>NC_042615.1:586271273-586603367 GCF_901001135.1 Rhinatrema bivittatum
CACAAGCAGATTGTGATAAATTGCAGAAAGACCTTGTGAGGCTGGAAAATTGGGCATCTAAATGGCAGATAAAATTTAATGTGGACAAGTGCAAGGTGATGCATACAGGGAAAAATAACCCATGCTATAGTTACACAATGTTAGGTTCCATATTAGGTGCTTCAACTCAAGAAAGAGATCTAGGCGTCATAGTGGATAACACATTGAAATCGTCAGTTCAGTGTGCTGCGGCAGTCATAAAAGCAAACAGAATGTTGAGAACTATTAGAAAGGGAATGGTGAATAAAACGGAAAATGTCATAATGCCTCTGTATCGCTCCATGGTGAGACCGCACCTTGAATATTGTGTACAATTCTGTTCGCCGCATCTCAAAAAAGATATAATTGCGATGGAGAAGGTACAGAGAAGGGCTACCAAAATGATAAAGGGAATGGAACAGCTCCCCTATGAGGAAAGACTAAAGAGTTTAGGACTTTTCAGCTTGGAGAAGAGACGGCTGAGGGGGGATATGATAGAGGTATTTAAAATCACGAGAGGTCTAGAACAGGTAGATGTGAATTGGTTTTTTACTCTTTCAGATAATAGAAAGTCTAGGGGGCACTCCATGAAGTTAGCATGTAGCACATTTAAAACTAATCAGAGAAAGTTCTTTTTCACTCAACGCACAATTAAACTCTGGAATTTGTTGCCAGAGGATGTGGTTAGTGCAGTTAGTATAGCTGTGTTTAAAAAAGGATTGGATAAGTTTTTGGAGAAGTCCATTACCTGCTATTAATTAAGTTGATATATAATAACCACCGCTATTATTAGCAACGGTAACATGGAATAGACTTAGTTTTTGGGTACTTGCCAGGTTCTTATAGCCTGGATTGGCCACTGTTGGAAACAGGATGCTGGGCTTGATGGACCCTTGGTCTGACCCAGTATGGCATATTCTTATGTTCATATGTTCTTATGACAAACTCCTCATGAAGCACAGCCTAGAACAGTGATGGCCAACCTTTTGAGCTCAGTGTGTCAAAATTCATAAAAAAAACCGAGCATAACTCGGGTGGTGTGTCACTTCTAGAAAAATCCATAATTGTGATATTTGTAGCTCTAATTAATAACAAAGTTATAATTTTAATATGCACTGTATTTATTAATAAAACAAAAACAAATAATTATTTACCTTACCTGCTTAGTGACTTTTTTGTTGCTGAATTTCATCGGCTAAATCTTCAATTAAAACACTCTCTCCCCCTCCACCCAAACTCTTACTCCCCTGGATTTTCTCATACACACTCATGCTCTCACACTCACTGGCTCCCTCACATACACACACACCCAGGCAGGCTCCCAGTCATTTTCACACCACTCCCGCTCCATCCTCCAGGCAGGCACCAATTCATTCTCACACACACAGACCCCAGGCAGGCACCCATGCATTCACACACATACACCCCCAGGCAGAGTCCCATTCATACACATGCACACACTGAAGGCAGACCCCCCTCTCTTTTGCCAGCAACCTCAGAACCTCTCTCATTCCTCTGCTGCCACTGTCACTGCTGCCACATGACTACTGGGGATGTTGCTATTCTTGCACATTCCCAAAGATTACATGTGCCAATCACTAAAAAGAATTTTTTTTTTTACCTTTGCTGCTGATCTTTGTTTTCTAATTGGTTGGTCACAGGTTTTTTTTTTTCCACCTTCCCTTTCTTATTTTTTTTTTTTTGCCAATTCCTTTTATATTGTCTTTTTTTCTGTTTCTTTTCTCTTCAACTTCTTCCCTCAAACACACAGTCAGGTTCTCATTCTCACATGCATTTCTCTCTCTCACACACAGGCTCTCACTGTCACACGCTCTCTCTCATACAATCATTCATACACACAGGCTCTCACTGGCACACGCTCTCTCTCATGCAATCATTCATACACACAGGCTCTCACTGGCACATGCTCTCTCATACAATCATTCATACACACAGTCTCTCACTGGCACATGCTGTCTGACTCACACACACAGGCTCTCTCTCACTCCCACATGCTGTCTTACTCAAGCACATGCAGTCTCTGCAAACATTCAGGTCCTCACACACAATCTCTCAACTCATCTCATACACGCGCGCGCACACACACATCCTCTACAGACCCTCAGCCTCTCTCTCACCTCTGTGCCTCCTCTTCGCGGGTCGCCGCAGGATGGGCTCTGCAGCGGCCCTGCTACCGGTCTTCTTCCTCTTCTTGGGCCGCTGCGACTTGGGATTCGTGGCGGCCCGTAAGCACAAGCGATGCTCCTCTTCTGCACGCGCTGATGCTTCTCTCCTTCCTGCCCACGCGGCTCCGGCAACGTTTACTTCCGGGGCCGCACAGGAAGGAGGAGGAGCATCAGCGCGTTTAAACGCGATCTTTTTCTTTGGGCTGTGGTGACATGGGCCTGTCGCTGTGCCGCATGCGCCCGGGGGGCATTGGGGGGATACTAAAAAAAACTAATTTTAAAGGGTTGGCGCAGCCGATAAAAAAAAAAAAGGCTCTGCGCAGCCAATTAAAAAAAAAAATTTGATAGTCCCGAAACACTACGCGTGTCAGCAAAAACGGCTCGGCGTGTCATAGGTTAGCCATCACTGGCCTAGAAGGACAGACACTCTTCCATCTTGGCCACAAATACTGCCAGCCATGTGAATCAGCAAGGGCCACCAACCGGAAAACCACGGAAAGGTGAGGAGTGACCTTGGAAAAGGACTAATCTGCAAGCTATTTGCCTCAGGAGTGCTCAGTCCATGTGCTTTAAAGGTGGCCAATTATAGCATTAGGACTGTAACTGATATTAGCTATAACAACAAGCAAACTACTCAACATATTTTCTGGGTACATACATACATACATACAGTAGCACCACATGACCAGCCATGAGCTACAATGACCAAGGGCCTTGCAGTGCTGTGACATCTCCATATCTGACTAAGGCTACCTGTAATGGCTCAGTTGAGGCAAAGAGCTTTGAATACATCTTAGCGTTGAGTTCAATGATGTGAACCTTTTCTCAGAAAAGATGTGGGTGCTTTTTTAGTCATTAGAAACTATACTGGGATGGTGATATTTCTGAGATGACCAGCAACTACGAGTGAAGGCAGGACACCATCTGATTCCTAATCCTGCCTTCACAGAGTCAGATCTGCATCCTTGACTAGCCTCCCTGAGAAGCTAACCTCACCAGCAGGACATCCCAACAGCCAAGGCTCTCACCATCTG
Source organism: Rhinatrema bivittatum (assembly GCF_901001135.1). NCBI lineage: Eukaryota > Metazoa > Chordata > Amphibia > Gymnophiona > Rhinatrematidae > Rhinatrema > Rhinatrema bivittatum. Next base: position 586,274,512 of record NC_042615.1, read on the forward strand.
TACATGATAGTTGACAATTAGCCTAGACAGATATAGCAGGGTCCAGTGGTGTTTGGATGCATGCAACCTCAAAGAGGTATGCTAGCTTGAAAGGACCTGTGAGCATTGTAGGAATGGCACCATGTAGCACAGGTGTTTTACCCAAGGCTGTAATTGAAGGCCTGCTAAGGGAGCGCTCTGATGACATCAGTAGGGTTGTCAACTGCCTCCCGATTTCCAGGACAGATTGATCCAGTCCTGGTTTTAACCCATTGCAAGCTGGGACTTGATCTGATTTCCCTATTGTATGTCCTAGGAAAAGTAAGACTATAAATACCTACATGCAGGGGAATAAAACCAGGATTCAATCAACAAGTCCTGTAAAGCTGGAGCCAATTGGTAACCCTAGTCAGCAGTGGCTCTGAAACAGCTGAGGCAGTGTTGTCAGCAGTGTCTTTGCATGCTCATGTGACATAAAGCCTCTCATGTACAGATGTATAACTACACATACACATTTTTGTTAGCTATGGGATGAGGCTGTAAAAAGGCTGTCATTGATACCTTAAACTATCTACCTGTACCTTTAGGCCATGCCTTTAAACTTCAGAGCTCATTGTGATTTATAGCATTTCTAGAGTAGTTGCTCTCCATGCTTAATGCCCAGCTACAGTCCCATCAAACCTATAGCACTATCTCACTCACATGTAAGGATTAGGACAGGGTCTGATTGGGGTGGCTCACCAAGGCTAAAGCTGCTAGCTAGGCCAAAATATGTACACTGTGGGGTGGATTTTCAGAGCCCTGCTCGCCTAAATCCGCCCAAAACCGGGCGGATTTAGGCGAGCAGGGCCCTGCGCGCCGGTAAGCCTATTTTACATAGGCCTACCGGCGCGCGCAGAGCCCCGGGACTCGCGTAAGTCCTGGGGTTTTCGGAGGGGGCGTGTCGGGGGGCGTGTCGGGGGGCGGGCCCGAACCGCGCGGCGTTTTCGGGGCGTGTCGGGAGCGTTCCGGGGGCATGGCTACGGCCCGGGGCGGCCCGGGGGCATGGCCGCGCCCTCCGGACCCGCCCCAGGTCGCGTCCCGGCGCGCAGGAGGCCCGCTGACGCGCGGGGATTTACGCCTCCCTCCGGGAGGCGTAAATCCCCTGACAAAGGTAAGGAGGGGGCTTAGACAGGGCCGGGTGGGTGGGTTAGGTAGGGGAAGGGAGGGGAAGGTGAGGGGAGGGCAAAAGGAAGTTCCCTCTGAGGCCGCTCCGATTTCGGAGCGGCCTCGGAGGGAACGGGGGTAGGCTGCGCGGCTCGGCGCGCGCCGGCTATACAAAATCGATAGCCTTGCGCGCGCCGATCCAGGTTTTTAGCAGATACGCGCGGCTCCGCGCGTATCTACTAAAATCCAGCGTACTTTTGTTTGCGCCTGGAGCGCAAACAAAAGTAGGCCTATTCGCGGAGTATGAAAATCCGCCCCTGTATTGGCAATTGTACACAAACTCTCTTGTGAGACATGCCTCTTTTAGTCTTACTGTCAGGCAGAAAACATAATGCCAGCCACATGTATTTGATGTTATCTTTATTTTGACTACCATTTTTCAAGTACAATCTACTGCACCATTGTCAAGAGAAATCCTAAGTAGGTGTCTGCCTTGTCTATTAAACACTGACACAGACACAGGAGCAGTGAGTGAAAGAAAGAAGATGGAGAGGAGAGCAGCAGTAAACACTCTACTGGCCTACCTTCGCTGGAAGGGGATGGGGTAGTTAAGGCCTGATTGGCAAAATCTCATAGAATGCTACTTTGCCTAAGTTGGCTTCCACTCAGCTTGGTATCCTCAGTTTGGGCGGGTACACATGGGGATTCTGGGGGTAGATCTGGAAATATCTACATTGGTATTCTAAGGCATAGAATGAGATTATGGCATACATAGCAGAGCAGCACTATACATACATACATTAAAGCTCCACCCATTTTATCCAAACAGTGAAATCTACTTTTGAGAACTCAAAGGTGCATTCTATGACACATTGGGTAGAACAGAAGGCTTCATTGTAGCTTGTCTCCGCCAGCGTATTGGGAATAGCAACGGGGGTGAGAAGCCAAGTCCTGCAACTATAGCCAGAATCTCCTGCACCAAAGACAGATTTAGACAATAATCCCAGCACAGTCACTTTGAGAACTGGCTGCCAAACCACAGCATGCTATAAGTCAGTAGAAGCTAATCTGTAGCTTAGCATGAGCTTTAAAAGCCTATTTCCCTACCCTAAGTGCAAGCCACATTTTTTTCTTGGACAGTATATATCCAGGTTAGCAGTAGCCAATTCTAGGGCAGATCTTCCAGACTAATAAATAGCATCTGGGGATTTCACTAAATGCATGGTAGCCCCTCACAACCAAGCTAAGGTTACTCATTCATAGCAGTCAGCCAACCTTGAATGAATGCATAAGAGCTGCCACTCCTGTCCTAGCAGAAAAACCACTATCTCATAGGGATGTGCATTCGTTTTGGATGAATTATATCATTTCAATGAAATGGTCTAATTCATCCTGGTTCGGAGGACCCAAAAAACGAATGTTTTTTTTTCCGAAATTTCGGAAAAATTCATATTTTGGACTAGTACGCGCTAAGGGGCGGATTTTCAGAGCCCTGCTCGCCTAAATCCACCCAAAACCGGGCGGATTTAGGCGAGCAGGGCCCTGCGCGCCGGTGAGCCTATTTTACATAGGCTCACCGGCGCGCGCAGAGCCCCGGGATTCGCGTAAGTCCCGGGGTTCTCCGAGGGGGGCGTGTCGGGGGGCGGGCCCGAACCGCGCGGCGTTTAGGGGGCGTGCCGGGAGCGTTTTGGGGGCGGACCCGGAGGCGTGGTTACGGCCCGGGGCGGCCTGGGGGCGTGGCCGCACCCTCTGGACCCGCCCCCAGGTCACGTCCCGGCGCGCAGGAGGCCCGCTGACGCACGGGGATTTACGCCTCCCTCCGGGAGGCGTAAATCCCCCGACAAAGGTAAGGGGGGGGCTTAGACAGGGCCGGGTGGGTGGGTTAGGTAGGGGAAGGGAGGGGAAGGTGAGGGGAGGGCAAAAGGAAGTTCCCTCCGAGGCCGCTCCGATTTCGGAGCGGCCTTGGAGGGAACGGGGGTAGGCTGCGTGGCTCGGCGCGCGCCGGCTATACAGAATTGATAGCCTTGCGCGCGCCGATCCAGGATTTTAGTGGATACGCGCGGCTCCGCGCGTATCTACTAAAATCCAGCGTACTTTTGTTGGCGCCTGATGCGCCAGCAAAAGTAGGCCTATTCGCATAGTTTGAAAATCTACCCCTAAGTAAAGATGGGTTTAGTTGTTCTGGGTCGGGTCGGGTTTCAGTTTGGGTGCTTCGTGGGAAAACTCGTTTTCCCATGGATCATTTTCTGGCAAAAACTAAGCTGAAACCCAAACCTGGAAAAACAAATAAAAAAAAAAAAATCTGAATCGGAAAAAAAAACACCCCAACCCTTCAAATTTACTGTATTACAATCCCCCCACTATCCCGATTCCTCCCCAAGACTTACTAAAAGCCCTGGTGGTCCATCGAGGTCCCACAAGTGATCTCTCCCTCCGGGTCGTCGGGCTGTCTGGCCTGCTATGAATCAAAATGGCACCGATGGCCCTTTGCCCTTATGATATCACAAGGGTTAACGGTGCCATTGGTCGGCCCCTGTCACATGGTAGGATCAATGGATGGCTGGTGCTATCTTGTGCTCCTACCATGTGACAGGGGCCGACCAATGGCACTGGTAGCCCCTGTGACATAGTAAGGGCAAAGGCTATCGGCACCATTTTGAACACTGGCAGCCAATGGCCCGAGTGCAGGAGATTGCTCCAGGACCACCAGGGACTTTTGGCAAGTTGGAGCGATCTCCTGCCCTCGGGCCGTCGGCTGCCAGTATTCAAAATGGCGCCGATAGCCTTTGCCCTTACTATGTCACAGGGGCTACCAGTGCCATTGGTCGGCCCCTGTGACATCGTAAGGGCAAAGGGCCATCAGCGCCATTTTGATTCATAGCAGGCCCGCCAGCCCAACGGCCCGGAGGGAAAGATTGCTCGTGAGACCCTGCTGGACCACCAGGGCTTTTAGTAAGTCTTGGGGAGGAATCGGGATGGTGGGGGGATTGTAATACAGTAAATTTGAAGGGTTGGGGGTAATTATTATTTTTTTTTTAATAAATGTGCCCCTCCCCCCTGCACAAACCCGAAAAACGAATTTTCCCGGAAGTTCGGGGAAAATCCATTTCGTGGTTCTGGTCCCCCGAACCACCACAAATTAGGCAATTTAGTTGAAATTGCCTAATTCGTGATAAACAAATGCACATCTCTAGTGCTAAGGGTGTTACTGCACGCTAACTCCTGTTAGCGCGCTCTAACTTTAAAATGTTAGCACGCACTGATGGGAGTTAGCGTGCGCTAACCCGAAAATCGGCATCCCCTCCCCAAAAAAAAAGCCAGAACCGCGGGAAATCAATATTTCCCATGGCGGGCTGAAAACGAAGCCCAAACCAAAGTGCAGTATCACTGCACATCTCTACTATCTCATGGTCTGATTTGGAAAGTCCCTGCCTGTTTTGCAGTTTGTCCTCCAGAGATACCTATTTGTGAGCCCTGACACAAGGAATATGCCTGGGCCCCAAAATGCACAGGCCACTGCTTCTGGTCTAGCTGTGTGATGGCCAAGACAAACTATGCCTGACATCCTGGCTGACCCAAATCTAACAGGCCACACCGTGATCTGGCAGTACCAGTAGTGTGGACATTTTAAGCTTGTGATTAACCAGTGAGATTTCAGCTGTTCCAAATGGGAGCATAGGAAAAGCTCACTTTTTAAAGTGAACACATAGAAAGTGTATAGTGCCTGCTCACACACCAAGCTTTATGGCAAGTGCATTGTTTGCCCTTACAAGATTAACAGGCCTATTCAGCAGAGGGAGACAAAGGCAGGTCTTGGAGCAATGGCCTGTAGATGTAACTGTACAAACCACTTATCATGTCAGCAATGCTGTTACATCCCACACGGCCTCTCACCCCAAGTCTATGCCATTTGCCACAAATACATAGCCAGAGATGGAATAGAGAAAAAAGCATCTCTCTTACCTACGAGCCAACCGTTTTCATAGAGACTCAATTGCCTAAGAATAAAGGAATTGTGTGTGGCTCCCGGGTACCTGGCCACCATGTCGAGAATGTGCATTTGAGCACTTACACTTTGATGGAGTGGAAAAGCTTTCTGTTGCGGAAGACCTCCTCCCTGTCACGGGGTGGGATGAGGCCACTTGAGTGCAGTCAATAGCTCACAGAACATTGAGAAAGTTTGCAAAGGTATTAAAGCCTGCCTTCAAGTCCTTCAAGTCCTGCCTGTCCCAAGGAAATGCTATGTAGCGATTAATGCGGTCAGAGACTGCTGTGATGACCTGGTCCAGACAGTGGGAAAAACTGGTTTGGGACATTCCCTCCATGACTTTACTGTCGTTTGGAAGGAGCTGGATGCCATGAAATGCAGGGTGGCCAATAGTTTGGTGAGGCCTGGCACACCATGGCACCTTTCTGTGACCAGATCCCCTCGCATTTCGTCATATAATTCCAGGATAGCCTGAGAGCTGAAGCAATACCTGCTAACCACATAATCCTCTGGCATGCCCAGCAATGAGGCTCGGGGAGGAAAGATGCTCTCCCTGTATCTCCTCTACTGTAGCAGCCTGCCAGGTGCTGCTGCGGGGCTCAACCCTCTCCCTACGGGGTTAGTTACTCGGTCTCCAGTGCAAGGACTTCCCTAGGAGGGCTTGGAACTGCCCTTAGCTGTACTTGTGGTGGCTGTTGTTCCTGTTGTGGTCTGTGGTGAGCCTCCTGAATCATCCATTATCCCCCCCAACAATAAAATTTGCCACAAACATTATGGGACAGATTTTAAAAGGTACGCGCATGGCGTACATTTGTGCGCGCTACCCAGCACGCACAGATGTACACCCCATTTTATAACATGCACGCGCAGCCGCGCGCATGTTATAAAATCAGAGGTCGGCGCGCGCAAGGGGGTGCACACTAGTGCACCCCCTTGCGCGCGCCGAGCCCTCAGGGAGACCAGCTGGCTTTCCCCGTTCCCTCCGAGACCGCTCTGAAATCGGAGCGGCCTCGGAGGGAACTTTCCTTTCCCCCCACCATCCCCTCCCTTCCCCTACCTGTCCCGCCCCCAGCCCGAACCCCCCCCCCCCGTACCTTTATCTCACAAGTTACGTCTGCCGAGTGCTGGTGCGTGATCCCCCGGCACAGTGGCCGTGTGGAGGCCCCCGGACCGCCCACGCCCCGCCCCTTTTTGCAAGCCCCGGGGCTTACACGCATGCCGGGGCTTTACGCGCTCCGCCAGGCCTTTTGAAAATCTGTCCCTATGGGTTTAGGAAGACAGGCCAGGTAAGAACAGGTGTTTTTATTGGGCCTGGTAGGTGTGTTTGATAGAGTACCTCTTTATATCGCACATGATAATCGCAGCAATAATAGCCGTGATCTGTGATAACGTCCACGGTCGCATGATAAAATGGGCAGCCAAATAACAGATGAAATTTAATGTGGACAAGTGCAAGATGATGCATATTAGGGATGATGCATATTAGGGATGTGCTTCGGCCGAACCTTTTGGTTCGGCCTTCTTTATCGGCCCACTGCAGGGAATTTCAGTTTCTCACGGTTCGGGCCTTTAAAATTCAGGGAGGCCCGAATTTCAGTTTAGAGCGCACTAAGTCCTGTTAGTGTGCGCTAACAATTTTTCGTTAGCATGCACTCATCCCTAATGCATATAGGAAAAAATAATCCATGTTGTAGTTACACGATGTTAGGATCCATATTAGGAGCTACCACCCAGGAAAAAGATCTAGGCTTCATACATTGAAATCCTCAGCTCATGTGCTGCAGCAGTATGAGTCCAGTAAATGGGGTCTTGTAGCTGGTGAAATAGACCCTTGATAGTGGGAAACCCTTAGTGTGACAACAAATGTAGTCCAAAAACTGAATTATTGTTCCCCAAAACTTGACTTAATTTTTAAGATAAGTAGTTATGGATATTTACAAATGGAAAAAAAAAAGTCTATTTACAATCAGTATGCCATTCTCCTTCTCTCTCCCCCCTCAAATTTAATAAATTGACTGGCTGGGCCATACCCCCCCCCCCCCATCCCCCAAAGCCCTCCTAAAATTAAACTAATGTTGCAGGGTTCTGCAGATCAGGCCCCCTCCCCTTCTCCATTTCTGTTTTAAAATCGAAATCAGGCTGCCCTCCCCCCATATAACACTCAACCACAATCCCGATATCCTGGGCCGCCCCCTCAACAACCCCCTCTCCGGACCCCATCTCAGTCTCCTAGACCCTAAAATCCCCAGGTTAAAGTGAGGTATGCATTTACCCTCTCAGAGTGTTTCCTGCACTGCTTCTGTCAGAACAGCGATGGAAGCTCCAAGAGAGGGCAAATGCACACCTAAGAACATAAGAACTTGCCATGCTGGGTCAGGCCAAGGGTCCATCAAGCCCAGCATCCTGTTTCCAGCAGAGGCCAAAACCAGGCCACAAGAACCTGGCAAAAACCTCACTCCCAGGTAGTTTTAAGGTCAAGGTAGGATGGTCCTGGGGGGGGGGGGGGGGGGGGTGAAAGGGTTTGTGGGTGGGGAAGGGTGGAGTAGGGATAGCCTAATTTCAAGTTTAAAACAGAACTGGGAAAGGAGATGAGGGAGGGACCTGACCTGTGGACCCCGCAACATTATTTTCATTTTTAAGAGCGCTTTTGGGAGAGGGAGGTGCACAGTCCTGCAGGGCCATTTATGAAATTTGGAGGGAGGGGAGGGTATTAGGCCGCAGGGCACTTTACTTTTTTTTTTTTTTTTAATTTATAGTGCTAACATTATTCAGCAGGTCTAAAATTATTCAGCTAACTTACGGGGTCATTTATCAAAGTGCTATATGGCGTTTTCGCATGCATTAAGGTGTTTTCGCATGCGAAAAACGCCTTTAATGCATGCGAAAATGCCGTAACGCATGGTGCGATGCAATTTAGGAAAAGGGGAGGAGTTTGGGGCAGGATTTGTGGCCAAGTGGGCTGGCTTTGTAATTTGTGAAGCCATATCACATGGCTTTAATGTGGATTTTAACCACACCTTTTTCATTTGTGTTAAGCTGTGCGATATGGCTTTATCGCTTTATCGTGCTTTGCAATGTTTTTGCAAATAGTGTTTTTAGTATTTTAAGCTGCTGGAGAGCCAGCCTAGCTATCAGGGCCCTCATGTGAGAGAGAGAGAGAGAGAGAGAGAGAGAGAGAGAACATAGCTATAAGGCCCTCATACTAGGTAGGTATTTATTCCTCTATATGAGGCCCACTTAGTTACTCGAGGTGAGGTTTAGGTAGGAATGTAGGGGTTAGGGGCCACTTTGACATTCAAGGTGAGATGTATGAACAGAACATTGCTCTCTTGTGAAGATTTGATGACCTTCGGAGTGAGAAACTCAAACAAAAATGAGATTTGTGCAATGTTCTCTCAACCTAGGTCATCTGAAGGTCATCAAATCTTCACAAGAGAGCAATGTTCTGTTCGTGCATCGCACTTTGAATGTCAAAGTGGCCCCTAACCCCTACATTCCTACGTAAACCTCACCTCAAGTAACTAGGTGGACCTCATATAGAGGTATAAATACCTACCTAGTATGAGGGCCTTATAGCTAGTCTCTCGCTCTCTCTCTCTCACTCTCACATTGTAGGTAGGAATAACAACACTTTGGGTACTTACCATGAAAAAGTTATCACAGTCTGCCGTAATACCTATGTGAAGCGCTAAGATAGCACACTTTGTGATAAACAGCCTATTACCATAAAACACCCCCCTTTTCCTATCACATGCGATATTTAGTGCATTTTGATAAATCCAGGCCTTAGCCGATTAAAACTAACAATCAGATTCAGTTAGTCAGATAACTTAAGGCCACCTGGAATGCCTCCATTTTTTATTCAGCTAAATTATAACCAGATAATGACTTAATTCAGCAATAATTTACCTGGATAGGTGACCAAAACATTGCCATTTAGCTGGATAACTTGTGAGTTATCCAGCTAAATGACTTTTAATATTGACCTCATAATGATTAATATTTTTCTATCCCAGTTTACCAAATATAGATTCCTTGCAAGCTGCTACGAAAGATTCTGAGTCATTTCTGCTTCAGAATAAGTGTTGCTTCTGGAGGCGTAGGAGTCTCCGCAGCAGACACTCAGTTCTGACCCTGAACAAGCATATTGGAGAAGGAAGGAAAAAAAGTTCTGTCAAAATCTAAAAGACTAGATTTTAGACAAATAGAATAACTTAAAGCAAATTTTCAGCTACAACCTAATCAGCTAGCTTGTGACTGTAAGGTAGCCTAAATCTAGCCCATTAAATTGAGTCTTCTATCTTGGGAACTCAGCTGCTTACTGGAATTTTACCCCATAATAACATGTTACTATGATTCACCCAAAATCCTGACTTAGAAAATTTTCTGGCAGAAAGATATTCATTGACTTCAGTGAATAAAAATATTTAATTATGTGTACCGAATCTTAACTTGGCAGTACAACCCATTATGTCTATCCAAAGTACTTTAATTGCAATTTGAGTCTGTTGAATATTGCCAGAAAAATATTCTCATGAATAGTGTATGTTAAAAACAATGAACATGCTGAAACAAAATATTAATAGCAGATAGGGAGGGCAATACTCAGCCCACACAAGTTAAAAGTCTGTGGGTACTTTTTACCCATAGAATTTAGCATGAATTTTCAAACCTGATTTATACATATAAATTTGCTTTGAAAATTTGTGGGTAGGCATGGAACCCTTACTGCATCCATGCACATAGTTACAACTGTTCAAGAGCAAGCATAACTTTGTGTGTGTGGATTTACATGCATATTTTTGAAAATCTAAAATATGCATGTAAATCTTGATCCCACCCCAACTCTATTCCCTGAATGCTTATTTAGTATGCTTGTAAAAGTACAAGAAAAATGTCTTTTGTTTGTTACTCTCTTATGATAATAAATAGAACTTTTGTGAGATAAAAAAAAAAAGTGCATGAAAAGTTGTGTTATGCGCGTATTTTTACACACATACTAGCCAGGCAATTTTCAAAGAGCCAGTTACATGTATAAAACTGGATTTTATGCCTGTACATGCCTTTGAAAATTACCTCCAAAATGTCTTGTATAGGGCCTTCTAGGTCTCTCAGTAACTGAATTTCCCTAGCGTAAACCCTAGGCTAGGATTACGTAAAAGGTGGGAGTTTGCTGATCATCCCTACAGGCATTGCCTTTGAGGCTTCCTGGATTGGTCAGCAAGCCTGTATAAAAGCAAGCAGTCTTTGGGTCATTTTTGGAGCAGGAATATTGAGGTGATTCTCCATTCTGGGCCCACAATCTGGTACAAGGGATAAAGGCATATTCCTGGCCCTATACCCCATGGCTGGGCAAGCGGTGTGCCTGGGAGTGGAAGAAAAGATTTTGGGAGTGAAATTTTTTTATATTTGGGTGGATCCACTTTCTGCCTCAGGAGAATTTCCTCCCTGCCTAAAGGACGTCAGGGAAAAAGAACTGCGATTCCTTATTTTCTAATCCAGAGGAAACATCACAGACAGAGAGAGGCAATCTCAGTCCCCCTAGGAGCCCACCTTCTCTCACTCAGGAGTGCTGGGCCTTTTTCCTAGTGCCTGCCATCCAAAGGGACACTGACTCACAGCACTTTTGTAATTTTGCTGTGAGAAGATTAGTTGGATAATTTTTGTGACTAGTTGGACTTGAAGTATTTTTTGTTGCAGTAAATTTAATTTGGAACACCCCAACAGAGAGTCTAGTGTGTTCTTTAAGAATACAAGGTGCCCTAAAACAAGGACATCCCAAGTGTGAGTACAAATGCAAATAAATACAAATACAAATGTAGCCAGTTCCCCAGTTTCGGTGCTTTTTCCTAGACTAAAGGTGCTAAGGGTCCGAGTTCTGATCTGGAAGAGGAGGAAGATCTCCTTTCCAGGGCCCCTAGCGCTGTTTACCACTATTTCTGTGATCACTTCACGCTCTTTATCACCCAGTTCCAGGAGGTGCCAGACAGTGAAAAATAAGAGCAGGGAAGCCAAAATGTACACCACAGGAAGAAACCAGGAATCATAAAAGGGTCCATCTATTCCCCAGTAAGTATACACTTGGGCAAAACACTGGAGTCTAATAAAAGATAGTCTTTACTGTAACTTAAAGAAGAGGATCCAGGTCAAGATGACAAAAATAAGAATCAATATATGTCCAATGATCCATAAAATGCAAATGGTTTCTCTGTCCATTCTTACTCTGCTCTCTTCCCTTCTTGCTCTGGCACCTTCATCCTGATTGAAAATATCCTCACAGTAAACGTGGGATAACTAGAGTGCAGTTTCCATTCAGTCAGGAACTGGTCTGGAAAAATATCCCCAAGCAAAAATATCCAAACTGGGTTCTAACAAGTCGAAATCTTCAACTGTTAAGTCAACTATTAAAAATACAAGTCTTTTTTAGTTAGTGGCTCAAAAGCCTACATTCTTCTCCACCCAATCTGTTAACTAGTCAAATGGGCAAACAGATCTCTGTCCCAGTCCTTTGGGATACCAAGGTGTATGTCCTTCCCTCAGGCATTGGTCAGTCAAAATCCAAATATCTTCTCTACTTCTTCCTCAATATCCCTTCACCAAAATGCTTGAATTGTCTTCTGTGAGATCCAGGGAGAATCTACAGCTTTCCAACCACCTTGCTCTGAGATTTTGGGGAAATCTCTTGCTCTTTGATCCTCTCTCTACTGAAATCCTGGGGACGTTTCAGCTCCTAACTCTTCCTCTCACCAACCCTCTTGCTGTGAGATCCAGGGGTGATCTCTAGCCTCCTTCCTTCTCCTTATCTCATGACCCACTAAAGAACTGAGCATGCTCCAACATACAATATATATATATATATATATATATATATATATATATATATATATACCACCAAAAATGCTAGCCCCCAAAACCGGTGGGTTATAACAATAGAAAGAATAAAAAATATCAAAATCCCTCCTACTGCCCCTAAATAACAAAAATCATATAGGGATAATGTTAGTGACTGGCATAGCCCCTTCACACAAATACAAAAGGATGGGAAGACTATGTGTTGGCCTCACCCCTATGAGTCTAGGATCTCAGCGACTGAATCTAGAGATGTGCATTTGTTTTTCCCAAATTAGGCAATTTCAACAAAATTACCTAATTCGGTATGGTTTGGGGGAACCGAAAAACGAATGAAATGTTTCTGTGTTAGTGCACGCTAATGGGAGTTAGCGTGCCCTAACACGAAAATCGGGGCCTCCCCCCAAACCCCCCCCCCCCCCCCAAACCACGGGAAAAACTAAATTTCACGTGGGAGGCCCTGAAACGAAGCCTGAGACAAAAAAAACAAAAAACCATGCACATCTCTAATTGAATCCTCCTCCCCAACAGAAAGAACCCCTGCACTCCAAGCAAGTGGAATGTTTTGGTGTGAGAAGAGAGAGAGCCAGAAGAAATTGGCCCTTGTATATGTGCCCTTGCGTTCCAGGAGGTCCTAGAAGAGGAGTAACCTATAAATACAGGCTCTTATGTTAACACCCTTCTATGAGGGGGAGGGGGGATATCAGAGGTCAAACATTTGCTTAGTCCCATCAAATTCTGAGTCAGGCAAGTGAATACTGGAAATTCAATAGCCCTGTTCACCCTCACAATATAAAAGCTTTGCACAAATGTGTCATGTGTTGTGTGTCATGTATCGTGAAAACAACAATGATGCTGGAGTAAGGGAATGATGTGGAAAAACAGTCATACTTTTGAATAGTAATGCTGGGACAGAACTGCAGGGACCCCACGGCAAGGAAGAACCACAGGTGAAAGGCAAACCTTATAAGTATAGATAGGAGTAAGGAAAGTGATTACAGCCGGCATAAACACTTTGGAGTTTATTTTGTATGTTGGCAACTTTTTTCCTGTGGGACAACAATGCTTTTTGACAGTCCATTGGCACAAATACCAGGAATAAAATAATATACCCAACTTCAGCTTCTTGATAGGTACGGTCCCAAGAAATGTGAACTGAGAAGAACAAACAATTCATTTTGGGCCTGCTTTCTGAAGTTTTTTTTTCTCCTAGGCACCAAAAGGGAGAAAAGGCTTAGTGAATTAGGCCTTAAACAGCAACTGCTAGAAAAGGAGAAATTGTCAACAGACAGAGTTATCTAGTTTCAACAAGTCTTCTCATTTTCCTTTCTTTCTGTAGTACAATGTGGGGTGAATTATCAGTAAGCCATTCACATTATAATCTGCAAATGTAGCTGGCTAAATGTTATGCTTGCTATTTGTGTATTTCAGCTCGGGCTGAAAATTTGAGCTAGGCGTTTTCTCCCAGCCTAAATATAACACTGGGAACACCAACCTTCAAAGTGGCTAAATATTTTGGGAATCAAAAAGTATACCCATGTGTGTTAGTGTGTGTAACACTATGAAATATAAACTGTATGCACCAGGGGTGGCCAGTCCTGGAGAGACACAAACAGGCCAGGATTTCCACAATGAATATGCATGAGAGAGATCTGCATACAGTGAAGGCAATTTATGCAGATTTCTCTCATATATATTCATTGTGAATATCCTGGACACTTGCCCTGTTTTGTGGTTCTCGAAGACTGGATTTGGCCACCCCTGGAATACACTATTTATAAGAACTGTAACTGTAACCATTAAAAATTTTATTAATATATGTTCTCTGATATTCAGAAATGTAGTATATCTGACTGTACAGAGAAAAATAGAGGATGCCGTTTGAAGCCAACTGTAGTCTGAGTGCATAAACCAGTTCTTGTATGCAGAATCTATTTGTTGCATTCTGCAAGTTGGCGAGCACAGTAGGGAAAAAAATCTAATACTTTGAGCAACCAGTTTTGTGGTTTTGACATACAGAAGTGTGAACATTTATCTGCTTATCATATAGGGAAATCTCAAAGCAAAACCACTGGAAGTACATCTGTGTCATATCACATCTATGCAACTCTATGGTCCTACTTTTATAAATAATAAATGGAAAATAAATAGTACTACTCAGAATATGCATAGCTACATTCTGCATATATTATTTACAAAAAAAAAAATAGAAATGATGGCTTCCCTCACTAGCACATACCATTCAGAATAAAAATAGAAATATGATTTTGCTTTTGTCCTAATGATTATTTTGTAACACTTCATGCATGTTTCTATTTAATTGTGATGTGAATTAATAAAACAGGTAGGAGGTGCAAGACCAGCTGCTTTCAATTTCCAGCAAGCTCATGGCATACAAGTGATTTGTCAGTCTTTGCTGTGGCAACCTAAAATTGACTCCACTTAATTAAGAAAGTCGCAACTGGCAAACCTCAGGTAAATCTGTGGAATCTTTGCGCATTGCAACTGGTATGATGTAACATATGACAAAATTGTTTAGAATAATAAATGTTTACAACTTTCAAATATCATAAGAAGTTGCCTGTGCTTACCACAAGTATCCTAGTTTTTATTAGCCTCTGTCCTGAGGAAGTTTGCTCCTGCTCCCCCAGTCCACTCATACCTATTTGTGAATAAGGCCTCTTCCTTCGCCCTCTTTCCCTAACCAAATACAACTCAGGGCAATTTAATGTGGAACAATATGAAGATCCTGCCAGGGCCAGTGCAAGCATATTTGGCACTTCAGGCGAACCTTTGGTCATTCATCCATCTCCCCTCCCCTTCCCCAACTTCACTACTGGCGGTTGTGGCTCCTGCACAGCACTCCCTGCATGACGATATTGGCTGTGGAACAGCACCCCTCTAGTCATTTTATTTTTCAATTTTTATATTCTGCTGTCTCCATATTATGAGTCGCAGGATATTGCCTCCCCCAATATCTTGGCACTCTAGAAGACCGCCTAGTTTTCCTAATGGAAGCCCCGGCCCTAGATCCAGCTTCATTGTAATGATACAATAACAGAAACATAGTTAAATGCATGTCCTTTATTGTGTTTGACTTATGCTTTCCTTGAAATGTAATACTGAGATGTAAGCAGGAAAGTGCCATCTTCATCAGCAAGTTCAGAGCCTCAGGATTTCTTGCCACTGTTAATAACCTCTATAATGACCATATTATTAGACCAAACAGAACTCTTTTGTTTTCTAGCCTCAAGACTTCCATAGCCAGGGCAACAATTATAGAAAACATTCTAGGAATGTAATATTTTTCATGGCCACAGTCTCCAGCCAAGTCCCAGGCCCAATTCAATGGCAGCTTTGGCCATCAAAGCCATTTCATCCAGTTGCTGCTACCTTAGGTGTTGGGCCTTGGCCATCCACTTGTGACCCAGCTTTGACCATCACTAAGCTATTGCTCTATTTTTTTGTAGCATTGTAGAGGGTGGGACATTTTTGGGGATCCTCTTTTGCCCTTATCCATACCTTTTTGTGGGAAGGCTTAAGAGAACTATAAAAGTTCCCCCTAGCATGTAATTTGGGTCTTTTTTCATCCACTGGAGAGACTGAACAGGAGGACAGAGGGTTTCTCTAACTTACAGAAAAGGACACCAATGGAAGAGCTTTGGAGTTTAAAGGGTTTTTGCTGTTTTGAGACTTCTGTTGGAACCAGTTCCCACAGAAGGGATTGAGTGTGGGCAGATACTGAGACGAGCATCGCAAGCAGAGAGACTATTGTGACGGAAAGTCTGTGCAATATCTGGCCTGTATTACCCCTCAGGTCCCCTATATGTAATTAATTAGACTGAACGCCACCATGACTAATGGGTGTAAAAACATGTAGATAAGGTCATTATTATGGACAAACAGGATAAGCAGTATGTATGTAGCCATTCTGACTATGCTGATGCCATTGCTAGAAAGAGCCACGAGATGAAAGTGGGAAGCAATGTCCATAAAGATTGGTCAGATACTACTGTTGGGATGGGTGGCTGCAGTGCTGGATATAGCTCAAATCCATCCCTTTCCACCCCCTAGAGAATATGATAAGGGTTATGATTAAGACTGTTTACTGATGATCTACTATGCTGTATTTACAGAGTTGTGCTGCTATATACAGTGGAGTTTATAACTTGGTTGAAGTATCATTGATGCTATTATGTTATAAAACTGATAGAATTAATGGTTCCCAGAAATGGCTGGGGTTGCCTTTTGTTGCAGAAGGGGATGTATTGATCTCTTTTTCAGCTTCGAGTGATTACAGCCCACTCCATATAAGTGGCACCTGGCTCTCAAGCGCCATCAAAGGTAGATGAAAGACTAGGGCTGTGGCTGGAAGAAATGGACTTAAATGCAAATTCCAATTTCATGTTTAAAGGGTGGGGATGTTTAGTTGATATTATATTCTGTTGCTATTTTGATTAAGTGAATTATTAATTGTGTTATTGCAATTCTATCATGTTATTAGTACACTCTAGGTCTATGAACAATATGGTAATTGTGAAGTGTTTCTCCCTGCTATTGCTAGCATGGGGTACACTTTTAGTTAGACACTCCTCTCCCAATTGTGGGTACTTCCTATGTGGTCCTGAGCAGTGGACTTATGTCTAGTGGAAAGGGCCCTCTGTACCTCTTTGTATGTCTTTCCCCAAGAAGATCTGCTGAAGGTATTTCTGACATTGAAGTTAATGACATGTGTATGCAGTTTCAAATAATGGTGGTCTCCACTGCCATGCTCTTGATATCTAGTACTAACATTCTAAAGGATGGCCGCTGCTATTTCAGGTTACAGTAAGAAGAGAAGATGTTGCTAAATTGATTGTGTATCTACTTGATCTTCCTTAAGGGGATCAATAATCAATAAGTATTCTGTGTATTGTATGATACAATGAGTTTTATACTCTGACATGTTTTCCAATGTTCCTAGACTAGCGATAGTTATTTGACCTTGGGTTAGCGCAACCTAAGTGGTTTGGAAAACTATAATATCTCATTGTTATATATGTATTGTTATGTTTTTGTATAGATGTGAACCCTGGGTCAAGATGAGAGATGTCTCCGCCCACAGGGAGGAGCCCTGTGGGCCTCACCATCGATAGGCGTGGTCTCAGTGGCGCAGGACACCACTGTATGATACTTTATTATGAAGAAAGGAAAAGCAGAGCCTGCACAGTGGGAGATGTAAATAAGAACAGTTCTGAGCCGTGGGGTATACCCAGGGTGATACCACTGATGTGAAGATCCGATAGTGGCCCACAGAGCGGGGTATGCCAGGAAAGCCCTTCAGCCGAGTAGAGAATACCTCAGAAGTGCAGATCCGGTAGTGGCCGGCAGAGCAGGGTATGCCAAGGATGACTGTACTGAAGATGCTGATGAAAAAGTCTGAGGTGTAGGAACCCAGAAGTGGACCTTGTAGCTGGTACGGCAATACCCTGCAGCACAGGGTATAACAGAACAACTTCTACTGAAGAGGAGCGTTAGTGGCCTGAGGCATGGGGTACACCGCAGAGAAGCTTCAGTAAAGCTAGTATTGTTGAAGTCTGAAGTAAGGTACTCACAAGTGGTAGTTCCAGGAGAGTGACCCAAGAAGCGGGTCAGGTGGTAGTCCAAGGCAGGAAGGTCCTCCGAGGAGCGGATAGCCAGGAACATGGAAGGGCCCCCGAGGAGCGGGTACCCAGAGCGTCCACACACCAAGAGCGGAATCTGGAACTGGAAGCCCAAGAATGGAGCGGATTCAGCAATGAGGAAACTTCTTGCTGTCTCGTTGAAGCAAACAGCCAGTCAGCTTAAGTACAGCAGCGGGTTGACATCATCCGGAGGGGACATCCCCGAGGTTCCCGCCATGACGTGTACAAAGGAGGCCCTTGCGTGCGCGCGACTTAGGTGATTCCAGAGACAAGATGGCGGTCAGCAGCACCCATGCCATCCCGGGGATGCCGGGTAGGTCGGCATTGGTTGACGGAGGCCGACATTCTTCCTAGGATTTATGGTGCAGGGGAAAAAGAAGATGAGCATGAGAGGTCGCAGCCGTAGGTGACCGATGGGCTTAACATGTATATTTACTAGATGTTAAGGTAATTAGAAAACGAACTGAACTTATATCCTGCCACCCTTCTTCTTTTTTCCGACAGGAGGAAGTATGACCTAGCTTTGCTTTCACTAAGCTATTGCTCTATTTTTTCTAGCATAGTAAAGTGTGGGCAAATTTTGGGGAGCCTCCTCTGCACTTATCCCCACCTTTTTGTGGGAAGGCTTAAAGGGACTATAAAATCTCCCCCTAGCATATGATTTGGGTCTTTTTTCATCCACTGGATAGACTGAACAGGAAGACTGGGGGGGGGGGGTTCTACCTTACAGAAAAGGACACCAATGGAACTGCTTTGGAGTTTAGAGAATATTTGCAATTTTGAGACTTATTTTGGTACCAATTCCTACAGAAGGGTATCTGGATGGACTGGATGTGCATTTTTTTCTTGCCTCTGGTGAATGACTAAAGCAAGAAGTGAAGAGATCTAAGAATTTTAACACTCCAGAAGGAGTAGTAGTGGCTGGAGTAGTCTTGATTTTGAGAGACTAGTTTTTGGATTTAGAGGGTTTTTTTTCCACCTTTTCCCAGATGTGGATGTTGTAATTACAACAGGCTTTACCCAAGGCAAGTCTTGCCTCACAAATCTGCTTCACTTTTTTGAAGGAGTTAATAAACATGTGGATAAAGGTGAACCAGTAGATGTAGTGTTGTTGGATTTTCAGAAGGCGTTTTATAAAGTCCCTCATAAGAGGCTTCTAAGAAAACTAAAAAGTCATGGGATAGGAGGTGATTACCTTTTGTGGATTACAAGCTGGATGCTCCAGCTCAAACCCGACTGCGCTCCTTCTGTGTCTGTGGGCATGCCGGACGTCCATTCTCCCATGAGACCCTGCGAGGCCCACCTAAGTCCAAGCGGCCCTGGTCCCTACGGGCTCCTCCCGGGGGGGTCCTCAGGCTTCCAGTGGTGACGCTCTTCCGAGCTTGGATTTTCAGACGCCGTTTGACAAAGTTCCTCATGAGAGGCTTCTAGGAAAAGTAAAAAGTCATGGGATAGGTGGCAATGTCCTTTCATCGATTACAAACTGGCTAAAAGACAGGAAACAGAGAGTAGGATTAAATGGACAATTTTCTCAGTGGAAGGGAGTGGGCAGTGGAGTGCCTCAGGAATCTGTATTGGGACCTTACTTTTCAATATATTTATAAATGATCTGGAAAGAAATACGACGAGTGAGGTAATCAAATTTGCAGATGATACAAAATTGTTCAGAGTAGTTAAATCACAAGCAGATTATGATAAATTACAGGAAGACCTTGTGAGACTGGAAAATTGGGCATCGAAATGGCAGATGAATTTAATATGAATAAGTGCAAGGTGATGCATATAGGGAAAAATAACCCATGCTATACTTACATAATGTTAGGTTCCATATTAGGTACTAGAGATGTGAATCGGAACCAGAATCGGTTCGGTTCTGGTTCCGATTCAAATCTTATAATTTTTATCTTCCAGCCCGATTGGTTTTTTGTTTATCAGCTGCGCCCGATCCGATAAACAAAAAACCCACCCTGACCCTTTAAAACTGACCTCTTAGCCTCCCCCACCCTCCCGACCCCCCCAAAAAATGTTTTAAAATTATCTGGTGGTCCAGTGGGGGCGCGGGGAACAATCTCCTGCTCTCGGGCCGTCGGCTGCACTAATAAAAATGGCGCCGATGGCCCTTTGCCCTTACCATGTGACAGGGTATCCGTTCCATTGGCCAGCCCCTGTCACATGGTAGGAGCACTGGATGGCCGGCGCCATCTTTAAAAATGGAGGAGAAGTCACTGCTATTACTAGCAACGGTAACATGGACTAGACTTAGTTTTTGTGTACTTGCCAGGTTCTTATGGCCTGGATTGGCCACTGTTGGAAACAGGATGCTGGGCTTGATGGACCCTTGGTCTGACCCAGTATGGCATGTTCTTATGTTCTGTCTCCTCCAGTGCTCCGCCCCCTGGGGGCAGTTACCTCCTATTCCCTTTCAGGAGCCATTCCATCCCTGCCCCAGGACAAGGGTCCACCCCCGAGCGCAACAGGTTGCCAAGGCCATGGACTCGGAGGAGTCTCCCACCTCCAGGGTCCTACCAGGACTGGCTGCCACAGTAAAGCAACATCATCAAGCTTTAGAGACGCTGGCCTCTTTGCTATAAGAACTGCATTCTCAATTACAAGATACAGCAATGGCCAATCCAGTGGGCCTCTCGGCCACTCTGCTTCCTAAAGCAACTTTTGGCACTTCCTGCACCCCTCAGGTACAATGGGAATCCTCGCTGCTGTTGTGGCTTCCTTAATCAGTGCTTTATGCAGTTCACACTGCAACCCTCTTTAATTTTGAAGGAGATTACCAAAGTCACCTTCATTCTATCCCGGTTGGTAGGGAAGTCTCTGGCATGGGCCTCTCCCTTATGGGAATGTTCTGACCCCATTCTTTCCAAGTTATCTGACATCATTAGTTTGTTCAAACAGACCTTTGGAGACCCAGGTCGTATGGCTGTTGCCAGTCATAGTTTACTCCACCTCCGTCAAGGGTCATGGACCCTCTCCGAATATACAGTAGAGTTTGGCCACAGAACTTGGGTGGCAAGAAGATTGTCTGCAAGCCATCTTCCTAGATGGACTGTCTAGTGCTCTAAAGGATGAGCTCGCTGTCCGTGAGATTCCCACGTCTCTAAAGGACCTGATCTCTCTTGCCGGTAGGATTGATCATAGACTCCGGCAAAGATGCCTAGAAGTAAAGGCTCCACATCCTCCTGCCACACGCCCCATAAGTGCATCCTGTTCTCCAGTGAAGACCCGGTGTTACCACCTTCCTCCACAGTGGAACCCATTGAGGGGAATCGTGGGCAATTATTCCCGACCGAAAATCTCCATCTGAGAAAGGAGGGGCTTTACCTTTACTGTGGCACTTCTGGATATCGTCTGCAATGTAGCCTCATCCGTCCGGGAAACTGCAACTCCTGATCCCGGCGGGGGTCCCAAGCTTGGGCACGACTATTTCTGGCCCTCAACTCTTGCTTCCTGTAACACCTTCGCGACCACTGCTCTCATCGACACTGGAGCGAGCGGTAGCTTCATTACGGACGACATCATCAAACCTCTGAAAATACCTCTTCAATCCCTCGAGGTGAGTCTTTGTATCACCTCCATCCAGGGGGAACATCTTCCAGGTCTCATTACTCACCAGACAGTGGCAATCCATCTCCCTGTGGGTACGCTTCATCAGGAAGAAACATCCTTCTACGTCCTAAAACGCTCTACTCATCCGGTGATCCTGGGGCTTCCCTGACTCCAGGCCCACGAACATCAGTTTGATTGGCAGTCCCTGGAGTTGGTACAGTGGGGCCCTAAATGCCAAAAGACTTGTCTGCATCCAGTATCCCCCGTGATACCTGTCTTGAAATTGGTTATGCTTCCAGGTTTACCTTCGCAGTACTCTGACTTCAGTGATGTTTTCTCTAAGCAGAAAGCGGATACCTTACCCCCATTACACGAGTTCAACTGTCCTATTGAACTCCTGGAGGGCACCATGCCTCCCAAAGGCAGAACCTACCTGTTGTCTCAGCCTGAGACCCAGGCCATGTCGGCATATGTTAAAGAGAATCTTGAAAAAGGCTTCATTCGTCCATCCGATTTCCCTGCAGGAGCGGGGTTCTTCTTTGTGAAGAAAAAGTATGGTGGGCTCCATCCCTGTAATGAACATAAGAACATGCCTATACTGGGTCAGACCAAGGGTCCATCAAGCCCAGCATCCTGTTTCCAACAGTGGCCAATCCAGGCCATAAGTACCTGGCAAGAACCCAAAAAATAAGTCTATCCCATGTCACTGTTGTTAGTAATTACAGGGGCCTCAATGGGTTAACCCATAAGGATTGCTACCCGTTACCCCTTATCAGCAAATTGTTCGATCACCTTGAAGGGGCACAAATCTTCTCCAAACTAGATCTGAGAGGTGCGTACAATTTGGTATGCATTCAACCCGATGATATCTGGAAGACGGCGTTTAATACCAGAGACGGCTACTATGAATACGTGGTAATGCCTTTTGGGCTATGTAACGCTCCAGCCGTCTTTCAGCGCCTCAGGAATGAAATCTTCCAAGATCTCCTGTACAATTTTGTAGTCGTCAACCTCGACGACATCCTGATCTTTTCTAAAGATATAGAGTCATACCGTGAACACGTCCGCATTGTTATCCAACGTCTGAGGGAGAACCACCTGTATACAAAGCTAGAAAAATGTTTGAGCGGAACCGCTTATTCTCTTGGGATATATTATCTCTGTGGATTCTCGATGGACCCAGAGAAGCTTCAGGGAATCTGTGACTGGCCTCAGCCAATAGGCCTCTGGGCATTACAACGCTTCCTAGGATTCACTAATTATTACTGGAGCTTCATTGCAAACTACTATTCTATATTTGCCCCACTCACTGCTATGACTAGGAAGGGGGCCAACACCCGAGTTTGGATGCCTAAAGCAATTGCTGCCTTTCAGAGAATCAAAGAGGCCTTCATCTCTGGGCCATCTCTTCCACCCCGATCCCAGACGTCCATTCATTGTGGAAGTCGATGCCTCAGCGGTCGGAGACATGCAGTCCTGAGTCAACATTCTCCTACAGGCAAGCTAGTACCCTGCTTGTTTAATTCTCATAGGTTTTCCCCCACAGAGCAACGTTACACCGTCGGCGACCGCAAGCTTCTTGCGGTCAAATTGAGGCTTCAGGAGTGGCGCCCCTGGTTGGAAGGGGCACAACATAAGTTTACCATCTTCACGGACTACAAGAACCTCGAACATCTCAAAGAAGCTCAACTTCTGAATCTCCGTCAGGCCCAGTGGGCTTTGTTCTTCGAGAGGTTTAACTTTAACCTTTTCTTCCTTCCTGGTTCTAAAAATTTGCGTGCGGATGCGCTCTCCAGATCCTTTGAGCCAGAGTACATTCCAGAGGTCTCCAACTTCATTATTGACCCTGCTTGTATTTCCCTGGCTGGGACTACCACAGTCCCAGTTGGGAAGATCGTTGTTCCCCACCGGTTATGTGAGCGTGTTTTAAGGTGGGCTCATGATTCCAAACTGGCAGACCACCCCGGCTGCGCCCGGACCTTGGAGATAGTGAGAAGGCATTATTGATGGCCTACTATGATACAAGATTCCCGAAACTTCGTGGATTCATGTCCCACTTGTGCTCAGCAAAAACCACCTATGGGAAAGCCTTGGGGCTTGCTTCAGCCTCTCCCAGCACCTACTGAACTGTGATCCAGCATTTCTACAGATTTTATTACGGATCTGCCTGCTTCCCAGAATAACACTATATTATGGGCCGTCATCGACTGCTTCTCAAAAATGGGACACTTTATCCACTGCCAGGTCTTCCTTCAGCCCCGGAACTTGCCAGACTTTTTCTGAAGAATATCTTTCGTCTTCACGGACTCCCCAAGGAGATTGTATCCGACCGGGGACCACAGTTTGCCGCCAAGTATTGGCGTTCCTTGTGCCAAAAGTTTAATATTACCCTGAATTATACGTCGGCTTACCATTCTCAGGCTAATTGGCAGGCCGAGAGGACCAATCGGACTTTGAAGACATTTCTACATTCCTACGTTAATGATCAGCAAGACAATTGTTCGGAGCTCCTCCCCTGGGCCGAGCTGTCGCACAACACTCATGTCGCAGCAGCCACGGACACATCTCCGTTTCCAGTAGTCTTCGGACGGCAGCCCCGACTACCTCTTCCTGTATCTTTGACGGTTCCATTTCCAGCGGCTCAATCCGTGTCTCAAACCATTCGCCACGTGTGGTCCCGAGTAAAGGAGTGATTGGCACAAGCTGCGCAATGCGCCAAGCGCACCTCTGATCTTCATAGACGATCTGCTCCACTCTTTCGTCCAGGCCAGAATGTATGGTTGAGTGCTCGACACATTCGCATAAGGCTACCCTCTCACCATCTGGCTCCCAAATACATAGGACCATTTCCGGTGATCAGAAGAGTGGGAGCTGTTTCATATCAACTCCAGTTCCCTCGTTCACTGGGTATCCACAACACGTTTCATGTGTCCCTGTTGAAGCCATTGGTTCTCTCCTGGCCTTCTTGTAAAGACCCTCCTGCTCCGTGTGTCTCTGCAGAGCCAGACTCGTCTCTCCAGGTAAGAGAGGTCCTCGACGTTCAGTGACGCCGAGGCAAGTGGGAATATCTCTTAGCCTGGGAGGGCTGAGGAGATTTCATGGGAACCATCACAAAACATTCTTGATAAGGATCTTCTAAGGACATTCCATAGAATGCACCCTAAGAAACCACAGCCACATAGGAGGAGGCCTAGAAGGAGGGGGTAATGTTACGCTCCCCCCCACCCCCCGCAGCCGTCCTGCGCACAGGACCACTCACTTGCATAGTTCCTCAACGGGACCCGGATGACCTCCCTCGCGGTAGTTGCTAGCCCAGCTAGGCCCCGGCTTCCCATGGTGGCGGTCACCGGGCCGTCCACTGCACCCCAGGCCTCACGCCGAGGTTCCGCATCTCCCACCATGCTAGCCACACCCCTACGTGCGCATGCGTGTGGACCGCCCGGACACTTGTAGGACCAAGGGCGGGTCTTGCCTTGGCAATTGGGGCGGCTTGTATGCTAGATTATCTCTGCACTTGTCCCTGCTTGTTCCTAGTCTCGTTCCAGGATCCTTCTGTTCCAGTTCCATTCCTGACTTGTTCCTGCATCCTCATTCCTGAGTCCTGCCTGGTCCTGTGTTCATCTGTCTGTCTACCCAGGTAGTACCCTCGGACTGACTTTCTGGTACTGACCTCAGCTTGCTCCTGACCTGCCTGCCTGCCTGCCACCTTTCTACGATCTCAGCTTGCTCCTGACCTGCCTGCCTGCCACCTGTCTATGACCTCAGCTTGCTCCTGACTTGCCTGTCTGCCTGCCGCCCGCCTCAAGACCTCAGCCTGCTTCAGACCTGCTCGCCTGACTGCCTCCTGCCTCAAGACCTCTGCATGCCTTTGCATGCCTCTGACTTCGTCTGACCTCCAGTATCTTACCCTTGCTTCATTTACCACTCCTTGGACTGACTTATGGACATTGATCTTTCACCTGCCTGACCTCGTCTCCAGATTCTGGCTCTGTTCCTCGCCTTTTCATCACCAACTCTGTTCTGGTTCTCCCTGCTCCAGCTCGAACCCGACCGGGCTCCTTCTGTGTCTGTGGACACTCCGGACTTCCATTCTCCCAGGAGACCCTGCAAGGCCCACCTAAGTCCATGTTAGCACTGCCGGCCGCGACAGCCCACGACCGGGGCTGGGTGTCATAGCCGTCGGCCGCGGCGGGCTGCAACCTGGGTCGGGCCGGCGGTCGCGGCGAAGATAATTACCCGAGGCATCAGGCTTCGTCAAGGGCTCCTGTGGTAGCAGGCAGCTCTCTTTGGTTTTCTCCTGTGGCCGCTGCCGTGGCCAGGCTCGGCCGCATGGTTCCTCGGCCGGGTCAGCTCCTCCCCCTCTGCCTCCACTAGAGCCACGTGCGGCTGATGAATATTCTTAAAGGAGCCATTACAGGAAATAGTCATGGCTCCTCCTGAGACTCTTCCCCTGACTTCCTGTACTTAAGGCAAAGTCTGATCCTCAGACCTTTCCTTGTTATCAAGGTTCCTGGCTGGGTTTAGTCCTGAGCTTCTTGTTCCTGGTTCTTCGTCCTGCTCTGCTTCCCTGCTCTGTTGGATTGACTCTTGGCTTCTGACCTCTGGACCAGTGTTCGTGTTTCCGTGGCTTGATCCTGGTACGGCTTGCGACCCTTCTCCTGATTTCTCCTGGACTGGCTTCGGACTCTTCTCCTGATTTGATCCTGGACTGGATTTCGACCCCTCTTGTGTACCGAACCTGCGGACCGGCTCTGGACTACTCTGTGACTCCTTCTTTAAGACTGCTATGACCTGCTGGAGGCACCAGCCGTCTGTAACCACAACCCACAGGAGGCGCCTGCATCCAGACCTTTCTTCAGTCTTCAGGGGAGTCTCCTAATTCCCAGTGGCTGGGTCCCTATGGGCTTCTCCTGGGAGGATCACGAGCTTCCAGGGTAAAGTCTTCGTTCACAGCTACAGCATTCGGCCTCTTCCTTCGACGGTAGAGACCTAAGGGGATTGTTTCCTTTTAGGTAGCGCTGACTCTACCTCGGAACAGGGGTCCACCTTCTGATTCATAACAGAATACCAAGGCCATGGACCCAGCAGAGGCCTCAGCTTGACAAGCCATTCCAGGACTAGCCCAGAAGGTCATGGAGCAGCAACGCATACTAGAGTCCATGGCATTTTCCTTGGAACAGCTCAACGCACGTCTTGATTCTATGGTGGCTGCTCAGGCAGTTCTTCCACCAGTGCCCTTGGTAATGCCAAACATTACCTGGCCTTCGATTCCTTTGCCTATTCCTCCATGCTATGCAGGTGATCCTCACCTGTGCCAGGGATTCCTCAACCAGTGCAGCATGCACTTTCATCTGCAAGCCTCTTTGTTCCCGGATGACCTTACAAAGACTACATATATCCTGTCTCTGTTAGAGGGTAAAGCCCTGGCTTTGGCTTCTCCCTTTTGGCGACGGTCGGATCCAGTCCTACAAGATCTTCCGAAGCTTTTGGAATTGTTTCAAGCAGTATTTGACGACCCGGGGAAACAGGTGATCCCTGGCTCCAAGCTTCTACAACTTCGGCAAGGAAGTCGACAACTGGTGGACTATACCATTGAATATAGAATGCTGGCATCTGAACTCCACTGAGAGGAGAATTGTCTATGATCTATATATTTGGAGGGCCTGACATCCAGAATAAAGGACAAGATGGCAGCCTGAGAGTTACCTCAATCATTGGACTCTATTGTGGACTTTGTAACCCGGATCGATCGTCGACTACAAGAAAGAGCTTGCGAGGGATCTAACACAAGAAGGTCCATGGTGGTTACTCCCTCCTCTCACCCAGTTGCCTCTGTTCCATGAATTACATCCACTACTGAAGGGACTGTCGAAAAACCTATGCAATTAGGGCGTGGTCCCCTCTCTCCGGAGGAACGACAAAAACGCCGCCGACAGGTCTCTGTCTGTATTGTGGAGGAGCGGGTCATCTCATAGCTCATTGCCCAACACGTCTGGGAAACTCCCAAGCCTAGGCTCCTGTGGGGGAGTAACCCTAGGCATCACTTCTCCGGCTCCCCCACTCACTCTACAGGTCTCCTTGGTTCTCGAAGTTCTCTGATTTTCTACACAGGCTTTAGTAGATTCAGGGGCCAGAGGGAGCTTCATTCTCTAAGATGTAGTGGAACAATTACACATTCCACTTCATCCTTGCCCAAAGCCATTGATTCTATCTTCCATCCACGGAGATTCCCTGCCCAGGAGAATAACTCATCAAACTGTTCCACTAGTTTGTCACATTGCACCCAATCATTCGGAACGGATCTTATTTTACATCATCCAGAGAGCCATACATCCCGTGATTTTGGGCATCCCCTGGTTACAATGACATAACCCTCAGTTCAACTGGACATCTTTAAAGCTTCTTCACTGGGGTTCAGCATGCCATGAAACCTGCCTTAAAGGAACTACTCCCACTGACGGTTATATCTGTACTACTCTTCTTGAGGGTTTGCCGTCTCAGTATGGTCAGTTTGCTAATGTTTTCTCCAAAACAGCCGCTGATACCTTGCCTCCACATCGGGAGTTTGATTGTGCCATTAATCTGGTTCTGGGAGCGACTCTACCTTGGAGTAGGGTCTACCCATTATCCGCCTCAGAGATCCACGCCATGACCAAATACATTCAAGAGAATCTACAGAAGGGGTTCATTCGACGATCTACGTCTCTGGCCAGAGCCGGTTTCTTCTTCGTGGGGAAAAAAGATGGGACTCTGCATCCATGCATCGATTTCCATGGACTCAATGCTATCACCATAAAAGACCCTACCCATTACCTCTAATTGCTGAACTCTTTGATCGTTTACAAGGAGCCCGGGTATTTTCCAAATTAGACCTCTGAGGAGCATATAACCTGATCAGTGATCAGTGATCAGTGATCAGTGATCAGTTCGTGTAGGTGATGAATGGAAAACAGCTTTTAACACCAGAGATGGCCATTATGAATATCTAGTTATGCCATTCGAATTGACCAATGCTCCTGCAGTATTTCAACACCTCATTAATGAAATATTTCGAGATCTACTTTATGTCTGTATAGTGGTCTATTTAGACGACATTCTAATATTTTCTCCCAATTTACAGTCACACTGGCAACATGTCGTTCAGGTTTTGCAACACCTAAGAGAAAACCAGCTGTATGCCAAGATTGAAAAATGCATTTTTGAACGAGAATCACTAACCTTCCTGGGGTATATTATCTCTAAACAGGGTTTTCAGATGGATCCCTCCAAGTTGAAATGCATCCAAGAATGGCCCCAGCCTAATGGGTTACATGCACTTCAATGCTTTCTTGGATTTGCGAACTACTATTGTAGTTTTATTCAGAACTTTTCTAAACTAGCTGCACCTCTCACTGCTCTGACTCATAAGGGGGCGAACATCAAGGTTTGGCCCATAGAGGCTGAAGAAAATTTCCAGGCACTTAAGAACTTCTTCCTGCAACAACCGTGTCCTCAACATCCTGATCCCAGACTTCCATTTATTGTGGATGCATCAGTGAGGGAGTTGGAGCCGTCTTAAGTCAGACCAATACATCAGGAACATCTCATCCTTGCTCGTATTTCTCCAAGAAATTTTTTCCGGCAGAACGCAATTGCTCCATCGGGGATAAGGAGCTTCTCGCCATTAAGCTGGCATTTGAGGAGTGGCGGCAGTGGTTGGAGGGAGCACAACACCACATAACAGTCTTCACGGACCATAAAATCGTGATATATCTTCAGCAAGCTCAACGTTTGAATCCCCGTCAGGCTCGTTGGGCCCTCTTTTTCATACATTTTAATTTTGAACTACACTACCGACCAGCCGATAAGAACATTAAGGCTGACGCCTTATCCCGATCCTTCTCCACCGACGATACTGAAGAGCCCGTACAACATATTATTGACCCAGCTTGCATTATTCTCTCTGCAACATCCACGGTTCCACTGGGTAAAACAGTGGTGCCTAAAAGACTCCATAATAAAGTATTGGCTTGGGGTCACGATTCCCAGTTAGCCAGACATCCCGGATGAGTTTGAACTCAAACACTCCTCCAACAATACTATTGGTGGCCTGAGATGTGTAAGGATATACGAGCTTATGTAGATTCATGCCCAACTTGTGCTCAACATAAAATTCCTACAGGAAAAACTTGGGGCCTTTTACAACCATTGCCAGTTCCCATGAAACCATGGACACATATCTCCACAGACTTCATTGTGGAACTTCCACCATCTGAAGGCAACACTGATATGGGTAGTGGTAGATCGCTTTTCTAAAATGGCCTACTTTATCCCGCTGCCCTCCCTCCCATCTGCTCTTTGGCTGGCCCAATTATTCATGCATCACATTTTCCATCTTCACGGACTGCCTCAGCACATCACCTCAGACCGTGATCCTCAGTTCACGGCTCGATACTGGCTCAACCTCTGCAAGACATTTCGTATTTCTCTGGAATTTACCACAGCATTCCATCCTCAGGCTAATGGTCAGGCGGAATGTACAAATCATACGTTAAAACAATTTCTAAGGCTTTATGTCAACTCTCGACAGGATGATAGGCCGTTACTTCTTTCCTGGGCTGAATTCTCCCTCAATTCGCATGCCGGCACCTCGACGGGGGCATCTCCTTTTCAGATTGTCTTTGGTCGACAGCCCAGGCCACCCTTGCCTGTTCCGCTGCCTGTTCCTTCACCTGCGGCTCAGCTAACTGCTGCACAGCTGAAACAGCTTTGGGTCCATACTCAACAGATGTTACATAAAGCAGCTCACTCTGCAAAGAGATTTGCTGACCAACATTGACGATGGGCTCCCCAGTTCCGTCCAGGGGAAAAGGTGTGGCTCAGCACCCGGCACATCCATTTGAGAGTTCCTTCTATGCGATTGGCCCCTCACTACATTGGACCTTTTCCGGTGCTGCGAAAATTAGGTCCTGTAACCTACCAACTTCGATTGCCCGCCACGTTGAGAATCCACAACTCCTTTCATGTGTCCCTTCTGAAGCCATTGGTCTTCACTTGGCCTACCTGGAAAACTCACGAAATGGTGCAACATAGAGCAGTGGATGAAACCTTATATCAAGTACGTGATGTTCTGGATGTCCGGAGACAGGGCAACACCTGGGAATACCTCCTAGCATGGGAAGGATTTGGACCGGAGGAGAATTCCTGGGAACCTGCTAAGAATATACTGTATAAATCTCTTCTCAAGGATTTTCACTCCAAACACCCTGGTAAACCCAAGCCTTCTAGGGGGAGGCCTAAAGGAAGGGGTACTATTAGCACCGCCAGCCGCGGCAGGCCACAACCTGGGTCAGGCCAGCGATCGCGGTGAAGATAATTACCCGAGGCATCGGGCGTCGTCAAGGGCTCCTGCGGTAGCAGGCAGCCCTCTTCGGTTTTCTCCTGCGGCCACTGCCGCGGCCAGGCTCGACCGCATGGTTCCTTGGCCGGGTCAGCTCCTCCCCCTCTGCCTCCACTAGAGCTGCACGTGCGGCTGATGAATATTCTTAAAGGAGCCATCACAGGAAATAGTAATGGCTCCACCTGAGACTCCTCCCCTGACTTCCTGTACTTAAGGCAAGGTCTGATCCTCAGACCTTGACTTGGTATCAAGGTTCCTGGCTGGGTTTAGTCCTGAGCTTCTTGTTCCTGGTTCTTCGTCCCGCTCTGCTTCCCTGCTCCATTGGATTGACTCTTAGCTTTTGACCTCTGGACCGGCGTTCGTGTTTCCGTGGCTTGATCCTGGTACGGCTTGCGACCCTTCTCCTGATTTCTACTGGACTGGCTTCGGACTCTTCTCCTGATTTGACCCTTGACTGGATTTCGACCCCTCTTGTGTACCAAACCCGCGGACTGGCTCTGGACTACTCTGTGACGCCTTCTTCAAGACTACTACGACCTGCTGGAGGCGCCAGCTGTCTGGAACCCACGACCCGCAGGAGGCACCTGCAACCAGAGCTTTCTTTAGTCTTCAGGGGAGTCTCCAAAGTTCCAGTGGCTGGGTCCCTACAGGCTTCTCTTGGGGGGATCATGAGCTTCCAGGGTGAAGCCTTCGTTCAGAGCTACAGCATTCGGCCTCGCCCTTCGACGGTAAAGACCTAAGGGGATTGTTTCCTTTTAGGTCGCGCTGACTTTACCTTGGAACAGGGGTCCACCTTCTGATTCATAACAGTCCAAGTGTCCTAGTTCCCTACAGGCTCCTCCCGGGGGGACCTCAGGCTTCTAGTGATGAAGCTCTTCCTAGCCTCTGTCTCCTCACATCCACACTCTCTGCCATGCTCAGTCATACCCATATACTTGCTCAATCATACCCATACCCACACTCTGCCATGCTCAGTCACACCCAAACCCACACTCTCAGCTATCTCAATCACACACATACATTTGCTCTTTGCCATACTCAGTCACACCCATATCCATGTTATCATGCTGAATAACACAATACACTTGCTCTTTGCCTTGCTCAATCACACCCATACCCACACTCTCTGCCATACTCAATCACACCCATACACATGCTCTTTGCCATGCTCAATCATATCCAAACCCACAAATTCTGCCCTGCTCAGTCACACCCACAAACCCTCACATGTTCTTTGCTGTGCTCAGTTAAACTCGAACAAACGTTGTCTACCATATTCAATCACATCCACACCCACATTCTCTATCATGCTCAATCACAGATTGGCTCTCACTCTTTCACTAGTTTCCTCCCTCTGGAAGCAGAAGAAGCAGAAGAAGCAAAGGAAGAAGTATCAGCAGCCTTCTCCTTCAGACTTGGGACCCACCAGACTACTCTTTATAGCGTCAGTGCTGCACTGCTGCTGCTCCAGACTGAGGGAAGGCCGATACTGCATCTTCTGGCTGGTGGGCAGTGCTGCTTCTCCTACGCCTAATTGCCAATGGAACAGCAATTCCTCGGGCTGTGCTGCTCTTAAATGCTTGGGGTGAATGAGCTGATTCATCTTTCGGCCCTATGAGCCACACTGCTCTCACTGCATTGGGGGGTGGGGGGGGGTTCCAACTGGAGCAGGGGAGGCCAGCAATTTCGCTCATGACCATGTCTACCTGCGCTGAGCGGCAGCGTTCATATTTTTGTCAGGGAGGGGCACTCCTCTCTCCCTTCAAGAGGGGAGGGGGCACTCTAAAAGCAGGCGCATTTCATATTCTTCTCCCTCTGGTGGAAGACCTCAGAGCTGAATCGAGAGGAGGGGAGATGGTTTTTTCCCTATGTTGTGTGTGAGCTAAAGCACCTCAGGATGGATGGCTTCTATGACCGTGGCCATAGGCTAACTACAGCTCTGACAACAGTTCAGGAATCCTGGATATGCAAATACTGTATACTAAGCAGGAGACTCCTGACCCCCCAAGACTTGCCAAAAGTCCCTGGTGGTCCAGCGGGGTCCTGGAGCAATCTTCTGCACTCGGGCCATCGGCTGCCAGTATTCAAAATGGTGCCGATAGCCTTTGTCCTTACTATGTCACAGGGGCTACCAGTGCCATTGGTTGGCCCCTGTCACATGGTAGGAGCAGAAGATGGCGCCGGCCATCCATTGCTCCTACCATGTGACAGGGGTAGACCAATGGCCCCGGTAGCCCCTGTGACATCATAAAGGCAAAGGGCCATCGGTGCCATTTTTATTCATAGCAGGACCGACAGCCCGACAGTCCAGAGGGAGAGATCGCTCGCGGGACCCCGCTGGACCACCAGGTCTTTTAGTAAGTCTTGGGGAGGAATTGGGATGGTGGGGGGATTGTAATACAGTAAATTAGAAAGGTTGGGGTGGGGGTGTTTTTTTTTAATAAATGTGCCCCTTCCCCCCCCCCCCCCCCCCCCCCCGCTGTAACCTGAAAAACAAATTTTCCCCGAAATTCAGGGAAAATCCATTTTGTGGTTCAGGTCCCCCTAACCACTACGAATAAGCCTGATACTTCACTTTCAATGCATATCCAGCATAGGTCTCTGCTTCAAAGGCAGGGGAGAAAGACATACTTCACGCATTTCCAGCATAGCTCTCTGCTTCAACGGCAGGGGAGAAAGACTGATACTTCACGCATATCCAGCATAGCTCTCTGCTTCAACGGCAGGGGAGAAAGTCTGATACTTCACGCATGTCTAGCATAGCTCTCTGCTTCAACAGCAGGGGAGAAAGTCTGATACTTCACGCTTATCCAGCATAGCTCTCTGCTTCAACGGCAGGGGGAATGAAGAAAAGTGGATCTATATACAGACAACAAACAACAAGTACTGAATTACATAGTCTGGGTAAACAAATAAGCATGGGTGTAGCTTGCTTATTGCGGCGGTTACTACCCCTAACTAATTAAGCTAGATATTTCACTTAGATGCAGTTCAAACACTGCTCTCTACATTAATGGTGGGTATGGAAGGGAAATAGAACAAAAGGTTACTAATAGGCAAGTGTAACAGATAAGTATGAGAAAAAAAAAAGTGTGAAGCTTGCTGGGCAGACTGGATGGGCCGTTTGGTCTTCTTCTGCAGTCATTTCTATGTTTCTATGAATTAGGCAAAGTGGGAGGGTTTCCCTTGGGGTCCAGTGGGGGTTTTCCCTGGCGTCCAGTGGGCTCTCGCTGGTCTTTTAAAATCTTTTAAAAATATTTTAAAATCAGGCTGGCTGCACTCGGGATTCCCAGGGACTGTAGTGTGAGAATATCCTTGACAAAAGACAGGTAGGCCGGAAAGCAGTCCGAGTACAGCTTGGCATAGAAAGAGACTGATTTCAAAATGGAACAGCGATTCAACATGGGTCACAGGGTAGAACCAGGCAGGCTACACCCGGGGAGAGTTCTCTTTCCTATGAGCTGGAAAGGGCTCCCTAGAATGGGTTTGCCCCTAAACAGCGGTTCAACATGGGTCGGAGGGGAGAAAAAGGCAGGCTACACCCGGGGAGAATTCCCTTTCCTACGAGCAGGAAAGGGCTCCCTAGAATGGGTTCACCCCTACACAGTGGTTCAACATGGGATAGAGGGCAGATACAGGAAAACTACACACGGGACCCCGAGGGACTGTAGTGGAGAATATCCTTGACAAAAGACAGGTAGGCCGGAAAGCAGTCAGAGTACAGCTTGGCATAGAAAGAGGTTGATTTAAAAATGGAAGAAACAACTGGAGGTAAAACACTAATAAAAAGGACTTCATCAAGTGAAGTAAAATCCCAAATGCCAGCTGTTGTTTTAGTAGAAACAGAGGCTTTGAAGAACTTTACTATTCCGAAGCTAAGAATAAGTACTAATAAAGTGTGCTTGGCACCTAGCAACACAGATAGAAGAGAGTACATACAGATGAAGTATACTTTAGAAGAATCAAGATTTGATATGTGCTATCATCTGCACTCTTCCTGGCATTTTGGTGATATGAAACTTGAATATACATACGACAATCGTCAATGCCGAGGCTGAGGAGGTTACCATGTAAACAAACAGCGGTTCAACATGGGTCAGAGGGTAGATAGATATAGGCAGGCTACACCCGTGGAGAGTTCCCTTTCCTATGAGCAGGAAAGGTCTCCCTAGAATGGGTTTGCCCCTAAACAGCAGTTCAACATGAGTCAACAGGTCCTAAGAGATAGGCTGCAACACCGTGGAGATTTCCCTTTCCTAAGAGCAGGAAAGGACTTCCTTGGAATGGGTTGGCCCCTAGAGTGGAGCACGAGCCTTCAAAGCGTGGAGACAGGGAGCAGGGTGCCATGTGAACAGCGGTTAAACATGGGTCAACAGGTCCTAAGAGATAGGCTGCAACACCGGGAAGAGTTCCCTTTCCTAAGAGCAGGAAAGGGCTTCCTTGGAATGGATTGGCCACTAGAGTGTATAATGGTACAAATTGTTCAGATTTAATCATTTGCAAACAGATCATGACTTCATAAGCAAGACAAAGGAAGTTCTCTTCTCTGCCCTGAAACTAAAGAAAACTCTTTGTTTTATTTAAGGATCAATGCTGTGAAGGAGTACTAGTTTTATTGCCAGAGACTGAGGTTTCCCTTTGCAACGAGGGTTCAGCCATTAGGACTGGACATAAGGCCTGGATGGACAGGCAAAGCAGTCGAGGACAGAAGTCAATCCCATCTAGGGACATAAGGCCTGGACTAACAGGCACAGCAATCGAGGTCAAACACTTGTAGGAACATAAGGCCTGGACTGACAGGCAAAGCAGTCGAGGACAGAAGTCAATCCCACCTAGGGACATAAGGCCTGGACTGACAGACACAGCAATCAAGGTCAAACACTTGTAGGAACATAAGGCCTGGATGGATAGGCAGAGCAATCGAGGTCAAACACTTGTAGGAACATAAGGCCTGGACTGACAGGCAAAGCAGTCGAGGACAGAAGTCTTTCCCACCTAAGGACATAAGGCCTGGACTGACAGGCAGAGCAATCGAGGTCAAACACTTGTAGGAACAGAAGGCCTGGACGGACAGGCAGAACAATTGAGGTCAAACACTTGTAGAAACATAAGGCCTGGACGGACAGGCAAAGCAGTCAAGGACAGAAGTCAATCCCACCTAAGGACATAAGGCCCGAATGGACAGGCAGAGCAATCGAGGTCAAACACTTGTAGGAACATAAGGCCTGGACTGACAGGCAAAGCAGTCAAGGACAGAAGTCAATCCCACCTAAGGACATAAGGCCTGGACTGACAGGCAGAGCAATCGAGGTCAAACACTTGTAGGAACATAAGGCCTGGACTGACAAGCAAAGCAGTCGAGGACAGAAGTCAATCCCACCTAGGGACATAAGACCTGGACTGACAGGCACAGCAATCGAGGTCAAACACTTGTAGGAACTTAAGGCCTGGGCAGTGGACGGTCAGACACAGTGGGGCGGATTTTAAGAGCCCTGCTCGCGTAAATCCGCCCGGATTTACGCGAGCAGGGCCCTGCGTGCCGGGAAGCCTATTTTACATAGGCCTCCCGGCGCGCGCAGAGCCCCGGGACTCGCGTAAGTCCCGGGGTTCTCGGAGGGGGGCGTGTCGGGGGCGGGCCCGGTCGTCGCGGCGTTCCGGGGGCGTGTCGGCAGCGTTTTGGGGGTGGGTACGGGGGCGTGGCTACGGCCCGGGGGCGTGGCCGCGCCCTCCGTACCCGCCCCCAGGTCGCGGCCCGGCGCGCAGCAGGCCCGCTGGCGCGCGGGGATTTACGTCTCCCTCCGGGAGGCGTAAATCCCCCGACAAAGGTAAGGGGGGGTGTAGACAGGGCCGGGTGGGTGGGTTAGGTAGGGGAAGGGAGGGGAAGGTGAGGGGAGGGCAAAGGAAAGTTCCCTCCGAGGCCGCTCCGATTTCGGAGCGGCCTTGGAGGGAACGGGGGGAGGCAGCGAGGCTCGGCGCGCGCAGGCTATACAAAATCGATAGCCTTGCGCGCGCCGATCCAGGATTTTAGTGGATACGCGCGGCTCCGCGCGTATCTACTAAAATCCAGCGTACTTTTGCTTGAGTCTGATGCGCAAGCAAAAGTAGGCTGATCGCGCTTCTTTTAAAATCTACCCCAGTGTTTGAGGTCAGGAACATGTGCTGCAGTGCTTATATTATCTGGAGCATAGGAGGCAGTTGGAGCTGCTGCAAGGCTTTGAATTGCTTTTATTCATCTTGCCATTCACAGGGAAAATTTGGAAAACCAAGCAAAGGCAGGTTTACTTTCAAAAACACTAGCATTTCCATCAACTCTGGTGCCAGCCTTGAGCGGTGAGGGCTCATGATATCCCCTGTCATTGAAAAAACACGTTCACTGGGCACACTGGTTGGTGGACATGACAGATATCGCTGAGCCACTTTGGCTAGGTGTGGCCAGACAGTGGACTTGTGTGCCCAATATGCCAGCGGATCTGTCTGCATGTTCTGTATCGACTCTGAGAGATACCGTGTCACTGACAGCTGTGCTGGTGTCTCCTTTGCTTGGGCGGGCTCAGAGTCACTCATGCCAGCTGCTTTCTCTCTCGCCCATTGCACAATTGATGAATCTTTATGGGCAACATGCCTTGGGCGTTCTGACGTGGAGGAAGAGGTACTATCTGTCGTTGACACAGTGCTGCTCCTGCTTGGGCTAGCAGCACAACTCTCTGAAGTGCCTGCAGTTTCCACCTCTGCTTCAAGCCTAATCTGTCTCCGCCTATGGCGCTCCTGTTCATGGACTTTTGCTAATAGCAGCTCCTTCACAAATGACAGACAATTAGACTATAGGGCGAGTTTCCCTTTCACACGGGGATCACAGACTGAGGCGAGCATGTATGTGCGGTCGTCTGTTAAAGGCCTTAATCTGTCTTTCACCTGCTGTTGCAAAATGTCCAGACACTGCAGCACCTCAACTGTCATTCCCTCTTCCCGTTTAAAGACCTCCAAATGTTCATCCAGGAAATTAACTATAGGGATGATGTCATCCAAGGTGTCACTTCTGGAACTCAGCACCTCCATGACATCCTTGAAGGGCTGCAGGATTTTTACCAGCTGACTCATGACTAATCAATCATGATTCCCTAGGGGATTCTGCCCACCTATGTCCATTGTACCAGAAAGTTCATGAAGGGGTGTCTGCAGCTCCAGAAACCTCTCCAGCATCATAAAGGTGGAATTCTACCGGGTGGCAATGTCTTGAATGAGACGCTTGTGAGGCATATCCAAATCAGTCTGCTTTTGTCGGAGAACCTGCCCCGCCTTGACACTTCTGTAGAAGTGTGCTGCTATGTTCCTGCACTTCTGTATTAACCTATGCAGGTATTCATTCTCTTTGTCATTGGACTCCAAGCCGGGAGCTGACTTCACTACCAGGTGCAGAGTGTGTGCAAAACATTGGATGTTCTTAAAGTGCCCATCGGTTATTGCCTTAACCATGTTTGCACCATTGTCTGTGACAAAGAACCCTGCCTGCATTTTCCTGTCTCGCTGGTGTAGTTGCCAGCCCTCCAGCATCTGTCTGATGCATGCTAGAATATTGGCTGCGGTATGGGCCTGGTCTGTCAGGTGGGTGTGCAGTAAAGCCCACCTCCACCCTGATACTTCTTCAGTAATAGAGCTGCTGGCTGTCCCTGCCTCAGCCATGTCCCACCAGTGTGCTGTCAGAGAGAGGTAAGAGTGTTCAACATTCATGGTGGTCCAGATATCGCAGGTGAAATGCACTCTTCCCTCTGCCTTAGCTAGCAGTGCTTGCATGCGACTGCGACACTGCTTGTACAGGCTGGGGATGACCTTTACTAAATGTGGTTCTGGAGGGGATTTTGTAATTTGGAAGTTCGACCTTCAAAAAGGGCTTGAAACCCACATTCTCCACTAACTGCAAGGGCTGGTCATCAAGGGCAATCATTTCCCCAATGGTCCTGGTTACAACTTTTGAGGCAGGCAGCCTCCTACCCTGGGATAGCGTTACTGTACTCCACCCCATTTCCTCCATTGTGGATTGTCGCTTCTGCCACATGTCAGGGGGTTGCTGGCCTGCCACCTGACTGCTAGAAGGGGATGAGCGTGTGGGCTGACTCTTCTGCTTTCCTACCACTACACACTGGTTGGAAGGGGTCCCCCAACTGGTACTGCCACCATCCCCAGATGCAGTATTCTTGTTGGGTGTTGCCTCTTCATATGATGGTTCATGCCAAAATTAGATAGATGTCCCATTTGCTTGCCTCTGCTAATATCCCTGGTACAGTAATTACACCGAGCATAACGTGGGTCTTCCATCACTTTAAAGTGTCTCCAGATTGCAGATGTCTTTCGTGATCTTCCCCTCTCTAACACCATGGGGGTGGATGCTGGCACTGTAGCTGAGGTAGTGGGTGAACCCTGAGAAGCAATGCCAGGGGGGGCCTCAGTCACCCTCTGTGCCTGTGCTGACTGCTCTTCCTCCTCCTCCTTATCACTTTCATCTCTCCCCTGCTGCACATTTGTGGAGGCTAAGACAGGGCTAACTGATTCTACTGAAGATTCGTCAGCTATTACATCTTCCGTTTCTGATGAGAATCCCACACAAGAAGATTCTTCATCTGAATCAAAAGCAAACAGTTACTGCGCTACCTTGTCAACGCTAAGTGTTAGTCGAGACTTCTGTCCCCCTGCTGCTTTTGGGTGTCTACATTTTGTCTGGCATGACTCTGCCTCCCCTTCCCTCACCTCCAAAACTACAGGGCCAGAAACAAGTGGTGGCGATGGTGATGCATCATGGTCAGATTTCATTTTTTTTGGCATGGAACTGCCATCTCCTACAAAGAGTTTAGATTGCGACAGTTGCCTTTTTAGCTGTACTGGTGGTGTTGCACTAGTGTCTTTTGAGGTGTCTCCTCTGCCAGTCCCAATCACTCGACTACATCTCTCTTTCCCTGACATTATGGATTTAATGTCCCTGAGTAGTAACACTGCCCACTGTCACGGTGCCTGGCTGTGCACTAATGTGTGTGGCGTGCACACAGAAGCTGCTTGCTTGTAAGCACAAAAGAGGCAGACTCCCTGGGCACTTGACTGCACAGACCCACCCAATAGTTAGGTTCAGTCTGTTAAAACTACCCACAGCCCACTGTCACGGTGCCTGGCTGTGCACTAATGTGTGTGGCGTGTACACAGAGACGCTGCTTGCTTGTAAGCACAAAAGAGGCAGACTCCCTGGGCACTTGACTGCACAGATCCACCCAATATTTAGGTTCAGTCTGTTAAACTGCCCAATGAAGCCCAGTGCACAGAGAGACTAAGTAATTTGAATTTTAAAAAATCAGTTTAAAAAAGCTGGAATTTTTGTCACTCCAGAAAAATGGATGAAATTGAAAATAATATATCTCTCCAAGCCAGCCCAACACCCTAAATGGTGGTCAGTGCTAGCTGACCTAGCACAGCTTCTCTTCTCAGACAGAGATCACCAAAATAAACAGCTTGAAAGAAACAGGACTAGCTGGCCCTGGCACTGCAGCAAAACAAAGAATAATTAGCTTTTTCTTTCCTTAACTAGCTTAACTAGCTTATCTCTCAGTGCAGCCTTCTCT
This sequence comes from Rhinatrema bivittatum, assembly GCF_901001135.1. Classification (NCBI taxonomy): domain Eukaryota; kingdom Metazoa; phylum Chordata; class Amphibia; order Gymnophiona; family Rhinatrematidae; genus Rhinatrema; species Rhinatrema bivittatum. The sequence continues at coordinate 586,314,676 of NC_042615.1, forward strand.
TACACCCAGCCCACCTCCCCACAGCATCGCTGGAAATAAGTGTGTGGCTCCTCGTGCTGATATTTATATAGTGCTGGCTCATCAGTAAAATTGACAGAGAGCACTGAATGACAGCGCGATTGGCTGCATTCAGTGCATGTCACAAAATGTCAGCGTGGATACGTTGCATTCTGGTATCCATGCCGACCTGTCCGACCCTTTCCTGTGAGTCACTGACTCACAGGAAAGGGTCGGACAGGTCGGCATGGATACCGGAATGTAGGGAATGGGCGTTGCCATTTTGTGAAAATCATAGGTAGCTAGTAGCTAATGGGGGTGAAGAAAAATGCGTGCCGCAGGGCTCACCGAATTAAACGGATAATAAGTTAAATGCGTGGGGAGTCGTGATGCATTTCTCCTCCCCACGTATTTAACGGATAGGACAAAATACGTTGCGGATCGCCAATACGTCGAAAACGGATGCACACGCCTAGTAATTAATAAGCAATAGCAGCTTGTGATCTATCTAATGTTTGGGTACTTGCCAGGAACTTGTGACTTGGATTGGCCACTGTTGAAAACAGGATACTGGGCTTGATGGGCCTTTGGTCTAACCAAGTATGGCATTTCTTATGTTCTTATGTACATGGCATCAAGAAAGAAAATCCTCATAAGAAGTGAGTTCTGCTTTGTAAACTGTTGAGAACTGTCTAAGATGCTGAGAATTTATTTTTGGACTGTGGAATTTTGCTAATTTTTTTCTGCTTTTTAGTAAACTTTTTGGAATTGAAATTCTAAATTAATTTTTTCCTGTTTGGAACCCCAGTTCTTGTCTGACATGTATTTTGTTTTCTGTTCCTTTGGCCCCTGCAGACAATCCTGATCCCCACAGCAAGAATTTGTGCCTGAATTTTCTAGGGGTTGCAACAAGTTGGTCAGTGCTCCACAGTGACACCCCCCCCCCCCATACACACTGAAAGAGTGGTTACAATTCTATATTGTTATATTTTCCCATCTATCTCTTTTCTTCTCTTCCATCAGTTCTTCTTGCTCCAAAAGCCCCAGCTCCTTCATCTTAAAACCCATAATGCATGCTGTTGGCTGAGTCCTTTAAATAACACGTGGACTCAAAATTTTAAATCTGGTTTGTATTAAATTATAGGTATTAGCACACTCGTGCTAAATAGTACATTGAGGGACTCATATCTTGTTATTTACTGCAGACCCTCTAATGATTAATTTGCATATGTAGTGCTTTATTTTTATGCACATAATTGCTAATTTTAGTATGTACATGCTAACATTTCCTTAGAGCAATTTAGCATGCATGTTTGGACGTTTTGCAAAGCATGCTATTGTGCCGGAATTCTGAAACCTTAGTACAAACCCCAAGTTTTAGTGCATAAGCCCTTGTGTTTAATATTTTGTTTTTGTATATTTAAAGCAATAATACTAGTTTCATATCACATAATGTTTCTGTTTTGTTATTTTCCCTGTTGCTTCCTCTTTTGATTTTATTCTTCTTTCTATTTTACACTTGAATAAGATGTGTTTCCTTTAAAAAAAAAAAAAAAGTTCTCTGCGTCCACTCTTCAGATGCTTATGATTATAATCACACTTAACACATGTCAAAGTGAAACCCACAGTGGAATCTGATAAGAATCAAGACAACAACAAAACAATTTGCCTTCATACTGGCAAAAGAAGCAAGGAAGAAAGAAATAAATTTCAAACAGTTTAAACACAAATACTTCCTCAGAAATGAAATGAGAAAGATCTTAAAGATGCTTGGGTTGTCATTAGTTGTCCGTTGTGAAGATGCTTAACAGATCTTGTGCAATATCTATCTATCTATCTGTCTATCTATCTATCTGTCTATCTATATATGCAGGTATGTATATATGCTTTTTAAAATTTATATTCTTACTACATATTCCTGATTGCAGCAGTGACATCATTGTCACCGTCAAAGATCCTTTTTTAGAAGCAATGCATGATCCCCTACAGATGTGGAACTGATGTTAGCACTCCAATCTACTATGAAACATGCATAAAACTATATTTTAAAAATTGCAACTAAGCACATTAATGTTGTAGTAAAATGCCTACTTTACTTTCAACCCAAGAAAGACAAATTCTATCGTAAATTAATGTCTTGGGTTAGTTCAATAAAAAGGTATCGTTTAAAATGTTATTTGTTGACCCTTATATTTCTGCATGTTTAAATGGTCTAACAGGCAACCAGACTGCAGGCCTCTGCCTGCAAGCTTTCTTTTTATTTAGTTTCATCTAAATGAGCTTATTTCTTTGTGATTTGGGGGGCCTGCTTGGTTTTCTGCTTACAAAACAATATTCAAACACTCTTGGCAGCATTATTTCATGCCTAGCAGACAAGAACCTCCTGTCACTTCAGACTGTTCAGCTCTAAAGAGAGAGCCAGAGTATTTTGTGCCCGAAATGTTCCCTCCCTAGGAGGCACACTGTGGCAAGGCAGGGACTCCTGCTGCCCTGGGGGCTGAAGAGAAGTCTCCCCCCAGGCTCACGTCTTGGTGCCACTCCTTGCCCAGCAGGGCTTACCCTTATTGTGAGGGCTATTTTTCTTCCCTGACTGAATCACTACGTCTTGCAGGCCCTGCCGGCCAGCCCCCATAGTTAAATTCATTTTGGCCAGTTCATTCAGGATTCAAACAAGACAGATCTAGGCTAGATTTTGCTGGGTTACAGAGTCAAACATGTCTTTTGAGAGGCAACAATGTCCTCAATCTTCAGACACATTTTCACCCATCAGGGTAATAATTTTCCATTGCAAACAATTCCGTCCAGTTTATTTATAAGTGTAGACGAATGCAGACACATATGCAGAGTTTAGTATAGCACAGTAACCAAACATCTTATAATATCCAAGTATGCATTTGGGTACGCAAGAGCATAAAGCCAGAAGCATGTGGCTCATAGTTCAACCAGCCTTTATTCTGCCGGGACAACGTGATTCATGTAGCTGAAATTTTCTAAATGTCTGAGAAACTATTCACCATTTAACTCCCCCAGAGTAGCTGGATTAAAGTCTGATATAAAAATCCTTAACTAGCCAGAAGCTCTGTCACAGTAAAAGGCGTGATGGGGTCAGGCAAACAATGATCTAATACTTAAATCATTTAGCCGTCCAGAGTTAAAACGAGTAGCAGAAACTGACCCTCTTGCTTGCCTGGGCTGCAACCCAGGAGTCTTGCTCAGGGAAAAGATTCCACCTATTTTAGTGTCTATGAATAAAAACATAATTAGTGAATGTGACCATTAGGTATGCGCTGCATTAATTCTTAGTACATGTATAGTTTTATGTGCTATGTTTGCCTCAGTACTTATGACTAAACATTGTACTTCCCCAGCTATTTTCTGCTCTGACACTCACAGCACAAAGACTAGGGATGTGAATCGTTTTCCATATCGTCTTAACGATAGAAATCGTGTGGCAGGGCAAGAAAATCGTGTTAGGCACGATTTTTTAGTTAAAAAATCGTTAAAAATCGTTTTTTCCGATTAGTGCGCACTAACTGGGAGTTAGTGCGCACTAACTGAAAATGATACAATTTGACACTTTTCAGGTCAGTTAAGGTCAGTTTAGGAATGAATATGTATTCCTATTGGCTGCCCTCTTATTTATTCATGTTACCAAGGTTCCCACTGACAGTATATGGGGGATGGAAAATGGAAAAAGTTGGTAGCTTGACAAAACAAGTAATGTGATCAGTCAATGTGACTAGAACTTGTGCCCTAACCCTGATACCAGGGGTATTGTGATCTTCCTGCACACAGTGCCCTATCCCTATTAATACCAGGAGTGTTGTGATCTTCCTGCACACAGTGCCCTAACCCTGGCACCAGGGGTGTTGTGATCTTCCTGCACACAGTGCCCTATCCCTATTAATACCAGGAGTGTTGTGATCTTCCTGCACACAGTGCCCTAACCCTGGCACCAGGGGTGTTGTGATCTTCATGTACACAGTGCCCTATCCCTATTAATACCAGGAGTGTTGTGATCTTCCTGCACACAGTGCCCTATCCCTAATACCAGGGGTGTTGTGATCTTCCTGCACACAGTGCCCTATTCCTGATACCGGGGGTGTTGTGATCTTCTCGCACACATCCCGGTATCAGGAATAGGGCACTGTGTGCAGGAAGATCACAACACTCCTGGTATCAGGAATAGGGCACTGTGTGCAGGAAGATCACAACACCCCTGGTATTAGGGATAGGGCACTGCGTGCAGGAAGATCACAACACTCCTGGTATTAATAGGGATAGGGCACTGCATGCAGGAAGATCACAACACCCCTGGTATCAGGGATAGGGCACTGTGTGCAGGAAGATCACAATACCCCGGAGGAGTGAGGGTCAGGCAGCTCCCCCCTGTCTGTGAAGCCAGCCTCTCACCAGTAATGCAGGGAGGGAGCTGTCTCAGACTTCACCATCCTCCCCCCCCCCCCCCCCTCACCCACACACCATTCACTGGCTAGGACATGGGGAAGTCAGGAGTGAGGGTCAGGCAGCTCCCCCCTGTCTGTGAAGCCAGCCTCTCACTAGTAATGCAGGGAGGGAGCTGTCTCAGACTTCACCATCCTCCCCCCCCCCCCCCTCACCCACACACCATTCACTGGCTGGGACATGGGGGAAGTCAGGAGTGAGGGTCAGGCAGCTCCCCCCCTGTCTGTGAAGCCAGCCTCTCACTAGTAATGCAGGGAGGGAGCTGTCTCAGACTTCACCATCCTCCCCCTCCCCCCCCTCACCCACACACCATTCACTGGCTGGGACATGGGGGAAGTCAGGAGTGAGGGTCAGGCAGCTCCCCCCTGTCTGTGAAGCCAGCCTCTCACTAGTAATGCAGGAGGGAGCTGTCTCAGACTTCACCATCCTCCCCCCCCCCCCCCTCACCCACACACCATTCACTAGCTGGGACATGGGGGAAGTCAGGAGTGAGGGTCAGGCAGCTCCCCCCTGTCTGTGAAGCCAGCCTCTCACTAGTAATGCAGGGAGGGAGCTGTCTCAGACTGGTATCAGGGATAGGGCACTGAGTGCAGGAAGATCACAACACCCCTGGTATCAGGAATAGGGCACAGGTTCTAGTCATATTGACTGATCACATTACTTTTTTTGTCAACTACTAACAGTTTCCATTTCCCATCCCCCCAACCATCACCTCAGTTGGAACCTTGGTAACATCAATAGATAAGAGGGCAGCCAGCCAATAGGAATACATATTCATTCCTAACTGACCTTTACTGACCTGGATAGTGTCAATAATTTGTATCATTTTCTGTTAGTGTTCCTGAGTTTCCATTTCCATTTCCCATCCCCCCAACCATCACCTCAGTGGGAACCTGGTTAACATCAATAGATAAGAGGGCAGCCAGCCAATAGGAATACATATTCATTCCTAACTGACCTTTACTGACCTGGAAAGTGTCAATTTGTATCATTTTCAGTTAGTGCGCACTAACACGATTTAACGATTTTTAACGATAAATCGTTAGAATTTCTATTGTATTGTGTTCTATAACGATTTAAGACGATATTAAAATTATCGGACGATAATTTTAATCGTTAAAAAACGATTCACATCCCTAACAAAGACCATTCTGCTGTTCGAGCCCAAGTCAAACCTTTTGAGGACAATTTTCAAAGGCCTTTCACCCAGGAGGCCTTCCCAGGGTGGGGTTAGAGTGGAGGAAGAAATATCCCTTGGAAGAAGTACCCAGAGAAAAAGCCAGTCTTAGTATCACTGTAGGTTCTTTTTCCCACAGCATTTTTCACAGGTAAAGTATGCAACTATTTTTTCATCGAACATCTGAGAATACCCATGAGTAAAAGTGTTTGCGGACTTCCATAGAGTGCATACTTTTAGTTGCATTAAAGGGCAGCATTCACCCAGGCACTAACCAGCCACATTTTTACATGATAGAGGCATAAGTGGAAATGCAGCTGGCCAGTGTCATTTTAATCATCACAACCAGTAAGAGAAAAGTGCAAAACTTTATTATCACAATTTTCAAGAAATTTTTAGAAATGTATCCATACAAGTTAAAATCACACATACACTCATTCACACCTTAAAACATCACAGAATACACACAAGTGCCAGTATATAAGACTCCACTGAGCCTATATAGATATACAATACCCTTTTAGACGTAACTTAAATGCCCTGTGGGATTTTCTACTTACAATCTATATATTTGTAACCTGCTCCTCTGTTATCCAGTTTTAATAAACATGATCTATCAATTTAACACATTAAAAAATGTATATTAATGACAACGCTGGCCACTGGTGTGAAATTCTGATTCCTGGTCCGTTTTCAATTTCAGATATAAATTCACGGGGTCAGACCACGTGAATTTATATCTGCCAGGTTATATTGCCAGGTTCTTATGGCCTGGATTGGCCACTGTTGGAAACAGGATGCTGGGCTTGATGGACCCTTGGTCTGACCCAGTATGGCATTTTCTTATGTTCTTATATAGGCTCAGTGGAGTCTTATATACTGGCACTTGTGTGTATTCTGTGATGTTTTAAGGTGTGAATGAGTGTATGTGTGATTTTAACTTGTATGGACACATTTCTAAAAATTTCTTGAAAATTGTGATAATAAAGTTTTGCACTTTTCTCTTACTGGTTGTGATGATATAGCTTATAGAGAAAATAGTTCTGGTTACCCCGTGAGTGTACAGTGTCATTTTAAGCCAGACAGCACAGGAGCCAGAGCTTAGGGGTGCTGCAGGCCTCTCTAGGCCACTAGGGCTGCTAAACTATGACTGGGAGGAATCCAGGTGCCTATGGGGAGGGTCTGAGTGCTGGGGGTTCAATTGTTTCAAAGGGGTGGAGGTGGGAGAGGAGAGGGACCTTTGCTACATGAATTTGAATCTTTTTTTTTACTTTTAGTACCTAGGGACCAACTCTAGAGGTGGGAGGGGTGGGATGGGGGGTCTCAGAAGACCCCTTTTTTTTTGGGGGGAGACACCTTATTTGGGCCACTCGAGCCCTTTTAACAGATAGCCCTGGGAGCATTGGGACACATGGTAGCATCCCGATGCTCCCAGGAAAAGTTGGCTAACTTTCATTAAAATAGCATGGCCTGTGATTTTTTTCACGCAAGTTGCTTTATTTTATTTTAATGAAATTGCCTAGTAATAAGCTCCTTTACATGCATTTGAAAAGTTTTTGCATGCAAAGCAGCTGATTAACATACCTGCATTATCAAGAGTAAAATTACCTGCATTGTCAAGGGTAAAATAATGCACAATGTTTAAAATACCATGCAATGTCTTTACTGCATGGAAAATGCCTAATTCAACTTAGCAAATGGCCCCCTTAGGCCTATATTTTCTAAAACACCGTGGCGTCGTGAATCGCGTAGTGCAGGGGGCGGGCCTGCGAAAGCCGGCAGCGATCGCACCTCTGCGGTACGATCGCTGCCGGCTTTCACACCCAATAGCGCCATCATAAAAGGTGGTGCTATTGGGCGTCATGATATCACGTTTCGTGTGCTGCTGCCTCAGGGACTCTCAGTTTTTTTTTCAGCTGCCGCTTCTTCAAAGATTCTCCGGATATTTTCAATCATTCCAAAAAGGGTCCATTAAGTCTCTTCAGACAATGGCTTAGGCCTAAGCGATGAAGGAGAGTAAAATGGTGGCAATGTCTGAAGAGACTTAATGGACCCTTTTTGGAATGATTGAAAATATGCAGAGAATCTTTGAAGAAGCGGCATTTGAAAAAAAAACTGGAGAGTCCCTGAGGCAGCAGCACACGAAACGTGATATCATGACTGTCTGTGGACTCTGGATCCCAAACCAACAAAGGGGAAGTATTACTTTTGCACTTTTCAAGTAATCTTTCATTAAAAAAAGACTGCAAACTTAAATAAGCATTTTAAAAAGGACCAATGATTAAAGATGACCCCGAGCGGTGGAAACACAAGCAAAACTCACAGCTTGTAGACCGCAGGATGGTATGAAGGTCCAAAGCATTTATTATAAAATATAAAAAATATAAGTATAAAGTATGAAGGTAATTTTTTGATATATTGAACAGATAAAATCTGTTTTATATAATATATGGTTTTATGAATGTCATGATATACCTTGCTTGGATTTATGCAGGCTATAAATTTGTTTTAAATTAAATTAAAAACTAAACATTAATATAGCACTTTAAGGTGTACACAGCGTTCTGCAAATTTTCAAGAGTCAGTCCCTTCTCTGTGGACGGACAGAGAGATAAGACAAATAAGTGTTTGGGGTGAATCAGGGGAAAGTCTCAAAGATGGGATAATAGCAGTGGTTGAATTGATAAAAAAAAAAAAAAAAGACCAATTAGTCTAATTGGGTAAAGCCCTAAGAACTGAATTTTTGCTCTACAAAGCAATTCATATAAGAAAAGCAGGAAATGATAGGAGGGTGGAAGAGTGTAGTGCAGGGTGGGTAGCACTACCAGAGGTACAAATTGCTTCCATCTCAAAAGACCCCAAATTTTCACAAATTTAAACCAAACAGGTAAACACACTGAGTCCCAAAAGCAATTAGAAATAATTTAAAAATTAGTCATTTTCAGCTCATCTGGCAAAGCCACTCTCCATCTGTGGAAGGAGTGTTTTCTGATCAGATATGATTTCAGACTGGTTTTTCCACTAACACTTCTCAAATGCTTGCTTGAGAGACAAGAAACAGCTGTCAGGTGCAGTACAAACATGATATCACACAAGTAATAGAAATCTTTAATCTCCACTTGATATGGATGGACTTTCACAACCACTTCACAGTAGGGTTGCCAACTAGTTCCAGATTTTTAGGGCACATTGATCCAGTCCTGGTTTTATCTGATTGCATGTAGAAATTTGTAGTTTTGTTTTTCTTAAGGAACACACAGGTAAATCAGAATTACAAGTCCCTACATGCAATGGGACTAGATCACCTTATTCTGAAAATCTGTAGCTAGTGGGCAACCCTACTTCAAAAGTTTAGGTTTACCCTCCAGGGCCATTTTTACCTATGGGCAAAAGGGATAGCTGTTCTAGACCCTCACAGCAGGGGGTCCATTGCATCAGCACCCAGGGCTCTGCCCTTATGACTCTATTAGCCACTGCCCATCTCAGGCAGGACAAACAGCTCTCTGCTTCCTACTCCAGCACTTCCCCTTCCAGAAAGCATGTAGGGAACAGGAGAGGGGGTGACCCTGGAGAAAACAGAACCCAAAACACAATAAAGAGTCACTTTGCTCTATAATCCAACTCTTCCTTCCTGTCATTAAGAGATAGAATGGAAGGGGTAAGCATGAAGAAGACACAGCAAAGCAAAACATATGCACTTATTTATTTAAACATTTATAAACATGTGATATTCCACACTTTACCAGACAATATATGCAAGGTGGATTACAATCAAAGAAGGTCATTTACTAAGCATTTACTCATGGACACAGAATGGAAGAAAACTGATAGCAAATAGGTCCCGAAGTTAATTACAATTGCAGGTGAATTATAGTTTACAATCATCACAGGATTAAGGATTACTGAGGGCATCACCCAAAAGAGAGATATGAGGTAGAACACCATGGTTGCTTGGTATATCACAATATTTGTCTTAGGAGAATGCATGCTAGAGGCTTTAAAGATTAAGAGGCCAATATTCAAAAGCCATTTAGATAGATAACTTAAAGTTATCCACCTAAATGGAAAGATTTTGGATATTCAACCCCTTATCCTGCTAGATTCTTAACCAGATAAATCATTATCTGGCTAAAATCTAGCCAAATTATAAAAAGAGGCATTCCAGGACATTTCGGGGAGGAGTTAAATTAACCAGCCAACTTTGCTGATGTTAAACTATAACTGGCTTATGGGCCGATAAAGTAAAAGTCGCGGGAGAGCGGGCGAGCGCACAGGCCACTCTCCTGTGTGTGCGATTCAGAAAAAAAAATATTCAAATTGGGGCCCGTGGTAAAAAGAGGCACTAGGGACACTAGCGCGTCCCTAGCACCTCTTTTTTGACAGGAGCGGCGGCTGTCAGTGAGTTTGATAGCCGACGCTCAATTTTGCCGGCATTGGTTCTCGAGCCCGCTGACAGCCACTGGTTCGAAAACCGGACACCGGCAAAATTGAGTGTCCGGTTTTCAACCCACGAGCTGCGGGCCGATTTTACATTTTTCTTTTTTTTTTAAATTATTTTTAACTTTTGGTGCCGGCAGAAATTAACGCCTACCTTTGGGTAGGCACTAATTTCTGAAAGTAAAATGTGCGGCTTGGCTGCTTTTACTTACTGAATTTCATGGGAATAGGGCCATCAACATGCATTTGCATGTTGCGGGCGCTATTAATTTCGGGGGGGGGGGTTGGACAGGCGTTTTCGACGTGCTATTACCCCTTACTGAATAAGGGGTAAAGCTAGCGCGTTGAAAACGCGTGTCTAAACGCGTGTTAACAGTGCACTCTGCCGGAGCGCTCTGTACTATATTGGCCTGTTAGTTAGCCAGATAATTCTAGTCCTACTTCATAGCAGGCCTAAAGATATTCATCCTTGTGTGGCCGGATAATTAGCTACTTAGCCAGATATCTACAAAAAATGTTCAGATAAATAAAGCTTCTTTTAAAAAGAAAAAAAAAACCGTGGGCTTGCAGGTCCACCCGGCCCCCGTTCTCCCTCCCACTGGAGTGAAACTTGCACCTCCATCTTAGCTGCTCAGCTATGCCAGAAGCTTTGGGCTTAGTTCGCGGCAGGAGACAACCACAATCTGGGCTAAAGATAAAGAAAAACACTAGGTGCCATGAGGGTAGGAAGGTAAAGTTTGGGGTGAGGGAAGAATTGGCAGGCCTGAGATACAGACTTTGAAATAAAAAAGGGACCCAGGCACGAGGGGTGATGGCAGGGGGAGCAACCAGCATAGACCCTGGGCCCTATATTTTGTACCTTGTGCAATGCAGGATGCTTTGGGGAGGAGGTGGTAGGCTCAGCCCGGCAGGGTCAAGCCTTTCGAGCTTGGGTGGGAGGGAGGAGGAGAGATGGTTAGGGCCTTCAGGCCCATGATCTGTTTTAGGGGGTTTTATTTAAACCCTTCGGCACTTAACCAGCTATAGATTTTTGAATATAGTTAGTTAAGTATCAAGTTATCTGGCTAAACTGGATATTGTAAAAGACTATCCAGTTATGTTTAAAGTTATCCAAATATTTTTAACTGAATAACTTTAATTGGGGATATTCAGTGGGCTAAACTTCCAACTGAATATCCAAGGCAAGTTAACCTACTAACTTTAGCCTGATAATTTGTCCACTAACCAGCTTACAGAATATGGACCTCTAAGTATAGAACAGGTAATTCATAGATGTGAGCATAATACAGGTCCCAATATAAAGGAGATGATATGTTAAATACTGATGTTAGAACTGGAAATAAACTTGTAGCTCGATGAGATAGACTCATAATAATAGTTTAGGTAGTCCTTGTAAGGAAGGATAGTCTTTGTCATAATGCTATGAGAAGACCTGAGTGAATAGTTCAAGAAGCTCCTGGCTCTCAAAAAATGAGTCCAATCTCTGGAGGCCAGGGCGGTAAACCTGGAGGAGCTAAGGCAGAGAGGTACATAGAGGAGATCTTCAGGAACATAGCAGAGTAATCCCAACTTCAGTCTAGCAGCTCTTGTGTTGCTTTGGAGAAGCAAGATCACCGGGCAGGAGACTATTACCTTTGCTTGGCAGGAAGTGATCTTTTAGTTAGGACCTCCCCTCCAGATGATGCTTTATCCTCTCTCACCGAGGATGTGTCTCCAGGGATCTGTGCACAGAAGGAAAGGATTAAGACAGCCATTGTAGTTGGTGGTTCAATCATTAGGAAAGTAGTTAGCTGAATAGCTAGTGGATATGAGGATTGCTTGGTAACTTGCCTTCTTTGTCAAAGGCAGTGGACCTCACTTATTTATTTATTTATTTTTAATTTTTATATACCGAAGTTCCTGTATGAAATACAAATCACTCCGGTTTACAAGGAACAGAAAATCGCCCAGGACTTTACATAAGCGCCCAAGGGCTTTACATAAAACAATTGATCAGTATGTTACCATAGAACAATAAAACAGAAAATCGCCCAGGGCTTTACATTTATGCCCAAGGCTATATATAGAACAATATAAATTAAATTAAACAAAATAAATTAAACCTCATGCACCACCTAGATAAGATTTTAGAGAGTGCTGGAAAGGAGCTAGCTTTCATGATATGTGTAGGTACCAGTGACATAGGAAGCTGCAGGAAGGAGGTTCTGGAGGCTAAATTAAGGCTTTTAGGTAGGAAATTAAAATCCAGAACCTCTAGACTTACATTCTAAGAAATGATCCCTGTTTCACATGCAGGTAACCCAGAGGTAGGCTAAGGTCCAGAGTCTCAATGCATGGATGAGATGATGGTGCAGGGAAGAAAACTTTAGGTTTGTTAGAACCTGGAGGAACATTCTGGAGAAGGGACCCTATTCTGATGGGATGGACTACACCTTAACCAGAGTAGAACCAGGCTGCTGATGCTAACTTTTAAAAAAGGAAATAGAGTACTTTAAAACTAGAACATGGGGGAAAACTGACAGTCACTCAGAGAGCATGGCTAGGAGGGAGGTATTTTCAAAGGTCACTGGCTAACCAAATAAATAAGAAGATCCTGACAGAGAGGTGATTGTTAAAGCTGGAAAAGCCCAGATCTATTTAAATACAAAGCATGCAGATAAAATGACCCCAAATTGCCTGTATCATCTAATAAGTGGGTTAAAAAAAATAGAAATACAAATAAACTTACTTTAAAATGTCTGTATGCAAATGGAAGAAGTCTGAAAAACAAGACTGGAGATTTAGAATGTATGGTGCTAAAATAAAATATAGACATAATAGGCATCTCAGAGACTTGGTGGAAGAAGGATAACCAATGGGGTATTGTGATACTAGGGTACAAATTATATGGACATGAAAGGGCACTTAAATTGAGTGGAGATGTGGCACTATAGGTTAATAATGGCATAGAAGCAAGCAGGATAAAAGTATTGCAGGAAACAAACTGCATTCTGGAATCCTTATCAACAGAAATTCCAGAGGTAAAAGAGTAGAGTATAGTAGTAGGGATATACTACTGCCTGCCTGGGCAAGATGAGGAAACAATACTAACAGAGATTAGACTGGCTAGTAAAATGGGCAGTACAGTAATAATGGGAGGCTTCACTTACCCAAGTAGTCATTGAGTACATGTCACATCAGGACATACAAGGGAGGTACATTTTCTAGATGCCATCAATGGCTGCTTGATGCAGCAGCTGGCAATGAAACCAACCAGAGGGGGAATAACATTAGATTTAGTTCTCAGGGGAACATAGGATCTGGTGAAAGAGATAAAGGTGGTGGGTCTGCTTAGCAACAGTGATCATAATGTAATTAAATTTGGCATAATCAAAGGAGAGCGAATACTAAGGAAGACTACTAAAGTAGCATTTAATTATAAAAAAGGGAGACTATGATAAAATGAGAAAAATTGTTAGCAATAAACTAAAAGGAACAATTTACAAGGTTAAAAACTTGCAGGAGGCATGAACATTGTGTAAAATAACTATCCTTGAGGCCCAGACAAAATGTATTCAATGCATGAAATAAGGTAGAAGAAAGGCCAAACAATTTCCCGCATGATTTAATAGTGAGTTGAAAGAGGCAATTAAGGTCAAACCTCATCCCGAGTTAGTAGCTCCACTTTTACAGTGGTAAAAATAGTTAACCTTTTTTGTGAGTCTCTACAGAGATTCAGGTTCGCTCTCTCTCTCTCGCTCTCTCTCGCACACACACACAGCCCAAATTGTAATAAAAGCCTGTCCAGGGATGACTTAGCTAGCAATGTGAAAATGTTACAGGTACAATAAATTTAATACACGTTGTGAAAAAATAATGTGGTATCAGGAAATTTATCCTAATCACACCCTTTTTTTTTTATCACAGGTGATATTTTTGCTATATTTATCACAAAATGATGAATCTAGGCCTGAGGCAGATGGCCAAATAAGACTAAAAAGCACTCCTTAACCAGCTAAGTCAAAGAGTCGAATAAATAACTTTTTAAGCTTATCCAGTTATCTGACTTAGGGCCTTATTTTCCAAACGGATCGCATGCAATAAGGGACATTTCGCATGCAAAATGGGGGCGGAGTCGGCCCCGGAAGAGGAGGAATCAGGACGTCACTGGGGCCTTCTCCACGAAGACACCGCGGATGACGAAAAGGTAAGGCCCTTTTCGCGTCCGAGTTCGCGCCCAATAGCTACACCTTTTATGGTGGCGCTATTGGGTGTGAATCCGGCAGCGATCGCACCATGACGGTGCGATCGCTGCCGGCTAGCGCAGGCCCGCACCCCCGTTTTGGCCCCCCGCCCCTCATTCCCTAAAGTATCGCAGGCCTGCGATACTTTAGAAAATGAGGCCCTAAGTCAGATAAGTAGCATTTTAAGACTTATTTGAATAACTAGCGACTTTGCTGCTAATTAACTGGATAAGTGGGAAATTGGATAAGTGCTGCTTTCAAGATTTAGCCAAATAAATTGGAATTTATCCAGATAACTGGCACACAACTGCTATACTCATATATTTTTACATCTTACTTTTAAAATATATGTGTGGGGATTTTAGCTGCATTATTTACATGCATCTACCTCTCATAAGTTAGATTTTGCACATATAAGTCAGGAGATTTTCTAACATGCAGGCAGCAATGAAGCTATCAGATTTACCAATTAGTCTACCAGTAGGGATGTGCATTCATTTAAAAGGAAAGAAACAAATAAGGCCGATTAATTTCATGCAGAGCACCCGAACTAAATTGGGGGCACCCAAATGAAATGAACCTTATTTGTTTCATTTGTTTTAAACTAATGCATCGAACCTAAGCCAAGTCCCAAAGCTGTGGCCTTGCCTAGGGCATAGGTCGAGGCCCAAAGTAGAGTATGTGCCTAGGCCTAGGCACAAAGATGGGGCCTCACTTAGGGCATAGACAAAGGCCCAAAGCAGGGGCCATGGCCTAGGCCTGAGCATGACACTAGAGTCTCAGCAGAGGTCTGGACCAATGCCAGGGCCTCGGCAAAGACATCTGAAAATTAAAAAAAAATACCTGATTCATTAGGTATTCGACCAAGGCTGGGTCCCAATGCCTGTTCCTCAGCCTAAGTAGGGGCCCAGGCTCAGGCCAGATGCCATAACCTAACCCAGATGATAGGTCCTAATGGCCTGGCCTCGGCCATAGCCAGGGCCCAGATCCAAGCCCAATGGTGCAGCCTGTCCAAAGACTGGGTCTTGACACTGGGGCCTCAAACTGGACCCAGGCCTGACACCTCTGCGATCCTAGCAGACAGCGTCAGTTGGCTTTCAAATGCTGAAGAAAGAAGACTAAGAAAAGGAGCTCCGATATCTGGGCTCCGAGGCCTGGGCCTCAACCTGGGCATAGGCTTAGATGTCGGGACTTGGCCTCCGGGCCAGGCCTCAGCATTGGGCCTGGATCTGGGATGAGGCCCCAGTTTTGGGACCCGAACTCCAGACTGGGCCTCAGTATTGGGCCTGGGTCTGTATCTAGGTCATGGCATTGGAACTGCCTCCATTTTGGTCATGGCATCAGGACTGGGCCTAATCCCTGACCTAGGCCAAAGCCCAGACATTGAAACCCAGTTTCTGGGCCAGGCGTAAGTTTCTGGGCCAGGAGCCAGAGGCCAGGTGTCGGGACCTGGCCTCTGGCCTGGGCTGAAGCCTTGGGCCCAGACTCCAGCCTATACAAAAGCCTTGGCATTGGTTAGGCCAAGATTATGACAATCTACCACAGCCTTGGCCTATGCAGTCGAGGCTTTATTCTAGATTAGGCTGGAGTTGTGATAACCTACCATGTCTTTGACCTACACAAGGCCAAGTCTTCAGCCTAGACCTCACCGGCGGATCCCTACCAGATCGGGTAAGTGGGGGCTGGAGGGATCTTGGCCCTGGCATTTTTCTGGGTGGGTGAGAGGACCCATTTGGCCCATTACAATTTTGTGGTCCCTTTTGGGTTTTTTTTTTAATGTTTGATTTATTTTTTTCACACAAATGAAACGAATCAAATATTTCAAGAACTGTTCAGCCCTATCTACCAGTTCACCCAATCCATTTGCAGATCATTGAACCCTCCTGGCTCTTCAGCCTCAGCTCCCCTTATTTCACCCAGACTCTTTTTCCAGTCAGTATTTCACTTTTAAGATGATTACTATCACTTACTCTAGATATACAGCATGTATAAATATATGCAAGTAAGCTGCCAAATTTGCATGCAAATTGCTTACTAAATAGCAACTTGCTTATGTAAATGTTGGCCCTGACCTAGAACATCCCTGGCCCACCCCTTTTTTATATGTACAAATGTACTTGTGTACTTTTACTTATACATGTATGTTGAGGTTTATAAAATAGCATATATGTACGTATATGCTGTTTATACATGTATATGCTCATTTTTATGCATACAATTCTTTGATAATTCACCTTTTAGCTAGAATTTCAAAAGAAGCTTGCCATAGAGGTAAAAATAAGTAATAAAACATGTTTTAAGTAATACAAAATATAAACCTGGTGAGGGAGTCATTTTGGCCTCCATATTACTGAGGAGTAAAAGGGTGAAAAGAAAGAACAAGGAAATTCCAGAAAAATTAAATGAATTATTTTCCTCTGTCTTTATAGAGGATCTTGGGGGTTATACCCACACAAAAAATCATTTTTATTGGTGATAACTCTGAGCAACTAAATAAAATCGCTGTGAAACTGGAGGATATAATAAGTCAGATTGACAGATTAAAGAATAGCAAATCACCAGGACCAGATGGTATTCATGCCTAAGTTCTGAAGGAACTCAAATATGAAATTGCAGATTTATTTCTGGGGATTTACAACCTATCATTTAAAACTGCTACACTACCTGAAGACTGGAAGGGAGCCAGTGTGATGCCAATTATTAAATAGGGCTTCAGGGGTGATCCAGGAAACCATAGTCTGATGAGCCTGATGCCAGTGCTGGGCAAAATGGTAGAAGCTATTCTTAAAAACAAAATTTACTGACCACATAGACATGGTTTAATGGGTAGAGTCAATATGGTTTTTGCAAAGTGAAATCTTGCCTTCCCAATATACTGCATTATTTTGAAGGTGTAAATTAGCATGCAGATAAAGATGAGCTAGTTGATATAATGTATTTGGATTTTCAAAAGGCATTTGATAAAGTCCCTTATGAGAAACTCTTCAGGAAATTGGGATGTCATGGGAAAGGATACAGTGTCCTATTGTGGATTGGTAACTGGATAAAAGACAGGAAACAGAAGATAGGACTAACTGGTCAGTTTTCCAAATGGAGAAAGATCATTACAGGAGTGTTCCAGGTATCTGTACTGGGACCTGTGCTATTTAGTATATTCATATAATGATCTGGAGAAGGGAACAATGAGTCCGGTGAACAAATTTTCAGATGACACAAAATTGTTTAGAGTCATTAAATCAGCAGCATATTATGAGGAACTGCAGAAGGACCTTGTGAGACAAGGAGACTAAGCATCTAAAAGGCATATGCAATTTATTATGGTCAAGTGCAAAGTAATGCACATAGAGAAATAATATCCCAGCTACAGGTACATGATGCTAGATTCTGAGTTAAGATTTACTTCTCAGAAAAAGGATCTCAGAGTCCATGAGGACAATACCTTGAAATCTTTGGTTCAGTATGCTGTGGTAGTCAAAAAAGCAAATAGGAATTATATGAAAAGGAAAAGAGAACAAAAACTGAGAATTTCTTAATGCCTTTGTATAGATCTATGATGCGAATGATCCTTGCAGTTCTGAATGTCCTATCTCAAGAAAGACATAGATAAAAGGTACAGAGAAGAGTGGCAAAAGTGATAAAGGGGATGGAAAAGTTCCCTTAAACAGAATAGGATTCTTTAGCTTGGAGGAGATATGATTGAGATTTATGAAATCATGGGTGGAAAGGGTAAATAGGGAACGGCTATTTAGTTTTGAAACAACACCAGGACTAGGGGAAACTCCGTGACACTAAGAACTGGCAGATTTAAATCAAACTGTTGGAAGATTTTTTTCATTCAGTGCACAATCAAGTTATAAAATCTGTTGGCAGAGGATGTGATCAAGGCAACTAATATGGGTTCAAAAGAAGACTGGATAAGTTTCTGAAGGAAAAGCCGATAAATAGTTATTAATCACATAGACTTGGTGAAAGCCAATGCTTATCCTCAGGAGTGAGATATAAGAAATAGATGAACAATTTGAATTCTGATGGGTACTTGTGACCTGGACTGGCCACTGTTGGAGATAGGATGCTGGGGTTAATGGTCCTTTGGCACTCCTTATGTTCTGATATTCTTATTAACAGGTATGCTATAACTAGTTTTCTGAATATAAGGTAGCTTGCTTCTAAGCAAAGTGGTAGTGGTAAGTAGGGATGTGCAGAGGCAATATTTTGTTTTGATTAATGTATTTGTTTTGCAGGTCACCACCATTGGTTTCATTATATTAGTTTCAAATGAAAACAAAATGTTTCTTTATTTTGTGTTTTACTTCCTACTAAAATTAGTGGAGGAAACAATGCACACTGTTTTGAGGTTCGAAATTGAGGTTTCTACATAGTTCTAATGAAACTTGTGGGTGAATAAGATCACGAGGGGGAAGAGAACTCCAAGGCACCAAGACTAGCAAAGTAGCACCAAAACTGGGATGAATATACTAAGGCTCTTTAAAAGGGCAAAAGGGTACTGGCAGTGGCAGGAGTTCTCCAAGAGGAGAAAAGCAGCAGCAGAAAGATTAATAAAAATACCCGAGGCTTCAAAAGAGGGCACTGATGAATCCCCAAAGGCAGCACAAGAGGGGAAATGTGGTATCAAGAGTGACATGAACATCCTAAGGCAACATGAACTCTCTAGCATCATTCTCATGGTTGAAAGAATATTGCAAGAAGTATGGCAGCTATGCATCAACTGGAAATGCTGCAATGCCCACCTGCACCCTAATGTTCTGTCCCTGATAGAGCTGCTTCCAGCCCCTTCCTCAACCAGGTCCCACCAGTGTGCTGACAGGGTAAGGTAAGCATGTGTAGTGTTTGTGCTGGTCAAGATATCTCTGGTGAAATGCATACTACTCCCCTCTGCCTTATCCAGCTGCATCTGCATGCAATTACGGCTCTGGTTGTACAGGGTGGAGATGACCTCCCTAGTAACTTTAGTCCTACGGGGGACTTTGTAATTGTGGGTTAACACATGCAGCACATGCTTAACGGTGACATCCTCCACTATCTGCAGGGTTATTCATCAAGGCAATCATTTCACCAGTGCTCTTCATTACTACTTTAGATGCTGCCTGCCTCTTACCCTGGGACAGTGCTACAGAACACATCCCATTTCATATATGGTGGTTGCTGTTTTGGACACATGACTGAGGACTGCTGGCCTGCCACTTAACTGCTGGAAAGATCAGCATCAGGAAGTCTTTTCCATTTGAACCTTTTTTCTTTGGCTTTGACTTTAAGCAAAAGGGGTTTCCAGACTACTACTGCAACCCTCTCCTGATGCCAATACTAGTGAGTGCTGCTTCTGCAGGTGATGGTGCGTATCAGCATTTTTCAGATCCCCACTTGCTTCCCTTGACTTTTATCCTTGCTGCAATGACTATACTCGGTAAAATGTGGGTTTTCCCTCACTTTAAATTGCCTCAGATCAAGGATGCGTTGCATCGGCCAGTCGTGGTTGCAGCGACCAGCCTTCCCTACCCGGCGCTGAGCCACCTCCCCGGGGGCGAGTCCAGCTCTCACAATGCTGAAGGGGTACCCTTGGCGCTGCACTTCTCTTCGCGGCCTTCCCAGCCACCGTCGTGTTCAGGAGCATGGCGGACACACGTCACCGACTGCTCCTCACGTTGAGCTCTTTAGCCGCGCACGCACACCCCTTTAATTTATTTAAAGGGCCCGCAGCAGGCAAAGGCTGCACGCCCTCAGAGATTATATCATTGATCTAGGCCTACTTAAGGCAAGCTCTGACAGACAGAGCTTGCCTTTGCAACAGGTCTCCACACTGGTTGTGTATTTTGTAGCTTCCTCTGATGACTCCTTCATGTTCCAGGTTCCTGTCTTGTTCGTGTTCCTGATCCTAGTTACGGTATTCTCCCTTGTTCCTGTGTTACTCTACAGACTACAAAAGAGATAGACGCCTTTAGTCTTTTTCAATTCCTTTATTGAAGTGGAGACGTAAAAGAATGATATAGCCCGACTCTGGCCGTGTTTCGCCGTTTATGACGGCTGCCTCAGGGGCTAAAAAATCAAATCATATAAAGCAATGTTACAATAAATAAATTTTTTAAAACAATAAATACAAAGTTGAGACGTTAATAAATACAAAAAATAATAAAAAAATGCGTATAAAAACTTTTCTGACAATATTCTGAAATGCTGACATATGGAATAGAACAATCTTAAAAATCTTGAAAAATCTTCACGGTTGATCAAAATATATTGTATTAAATTAATAAAACAATATTGGTTTTGTGCAAATTTCTGTCAATGTGCCACAGTAAAATGCACATTGTATAATGTAGAGTATTTCAAGGCACATTGACAGAAATTTATTAGTTCTTTTATTCACTATTATCATCAATACATGTACAATTTAAAAAAAAAGTTTTATCAGTTGCTTCACAACTCTTTACACAACCATTTGAGTATTTATTATTTTTTACTTTACTCAGTTTATTCACATTCATTTGAGTTTCAAATATAGGATTAATTAATAACCAATTGATTTGCTTCTGTATCAGGAGTATCAATGATATCTGCTGCATTATATGACCAGTGTAATTGTTGAATCCAGGAGCGATTAGATATATTGTATTCACAAGAATATGATTGACTGTACAAATGATAAGGTTAGTCTTAATATATAAACACAACTTTATTGATTTGTATACATATTGGGTTTATATTGATATCATCACAATATTGATTTTTTTATTTTAATTTCTTGTTTGCACACACTTTTGTAGATCTAATATTGTTGTGGATCAGACAGATACAAATATAATTAATAAACAAATACACGACCTGTTCCAAATCAAGAGTCCATGATTATACATTTAAGGTAATTAAAACCTTTTCAGTATATTGTAATTTGTATTTTTGCACAAAACCAATATTGTTTTATTAATTTAATACAATATATTTCGATCAACCGTGAAGATTTTTCAAGATTTTTAAGATTGTTCTATTCCATATGTCACCATTTCAGAATATTGCCAGAAAAGTTTTTATACACATTTTTTATTATTTTTTGTATTTATTAACTTCTCAACTTTGTATTTATTGTTTTTAAAATGTATTTATTGTAACATTGTTTTACATGTCCCTTGGCAAAGATGCAGGAGATCCGTGCCAGCCGTAGCAAGTCTGCCGGGTTCATCTAAAACTTGCTTGAAGGCTTTGATGAATTCTTGTAAATTTTGGAGTAAAAGGACCCTTGTTCCCAGAGAGAGAAGGCCCAGGCCAAGGCTTGCCCCTCCAGGAGGGAAAGGATAAATGTAGACTTTACTGAGTCCATGGGAAATTGCCCGGGTTGAAGGGTAAAGTGCATAAAGCACTTTACCCTTGCCAGATCCCCCATGTACTGTGGTGCTCCTGGCATGCGAGTCATAGGTGCAGGAGCTGCTGGAGCAGATGCCTCTGGAAGGGGGTAACCGTAGGGGGTGGCCGCTGCAACCAACCGAGCACTTAGTTGCTCTAGGGAATTGACGAGGAGTTCCAAATCCTGTTGTTGTTGTTGTTGTTGTTGAATCCTCTGTGCCAATCTCAGAATGGTCTATAGGCCCAATAGATCTGCCGGGTCCATGGCCTCTGTTGCATTTGTGGACCTCTGTGCCAAGGCAAACTTCTCCTGGGAAGGTGAGTGTGGCCAGCTGTGGGATGGGGATGCATCTGGCCAGACACAACATAGTGTATGTGTGCAATGTGCACTAATGCTGACTGATCACTCACATACTAACAGAACCAAAAAGTCTGGCAACCTGTAAGACTGAAGACTCTACTTTTCAGTGTCTGTGTGTGCATTGCTCACCTAATTGGTTTCCAGACAGTGACAAAACAAATCACTAGCACTGCTAAAACTGCAATCTCTACACTGTCTACCATCTTGATCTTCCCCCTAGTGAAGAGAAAAATCAAAATCAGCAGAGTGCATTGCCTCTCTGGCCCAGTGAATGAGACCACTGCAGCACAGAGAAGATTAGCAGACCTTTACCAGTGCTAAATCCAAAAGTTTCTAAGCTTTTTTAAAATTTTGTGAGAACTTCTACTTGCATATTATTCTTTGCCAAGAGCAAGAAATGAAATACAGAATGCTTCAATGCTCAGACTTGTTGTCAGCCTCACTTGATCCAGATAGCAACTATATGCGAAATAGAAAGAAGCTGCACTATGATTTGTCTTCTGTGTGGTTTCCTTGCCAACTTGTCCTGCCTCAATTCTGACAAGAGGCTGTGTCTTGCTGCTGCCACCAGTTTCTTTTAGCTCATCAGTGCACAGCCAAAGACTTCAATGGGGCCAAAGACTTAAATAGAAAACAAAACAAATGTGAGAAATATTTTTCATTTCATTTGTGGGACCACGCCACTTATTTTGGAGGACTACAAATGGAACAAATGTTGACTCGTTCTTTGTGTTTTACCCATTTATTTCAAACAAAACCTAGTGGTAGCTTGTTCTTCAATTTTGCGGCATGGCAGTTGAATACCCGCAGTCTTGTAGAAGTAAGTTTCACAACTGTCAAAGGGGGAAGGCTAGCAAGATCATCTGGGAAGACTGAAGATCTCTTGTGCAAGTATAGGGGAAAAGAAGCCTCAGGGGCCAGTTTGTTCACACATTTGAAGACTAGTCAGAGAGTTATGAATTGTGTCCTGTATTTGATCGGGAGTCAGTGCAGCTGTTGTGGTTGAGGATCCAGCTCCGCTGGGGAACTCCCATGCGAACGGTCCAGGGCTACAGGGCAAGACATAATTAAGCTAGGGAATCTTCGGCCTATACCAGCTGCCTCCCCTGTAGGTTGAGCCCTTGGGTTCTGGCAGCCAGCAGAATTTAGAAAGGGGCTTGAAATGAGGCTAGTGCTAGACTAGAGACTGGAGCCGAGGCAAGGCTGGAACCAAAGGCAAGCATGGAGCTGGAGTCTGGAACTGGATGCAGGAAGGCATGGCACACTGAAGCAGGCTAGGACATCGCAACAAGCTGGAACACTGGAACAGGCTGGGACCTGGAACTCTGGAGTAGGCTGGGACACTCGAACAGGTAGAACCTGAAACACTGGAGTAGGCTGGGACACTCGAACAGGTAGAACCTCAAACACTGGAGTAGGCTGGGACACTGGAGCAGGACAGGACAAACAAGACAAAGACTAGACCAGACAGGTAACCCAAAAGGACTAGGGAGGCCACTGAGCAAGGCAAAATCAGAAGGCCTAGGAAGGTCATTGAGCAAGGCAAAAGCAGAAGACCTGGGGAGGCCACTAAAGGCTTGGGAAAGCCACTGAGCAACTGTGGAACAAGAAGGCTACAGTGCAAAGCTTGGAACAAGAAGGCTTAGGAAAGCCACAGAGCATATTTGAAACTGAACGCTTAGGAAAGCCTCAAAACATTCAAAGATGAGGGGCCAAGCAGGGAGCCAAGCAGACCTGTTGACAAGACCCTGAACATAACCAGAGGCAGGGTTAAATAGGCTGGGCCCTGCTGAGTCATGAGGTCACAGAAACTATAGCTGGAAAGAGGGTAGGAGCAGTTCCCTGAGGAACTCTGGTGTTGGGAGGCTGCACAACAGGCAGAATCACAACTATTGTGGTCTCTTTTATCCACAACCAAGATTCTGGTGGTGGTGCTCTATAAGAGTTGAAAGCATTTTAAATTGTACTTTGAAACACCCACAAATAGAGAATTATAGTAGCTCATCTGACTGATCATTAATGCATGTATAATGGTAGGGAAGTTGTATTGAGCAATTAGGGGTAGATTTTAAAAGGAGCATACTCATGTCCATGTGCGCGCGGTTCCCAGTGCACAGTAGGGGTAAATTTTAGTAAATTACGTGCAGCGACACAAACGGGCCTTCCCCAGTTCTCTCCCAGTCCACTCCAATTAAGGAGTGGACTGGGAGAGAACTTTCCTATCCCTAATCCTACTCTTCCTACCTCTTCCCCTCTCCACCACGACCCCTAAATCTTTCCTTTTGTTTCAGAACTTATTCAGGCCCGGAGCTGAAGTAAGTTGCGTGCACCGGCCGGCTGCTGTCGTGCGAGTAATTGGGACAGCGCAAAATGGCACTGTCCCAGCCCGCCCCTACGGAGAGGCCCAGCACTTGTGTGCATTTTGGGCTTTATTCGTGTGGCTGGGCCACTCGCGTAAATCCCAATTTTTGCACGCGGGCCTTCATGAGTATGGTGAATGTACATAAAGGAGGTCTTGCTGCTTTTGAAATGTGGGCTTCCTTTGTAAGGTTATGATCTAGGTGTACCTCTAGGCTTTAACTAGACCATAAACTTACTTGGGAAATGTTTCTACCATGTTACTCTCTGCAGTTATTCACATTGTTAATTGTAAACCGGGTTGATGTGATTCATATCATGAAACTCGGTATAATAAAAAATAATAATAAATAAGAGAAGCCATCATTTCAAAAGTATCAGTCTTAAGAATAGCCATTCTGTTCCCTAATCTAACCCCTCCTTTTGTTCCTGCAGAGAACAGGAGGGAACTAGCAATGTTAGGAGTAGACAGAACAAAGTATTCAGTTTAGGTCTGCATTTTTCAATTTTTAATTTGTAGTCACTTTTTCTGTATTTGGTGATGGTCTGTGTTCTGCATATGTGCCCAAGGTGAGTTTTTCTGCTAGCATGTAGTATATATGGAGGGATCTGAAGCAGTCCAGCTTATTATGTTTTTACAATAGGAGGAGGTATATTGGTGTTTTAGAGCCCATGGAATATTTGTAGCGCTGTTTTTCCACAGGTTGTTGCTGTTTGGGTTCTTGGCAGTTTTGTTATATGGGTTCTGAGTAACATTTTCCCAGGGTTTTGTGTTACTTCACAAAACCTCTTGTAATGAAGGAAGTGTGTGTCATTGTTCCTGGGATAACAACAGAATTTAAATTTTTTTCCCTGGGGTGAACAGTGAGGGAAAATAATCCTTGTTCTGTTTAGCCAGCTATTTTAGAGATTACCTTCTACCAAAGCAGTATGGATTTCTTTTAATTTATACATTTATGTATTTCTTGATTTGTTTTTTTCAGTTTAGGTACACAAATCACAGATGGCATATTTTTCAAACATTGTGATATAATTTTAGAAACATATTTGTATTATGTATATACATATTTGAAACAAAGTTTAAAATTTCTTCCCCCAATATTGAAAAAATGCTGAACTTTACCTAGCCAAATAAGCAGTGATTTATCTGGCTACATGACAGCCACTGAACATCTGGCTATGTTTAGCAGCCGCTAAGCAGTTAGTCGGATAATCGGTGGATGGGCAATGGATGGATCAGGGTAGGGCTACAATCCAGTTAACTTAACCGGATAAGTGTCAATATTCAGACTTATCCGGTTAAGTTAACCGGATAAATTAGACCTCCCATAGACTAACCTAACCAGATACAACTTATCCTGCTAAGTAGCACCAAATATAAGGATATTCAGTAGTATAGAAATGCTGCTGAACATCCCATGTATGTTATCCAGAATTCCAGATGTCTTCTCTGGCTAATTTATAGTAAATAGATGGCTATGTAGAAATTTCTACCTCTAAAAGTATAATATCCAGTTATGTATAAGGATATACCAGGAAAAGAATTGTTTTGGGGGAAAGGTTTTTCATGTTATGGTTCATTTATTTTTTTGGGTTTTTTTTTTTCATTTGCTGAACTGAATTAAATATTCAATTTAAAATAAAACAAAAATTAAATTAAGAAACCTCTTTACCTCCATCCCCCCCTGGATCACACTTAAACCTTCTTTAGGGATTCCTGCTTAAGAAAGGGACAGGAGCGATCCCTAGTCACTCCTGCCATGCCATTTCCTGGTTCAAAATTGGTGCTGCCCGCCATGAGGCTGGCATCATTCTGTTGTATACCTGCACAGCCTATGGCCATACAAGAAAATGCCATTGGTGTTGGCTGCAAGCCCAGCTGGCATCATTTTTAACCAGGAAGCGGCATGCCCTTTATACGTTGGAGAAACTTGAAAAAGGACTGAGCGTGATTTGGTGGGAGGGGAAGAATTTCGGATCTCTTTTTTCATTGACTTTCTCAAATAGAAATCAATGAAAACCAAATTGCTGGGGGGAGGGGGGTTGTTTCATTAAAAAAAAAAAAGCAAGCAAGTATTTTGTCACATTTTTCTTTTTGTTTAAAAATAAATGCTCATCCCTAATTAAGGGGTGAATTTTAAAAGCACTGCTGCTGTTAAAAGGCCTATATACATGAGTGTATAGGGCATGCGTGAGCAACGCATATTTTAAAAGCCATAAATTATGTGCGTATATGCATAGGCAAAAAAAAAAGGGAGGGGTTGGAGTTAGGGCATGTCAGGGGAATTCTGGGGTGGGTTCAACAGTTATGCTCATAAATCCGTATTTTGAATCCAGCGGCTGCAGCATGTGGTGGGAGGATAGCCAAACACGTTTGCATCCGCCTGCAAGAGCAGAAGCAATGTCGGCATGCAGAAAGTGGGTGCTCATGATTCAGCAGGATTCACCTCTCCGGGGTACCCAATGTAATATTTAAATGGGCTCCAAGGTAAAAAGAAGGCGCTAGAAATTGTGCACCCTTAGCGTCTCCTCAGCAGCGGGTGTCCAGGAGAGGTGGTGGTCAACGAGTTAGGAAAACGGACACTCAGTTTTAAGAGTGTCCATTTTCCTAATCTGTGCAGAGCCACGGGTTAGGAAAAGGGATGCTCAATAATTGAGCACCCCTTTTCCTAACCTGACTGCAGGCACACTTTTTATTTTTTTAAGGTTTTTCCTTTTTTGGTTCCTCTGACTTAAATATCACCAGTATTTTCTGCTTTTCTGTAAACATTTTGGGTTCCTCAAAAATTAAGGCCTGCTCCGAGGCAGGTTTTAATTTTTTAGGGTAAAAATGTGCGTGTTGGGTGCACATTTTATTTTTGCATCGGGGGGGGGGGGGAGGGGGGGAATAGCTGATAGCCTCATCAACATGAATTGACATGTGATGAGCGCTATTAGCTACGCGCTCGGCTGGACATGCATTTTGGACGCGTAACTCCCGTTTTTCATCAGGGGTAAGAGACGTGTGTCCAAACGCACAATATTGTATCAGTCTGTTGATGAGGTGTGTTTGCATAAATCTCTGTTAAGGCCTACAACATGGGTGAGGGGTCATTTTCAATTGGAATGAGGGCAGGCTGAAAAACCAGATGGTCAGGATGACCTCGAGATGAACTAGGCAAACTGGTGAATTAATTGGTAAAATTGAGAATGTCCTTCACGCAAGCATGTTTTTAACATCCTTTGACCTGTGCATGTTAAAGCCAACAAAGTCCTAAGGAAGATACACAAACTATGTTTTCTTGAGTAACGGCTTAAAATTAGGAGCGCACATAAGCGCAGTAGGCGTATTTTAAATCATATGTGTGCAACAGTGTACAATACATGATTTAAAATTTCAGTGTATGTCCACTTGCACACCCATAAGTGCATGTATGGATGCCTTGTGTACTCATTTTAAAGTTACCATCCCTGTGATTGTTCTGGGAGGGTTGGTGGTGGGACCATACTGATTGTTGAGTTTAATTATCAAAATGGAATTGGGGCCTATAGTCTGAAAGTTGAATTGGGGGCGTGGGGTACAAGGCTGAAATTTCACCTGTGGGAGTGGTTCCTAAACCTGTCCCGGCAGACCTCCAGCCAGTCAGATTTCCAGGATATCTGCAATGAAAATGCATGAGATAAATTTTCATGCAAAGGAGACAGTGCATGTAATTCTATTGCATTGAATCTGTCCACACAGGCTAAAAGAAGATAGAGATGTGGTTGAATCAGCCTGCATAGGTAGGAAAATGGTGATGTGCTTGTGTAGCTGCCTTCCTGTCAGCTGATACAGAGCAAGAAAGCTGCAGCAGAAGAGTGGGCAAAAGGAGAATGCTAGGACCAGGGACATGAGGAAGGATTGTGGTCAATAAGAAAAAATGAAAGGGGACCCATCCACAGAAGTTTTCTCAGGGCCTTTTAAGCATTAAAGCAGCTCTCTAAGCATTGTTGAGACAATTACTGACTGAGAGAAAATGAAAATGGAGAGCCCACGCTCCCACCAGCTATAGCAATATGGCAGCACAGTGAGCTGGCTGTTAGGGTTAGTTAGTGTGTGTGCCCTGGGCCGAAGTGAGAGATGGTACCGCCCACAGGGAGGAGCCCCATGAGCCTCACTGTCGGAAGGCGAGGTCTCAGCTGACATCAGACACAGTATCAGTCTAGAGTCTTTATTAAAGAAATAGAGTGGCACCACCCGTGGAGCAGGGGGGGGGGGGTGCCAGAGAAGGAGGTCTCACAGACCCAGAGACACAGGGTCGGTGGAATGGAGGACACCCAGAGAAGATACCTCCATAGACTTGGTAATGATCCACAAAGTGGGGTACACCGATGAGGTCTTCACTCTTCAGTAGAGATGGTAGTGGCCCACAGAGCGGGGTACACCGAAGAAGGTCCTCAGCAGAGACAGTAGTGGTCCGCAGAGTGGGGATACACTGGTGAGGTCCTTAGTAGAGATGGTAATGGTCCGCGAAGTGGGGTACACTGGTGAAGTCCTCAGTAGAATTGGTAAAGGCCCGCAGCGTGGGATACACCCGAGGGAGTCCTCCATACAGATAGTATGGAGGACTGCAAAGCAGGGTACACCAGAGAGGTCCTCGGTAGAACAGGTAGTAGTCCGCAGAGTGTGGTACTCACGAAAAGAGTAGCGATGCTTCCGAGGAATCCCTGGGGAACGGGGCAGGCAGAAGTCCCAAGTCATAGGCTCTCCGAGGAGTGGATAGCCAAGACGTGGAGAGGACCCCCGAGGAGCAGGTACCCGAGACGTCTTACACCAGGAAGCAGGAACTGGAACACAGGATCCTCTAAGAGCGAGGCAGATTTAGCAAGGAGGGATCTCTTTGCCAAGTCATCGGTAGGCAGGGCCAGCTGGTTTAAATATCCTGGAGGGATGACATCTTCCGGAGGAGACGCCCCCGAGGTTCCCTCCATGATGTGCTTAAGACTGGCGCGCACGTGCCTAAGAGATTCTGACGGCAAGATGGCGATCGGCAGTGTCCATGCCGCCCTGGGAGGCCTGGGAGCAGTAGGGAGGCCGTCGGCAGCTGGCGGAGGTTGCCAGTCTACCCCACGGAAGAAGTGAAGAAAGAGGTGATCAGCAGCGGTCGCAGCCGTCTGCGACTGGGCATAACACTGGCGGTGGAAGAGAAAGTCCTGGCCACATCATGCTGGACAGGAGGAGGCACAGTCTATGGTTGGTAATGGTTGTTGAAGTAGGACAATGCTATTCTTCCAAAATGATGTTTGGAATTGACTTGTTTGTGTCACTCCGCCTTCTGCTCAGAGCTGCCGTGTGGGGAAATCCTTGCTGCTGCAGCCCAGAAGGTCCTGCCTGGCTCAACCGCCTCAATTTCTCTCCTTTCTGCAGTACTTTGCGGGTTCTCCTGAATTTATGTATCAGCCAGTCTGGTTGATTTATCCTCTACGGATTCTGAATTTATCAGACTATAAGATGCACAGGTTGTACTGAAATATTTTCTCCATTTTTCATGTCAAAACCTTGCTGCGTCTTATTGTCAGGTAAAGCAGTAACTCGCTGATAAGGAATGGACAGTGCATCTTCACTGATGCTCTTATATGCAACTGCTATGTGACAACAGCCAGAATAAACCTGATTATTTTCAACAGCTATCAGCAGAACTCTCCTGCAATTATAAGAGAACATGAAGGATCTAACTGCCTCCATAAACAATTGTGCTTACATTTCCATATATGGTTAAAGAATGAAGCTTATTGTAAGTTTACTCCTCCAGTCTTATAGAAAAATACTGAACTTTTAGAATTGAAACTGCACTCCTGTGAAAAACAAGCTATAAATAACTATTATAAAAAAACATTATTGCAGAAACAGAATGTCACATGTGCTGACATGCAGTAACTTTAGATGCATTGCTCCCTTCCATTTTTCACTCTTTACCTATCACAAATCACTCTTAAATGGCAATAAAAGTGAATGTGCTTGTGAAATTACGTAAGGTGCATGTACTGTCTACAAGTGATTTGCCAACATTTTGTTTTCATTTTATCTGCTATGATAGGTGTCATGAAGTAAATACAATGTGTCCTAATGTACTGAGACTGCTTCCAAATCTTTTTATGTAACCAAGTATAATTAAATTATTGTGAAGATTCTATTGCACAAGCCAAATGTTAAAACAGTTATTTTATCAACCAGCAGCCCATTCCAGTGAGTCACTTAAATATAGTACTATAACATGAGTGGCTTAGATAACCAATACAACAGCTTCATTTAGATCAAGTAATTGTTATCTTCATAGCTTGTCTATGTTCACTTAACATCTTCTGATAATGATTTCTCTGTTTAAAGTTATTCAGAACTACAATCATCATAGGGTGCTCATATTGAGCAAGACTTGTCAATACAAACTAGTAAATATACCACATTCACAGTCCAAATTTCACTTGCCCCATTGCTAATCTGCTAAAGATAACACATACTATCTTTAGCCACATTAAAAACATGAAAAAGTTGACATTCTGGGAAGTGGGGAGACAATTATGCACATACATTTGATCAGGCTCCTACTGATTGTGAGGGGAGGTATTTTTTCAAAACTACTCAGCAGTTCAATAGTGAGCTACATTTTATCTAGCTAAGTTGAATTGTGATAATTCAACTTAGCCAGATAGGCTGTGACAATATATTGCTCTAAAGCCAGCTGAAAAAAATAGGCATAAATCTTAGCTACTATGTGATGCTTTGAATATTGTCCTCATCTAACACAGATAAAATCATTTTGCCCTTAGTACAAATCTGGGAATCTGCTTGAAATGTGAGGATCATTGGTGGTAGTCACTTTGGGGGTCATTTATCAAACTGCTATATGGCGTTTTCTCATGCGTTAAGGCGTTTTTGCATGCAAAAAATGCCTTTAACGCATGTGAAAATGCCATAATGCATAGTGTGATGCAAATTAGAAAAAGGGGAGGAGTTTGGGGTGGGTTTTGTGGCCAAGTGGGCTGGCTTCATGATTTGTGAAGCCATATTGCATGGCTTTTAATGGGTATTTTAGCTACACCTTTTTCATTTGTGTAAAGCTCTGTGATAGGGCTTTATTGTGCTTTGTGATGTTTTTGCAAATGTTGTTTAAGCTCCTGGAGAGTCAGCCTAGCTATCAGGGCCCTCCTACAACTACTGGGGGGAGAGAGAGAGTGCAAGTGAGCCTAACCATGAGGTTCTCATACTAGGTAAGTATTTATACCTCTATATGAGGCCCACCTAGTCACTCGAGGTGAGGTTTAGGTATTATTGTAGGGGTTAGGGGCCACTTTGACATTCAAAGTGAGACATACGAACAGAACAGTGCACTCTTGTGAAGATTTGATGACCTTCGGAGTGAGGAAACTCACACAAAGATGAGATTTAGATTTGTGCAATGTTCTCTCAACCTAGCTTGAGCATCCATCAAGCTAGGTTGAGAGAACATCAAGCATCCATCAAGCTAGGTTCTGTATCTAGTAAATAAGTAGGCAAATGTTCTTGCCTACTTTTCATCTGCTTTGAAGGAATTGCAAAGTCCACGAGTGAACGTACACACAAGGATTTCAAAATTAAATCTCTGGAAGTGCTTTCTCTCTCCCAGCCTAGCCCTGCTCCTTTTTCCCCTGCAGGTAAAAGTCTGCATCAGTGGCGGGGAATGGTAATTCTCAAAAGGGCCTTCTTACATGGGGAAACAAGTGTTTACCTACATAAAAAACATTTTGAAACTTGTCCTTCCTTAAAATTGACCCCTTTTTAGCTTGCTTTTCTTTTATACTTATTTTATACTTATTTTATACTTATTTTATACTTTATATTTTATACTGTGATTCCTACAAACACATACAGAAAATAAGAGTCACAAAACAATATAGATTTTAGAAAAAGCAAAACAGCCTGCTTTTTCTACTGGAAGAAGGCTAATGAGATCTCTGTCTGTCTGTGTCTTCCCCTAAATAACTTTTGTGTTTAATATCATATCCACACCTGGCTGTTGCCTTGTCCTTCCTCCTCCTCCTTGATCACTGCTGGTCCTCTTTCCCTTCTTCCTTCCTGGCCCATGGTGGCCATCTCTCCCTCCCTCTCTCTCTACCTCTGTCCAGCATGAGTCCTGGAATTCCTCTGCCATCCACTCTCACGCCCCTTACCCAGGTCAATCATGAATTCTGGTTTCCCTCTTTATCCTCTATTTCTTCCTTCATTCTTGTTTTTCCCCCACATACTATCAACCTCAGTCACATTTCCACCGTTCCTCCTTTTAAGCCATTCTACTCACTTTTTTGTGTATCTCTCCTCTCCTCTTTCTCTGTCAGGCCAGAGGCAGAGCACATGGCAGTTGTGGGAAATGTTTCTCACCACTGTGATAACCAAGCTTTCCTCTGCTTTCCTCAGTGCGCAGCAGAGGCTATCAAGTTTCTGACAGCTGCAATCGGTCCCACTCTTCCCCACTTCCTCACAAAGTGCAGCGGTGGGGTTTATGATTCTTGAGGGCTTCAATCAGTGCCTGTCTCCTCCACCTTCACCAAACATGCAGCAATGCGGTTTTGGTTGTGAACAATCCCTCTCTGTCTCTCCTCCTCCTCCTCCTGGTCTGCAGCAATGTGGGGTGAAGTTTTCAGGGCCTTAATAGGCCCCATTCTCACTCTGCTGCTTGTGACAGCAGCTCAACTAATCACAGGTAGCAGCAGCCCTCTCATTTTCTCCCTAGATAAACTTTCTTGTATCCCCTCTGGAGAACCTCCTGAGATGGTCTCGCAGACCCCAGAGGGGTCCATGGACCCCAGGTTGGGAACCACTGTGATAGATGATTGATTAACTTCCTTTGGGAAATATTACAAAAATCTATTTGAATTAATTAGTATGGTCATTTCTTCACTATATGATACATAGGGGTAGATTTTCAAAAACCGCGAATAGGCGTACTTTTGTTGGCGCTCCAGGCGCAAACAAAAGTATGCTGGATTTCAGTAGATACGCGCGTAGCCGCGCATATCCGCTGAAATCCGGGATCGGCGCGCGCAAGGCTATCGATTTCGTATAGCCAGCGCGCGCCAAGCCGCGCAGCCTACCCCCGTTCCCTCCGAGGCCGCTCCGAAATCGGAGCGGCCTCGGAGGGAACTTTCTTTTGCCCTCCCCTCACCTTCTCCTCCCTTCCCCTACCTAACCCACCCGCCCGGCCCTGTCTAAACCCCCCCCTTACCTTTGTTGGGGGATTTTCGCCTCCCGGAGGGAGAAGTAAATCCCCGCGTGCCAGCGGGCCGCTAGCGCGCCGGGACGCGATCTGGGGGCAGGTCCGGAGGGCGCGGCCACGCCCCCGGGCCGTAGCCACGCCCCCATGCCCACCCCCGGAACGCTCCCGACACGCCCCGAAAACGCCGCGCGGTTCGGGCCCGCCCCCGACACGCCCCCCCCGACACGCCCCCTCCGAAAACCCCGGGACTTACGCGAGTCCCAAGGCTCTGCGCGCGCCGGTAGGCCTATGTAAAATAGGCTTACCGGCGCGCAGGGCCCTGCTCGCCTAAATCCGCCCGGATTTGGGCGGATTTAGGCGAGCAGGGCTCTGAAAATCCGCCCCATAGTGAGAGTAATTTTCAAAGCTATCTGTGTGCATAAAACATGGTTTTATATAGGTAAATGGTTGTTCTAAAATTGACTTGGGCTCATATGAATAACAGGATGTGCACAATCCAATTTCATGCATTTTTTTATGTGCACTGAAGAGAGTTATTCACGGAGGGGGGGGGGGAGGAGTCAGAGCTGGAGCAGAGTCAACACTTATGCACATACTTTTCGAAGTTAAAAAGTATGCACATAAACCTATACATGTAATGCCCTCCAAAGAGGATGAGTGAATTGAAGTGAATGAATATCTGTGTGTACTCTGCCAAATGCCTGAGTATTTTCAAAGCAAACTCATGTGCATAAGTTTTTATTTTATTATTATTATCTCTTTATTAATTTTTCAAACAATTACAAATAAGGATTACATACCTTACAATTCAGGTATAGCATATCGCAAAGTAATAATACTAAAATTTAAATATTCATAACAAAAATTTAAGGAACAAAGGTTCAGAAAATTTAACATCTTTTACCCTGGTCCATTCACTATGCTCTCACCCTATATGTACTATGAAATTAGAGAGAACAAATGGAGAAAAGCCTAGGAGCATTAAATATATATCTTTCCTTTTAACTAATGCTAAAGAAATAGAAAGTGGTGGGGATAATAATTAAATACCTGAGCATTCAGCTAGTTTGGGCTAATTCATCTTTAGATTTCAAAAATATTTCTAACTGTTCTGGATTTGCGTACCTAAAGAGCGGGCTCTAGGACAGAGATTCAAAAATTTCTTCCTATGTAATTGGGTTGATTTAATAATATCTGGGTAGATCCATATTTTTTCTCCCAGGTACAATTTATTTCTATTTCTAAAGAAACTTCTTAGGACGTTGTCTCTTTCAGCTGGAATACAAAATGTTACTAAAAGTATTCCCCTCCTCTCAATCTGCTCTTCCTAGGAGGTTTCTAAAAAGCC
This sequence comes from Rhinatrema bivittatum, assembly GCF_901001135.1. Lineage (NCBI taxonomy): Eukaryota > Metazoa > Chordata > Amphibia > Gymnophiona > Rhinatrematidae > Rhinatrema > Rhinatrema bivittatum. The sequence goes on from NC_042615.1 coordinate 586,349,603, forward strand.
GTATAAATCTTCTAGAGGAAAGAAAGTCTCCAGATTTTGCCTAGAAGATTCTCCGTCCACTTTCTTATCTCCTCTCTTAATTACTTCTGGTAGGAAATATATTTTCAAAATTGTAGGTAAATTGGTAGAGGAGAAAGACAAAACCTCCCGTAAATATTTATTTAATTGTTCCTTGAGTGAAATAAGTTTACACTTAGGAAAATTTGTCAATCTCAGATTATTATATCTGAGATTATTTTCCAGATTTTCTATTCGTTTATCTGTTTTCAATTCCCCCTGAATTAGGCCAACCTGTATTTCTTTCATCTGTAAAACCTGATTGTCTAATTCCTGTATCTTATTAAAGTTAGCTAAAACCACCGGATTGACAACTATAGATTGATCTTGGAAGCGTGAGTCAGGGAAATTATAGCTTTCTCAGTCACAGATACAGCATTCCACAACACATCTAGAGTCACTATATCTGGCATTTTTAGCAATTTAATCTCTTGTATGTTTACAGGCAGCCTCTGAGACGAATTGTCCATTCTGCCCAAATCAGTCTGATGTCTCCCTTCTGTGGACAGTTGCAGCGAACCGCCTGATACACTCAAAATCCCGATATTTATTTTCTTCAAGGCAGACAAAACTCTCTCGCCTTGAATTTGCCCAGACATCCTAACAGCAGGGCCTCCCTCGATCGCTTCCTCCCTCTGGGACAACATCGGCCCCGAGGCCTCTGCAGGACCTACTATTTTGTCATGAGCTGGGGGAGAGGGAGTCTCTGGGGCTCCAGGGCTCAGAGATGACTTGTTGAGAGGTTCAGGAAACTGTTCCTGTTCCGTCACCTCAGCCGACCCTCCTGGAGAAGCCCCCACTGCGGGGTAGAATTCTCTAATCGTCATCTGTCCCGGGGTTGGTAAACGTGGGGTCGAGGTTCCCTCGCGCATAAGTTTGCTTTGAAAATATTCAGTAACGTCAAAGGGGTGAATATTCAAGCGTCCAGGCATTGTTGCTGCTGCTGTATCTTTAATGTTAGGCCTGGAATAGCCTGCAGACCGGAGAGGTCCATCGGGTTCATGGCCTTGCAATCTCTTACGATTCAATGAATCAGTGAACCCTTGAGCCGCAATGACAAAGTAGAAAGGCTTACCGTGGTTCCTCGTCGGTGGGAGATGAACCTCAGGGCCGGCAGCCGGAGTTACCAGTAGAGCAGTGGTATTGACAATCTGGAGTTGAGGCAGGCAGCAAAGAGACAAAGTCCAGGATCCAAAGCAGGGTCAGAGGCAGGCGACAGGCAAGGCAGAGTCCAGTATCCAAAGCAGGGTCAGAGGCAGGCAAAGTCCAGTATCCAAAGCAGGGTCAGAGGCAGGCGGAAGGCAAGGCAGAGTCCAGTATCCAAAGCAGAAATCAACACAAGGCAGGAGACACACCAAGCTGGACCTATTGCAAAGCACTGGCAAACCTTCAGAAGCCTCCTTATATAGTCCTGAGTGAGGAAGTGGTTCCTGGGAGCCTGGAACTACTTCCTGTTGCTGCTCCTATAAATGGGGAGAGGAGCCAAGTGCCTGCATCAGATTGGGGCTAAGACTGCCCCTGCGGGAGCCATGCTGCTGGCTCCCTGCTGCCTTAGCCGATGATGAGGGCCGCGCAGAGAGTGCTGAAGAGACCCGCCTCTGCCACTGCTGGTAGGTGAGGTCAGATCGCAACAATATGTGAATACATTAGGTAACTTATTTGAGCAATTTTATACTTGCTAATTATCTAGTGCTATTGATATCAGACTCTTCTTTTGCCTGCTGTTAGTTACAAGCAGGCTGATACAGTACAGTGCGCTCCGGCAGAATGCACTGTTAACCCGCGATTGGAAGCGCGTTTTCGATGCGCTAGCTTTACCCCTTATTCAGTAAGGGGTAATAGCGCGTCAAAAATGCGCGTCCAACCCCCCCGAACCTAATAGCGCCTGCAACATGCAAATGCATGTTGATGGCCCTATTAGGTATTTCCGTGCGATACAGTAAGTAAAATGTGCAGCCAAGCCGCACATTTTGCTTTAATAAATTCTGCCGGTGCTGGGGAAGTGCACAGAAAAGCAGTAAAAACTGCTTTTCTGTGCACCCTCCGACTTAATATCATGGCGATATTAAGTCGGAGAATCCAGTTGAAAACTGGACGCTCATCGGTTCCTGAACCAATTGCTCCATAAAGCTATCATTTATTCCATCTAGGAACTGTATCTCTCTAGCGTGTCCCGATGATACATTTACCCAATCAATATTGGGGTAATTGAAGTCTAAACAGGAAAAGTGCAGATAAACAAGATTCAAGTCCCAATCAAAATATCTTTCAAACACTTCTGTGGTGCAGATCAAGTGTAAGGCTTTATTGCGGCAACTCCACTGCATTAGATTTCAAGCAAAAAATGTTTACAATAGTCCCCCGACACGGTCCCGTGTTTCGCCGGAGGGTGCATCAGGAGGGACCAACAAGTTTATAACAAAGTTTATAACAAAGTTTATGGATCTTCGCTTTAGATACTGTAACTCCCAAAGGCTTAAACCGTGAAATTGAATGGTATCTCTTTACATAAGGTATACCCCTTTCACTATTTCCTTGGTAGTCCATCCTCCCAACTGTGATTGGGCCCTCCAGGGTTATGGGAACCGGTGATTGGTTCCCTTGCAATTTGTGATCGTTTCACCTGTATCTTGGCGCCCAAACTCTGCTTTAAATACCTGTGTTGTATTGAGGGTCAGTGCACTCCCTGCCATGTTTAAAAATTTTGCTTCCAGGTATGTAACACTTGTTTACCTTACTAATCTCTAGGTCGGCGTTAAGTCCATTGTTTTGTCCTGATCATTTAATTGTTTTGTTTACAGATTTTATAAACTTGTTGGTCCCTCCCGATGCAGCCTCCGGCGAAACATGGGACCGTGTCGGGGGACTATTGTAAACATTTTTTGCTTGAAATCTAATGCAGTGGAGTTGCCGCAATAAAACCTTACACTTGATCTGCAGCACAGAAGTATTTGAAAGAAATTTTGATTGGGACTTGAATCTTGTTTATCTGCACTTTTCCTGTTTGGACTTTCCTTGAAGTGCAGTGTCTGCTCGTTTCCTCTTTGGGTAATTGAAGTCTCCCATTATTACCGCACTACCAATTTGGTTAGCTTCCCTAATTTCTCTTAGCATTTCACTGTCAGTCTCACCATCTTGACCAGGTGGATGATAGTATACTCCTATCACTATATTCTTCCCCGACACACAAGGGATTTCTACCCATAAAGATTCAATTTTGTATTTAGTCTCATGCAGGATGTTTATCCTGTTGGACTCTATGCCATCCCAGACATAAAGCGCCACATCTCCTCCCGGGTGCTCCTCTCTGTCATTGCGATATAATTTGTACCCCGGTATAGCACTGTCCCATTGGTTATCCTCTTTCCACCATATCTCTGAGATGCCAATTAAGTCTATGTCATCATTCACTGCTATACATTCCAATTCTCCCATCCTACTTCTTAGACTTCTGGCATTAGCATACAAACATTTCAAAGTTTGTTTTTTGTTTGTATTTTCATTCTGCTTTTTAATTGATAGGGATAAGTTAGAATTTTTTTAGCTCAGAAATGTGCATATATGAGGTAAGTATTTATGTGCACAAGCGAGCACTGGGGTCCTCTACCACGCAATTTTACTTCTGCTATGGACGGCGTGTAAGTATTAAAATAAAAAAAACTAGGCGAGTCAGAGGGGTTTTAATGGTCAGGGTTAAAAGAGTAAAAGGGAAGCTAAATAACATTGGGGGGGGGGGGGGGGCTAGGAAGTCCAATCCATTAACTGAGCAAACTGGGAGCGAACTGGGAAAAAGGGGTAGTGCGTCGGCATGCATTGTTTTTAAAATCGCTGCCTCCCCCCCCCACCCCCCACTACTTAAAAACAGTTAGTCCCAATTTGCATGGGGAGTTTATGATTATAAATTGTTGACAACTAGCAAGTAACCAAGATTATTTGGGGCTGGCGAGAATAACATATATGAAACCTCCACCTTCCTACCTACATATATTTTTGCACGCAAATTGGGAATAATAGTTTTTAAGCAGGCATTACACCTGGTTCACACAGAAATTAGATTTAGAGGGATTATTCAATTTTTTTTTTTTTTTTTGGGGGGGGGGTTGTGCAGGAAAGAAGATCAATAGTGTCAGCCCATGGCAGATTTCACCAATGTACCAGATGAAGCTGGCAGCATGATGTAAACCAATGAAAGGAAGCTTTTTACATGTGACTTGGATTGGCCACTGTTGGAGACAGGATGCTGGGCTTGATGGACCCTTGGTCTGACCCAGCATGGCATGACCTATGTTTTTATTTATCTATCTAAACATGTATATTTTTTTTCTTTTCTGTTTGTTTTGTAGGCAGAATAATGCACAAGAAAACGTTTGTGTTGTTGCAGGAAGTTTTGTACATTGAAGAACTGGCAGGGAGAAAAAGTAGAACGAGGAAGGATAGAGAGGAAGTAGGTCTGCCAGGGTTCAAGCTTCCAGGAGACCATGCAGGCACTAAGCTTTTCAGCCCACTGGGTGTTGAGGGTCCCAAGAGCAGATGTAGTGCAGACGTGCTGTTTGAGCTCAAGTTATGTGGGCCATCTATGAGGACCTTAACCATGATATTGATCTTCTGACAGCTTGGGGTTATGCCATGCCAGGGCTTATTAAGTTGTTGTTGCCTTTTCTAGTCTTGTGGTGTTTTCAAAATACTGTGACTAAATTTGGTGGAATGGATCAGTCTTAAATTTTCAAGACATTTTAGCCAGTTTCTACAAGCCATGAAAACACATATTAGAAGGTGTATTCAATATCTTCGGCAGAAGACAGAGACGGAAGAGCTCAAGCTTTGACTTTATCATATTGCTGGCTTACCAAACGTCATGGGTGCTAAAGACTGTACATATGTCTCACTGACACCTCCTTGTAAAAGGAAACGGCATACCATAACCATAAACATTTCCATTCCCTGAATGTGCAAGTGGTATAGTATTTGATGCATGAAAATACATTCTGAATGTGGCAGTCACGTACACAGGATGTTGCCTGCTGCAGTCAGTCCTTGGATAGAAGTTTGAGGACAGAAACTGTAACAGGGCCGTGCCTCTGCCACCAGTAATGTCCCTGGATTTTTATTTTTTTTTTTAAACTTAAGCAAGTTTATATTTTCTTTGATTTGCCAGTAACAGACATAGGAACCAGTCAGCTGCCTAACAAATGCACTCTATTTCAAACTGTCATGACCGAAGATGTTAAGTATTAAGTTTATTTTGTTGGAACACCACTTGAGAGTGATTTATATTTTAATTACTCTGCACTTCTGCTTCAAGATCTTGGAGTAAGAGGTATAAATATGGGATAAGTAAATAAATAAATAAATAAATAAGGTCTAAGTGGAACAGCTCCAAAGGTCTTGAAGTTTATCTTCCCCTTGCTAGGTTACAGACCCACGGCTGAAACTGAAGCATCTGCAACAAGCCCTTTGTTCAATGAAGACACAGGAGAAGGGCTATGTATGTGTTTACATTCATATACGTTTTTTTAAAACGTATAAGATGGCACTTTAAAACAGGGAAGATAACTTTCAAAAACTGTACTCAGCAGCATATACATGTATTTGTGGCCGTGCGTAGCTTTACCATAGTGTTTTATAACATGCACGTATCACATGTGCACAGATGAGAAAATTCACATATGTTTACCCTACAGCATATGCATGATGATAGGCCTCTGTGCGAAGAAATGCAATGCATTGAAACTACATATCTCAATGTATTGAACACGCATACGTTACCCACCTATTTAAAATATATATATTTACGTATATTTTACATGTGATAATAAAGCAGGACTTAGTCGCATAAGTCAGGATTTGCAAGCATAAATCGGTGTACTTTAAAACATGCATGTGTGAGTGAAATTACCCATTAGTCTGTTTCTTATTCCTTCTCCAGGTCATTGAGAACCTCCTGGTTCTTCACCCAGACCTCCCACCCAATCAGTACCACGCAATAAATCCATTTAATATCACTTACACCAGATAATTAGCAGGTGTAAAAATACGTGAATAAGTTGGAAAATGTACGTGTGTCTTTTAAAATTGCAACTTTCACACATAATGGTTCACCCCGCCCCAGAACATCCCTTTTAAGTACCTGTATGTGCACGCGAAAGGGAAAATATGCGCATATTTTGGACTTTTATAAAATATAGAATACTCGTCTATATACTAATTTATATGCATATAATGTTCTGAAAATTCACCTTAAAGTTTTCACCATCATGAAGATACATTTCATTTTATTATTTCTTTTTAAAACAACTTTAAAATTCAGAACAAACCACAAGCATGTTGTTTCACTCAGTGCATCTTTTAGCTTTCAGAGGGCGATAGGTGTCTAACCCTTTAGAAGTGATTCCACCCTCCCCCCCCACCCCCAGAATAGTCTGAAATTCCAATATAAGGTCAAGCGATGGTACTAACATGCTAGATGCCATGCTGTAAAACAGGTTTCGTTTTCGCTATCGTATGCTTTGCTTTGGAAGTGCAATCTTTTCTTTAACTACTTCATTTATATGCAAGAACTGAGGCAAACAGGAATGTTTTTTTTTTTCACAAGGCTGCACAATAAAGCAGCAAACAACAGTTCTTCCTAAAAAGAGCCTTAGATCTGTCTACAGATATGACATCGCCAGTTTTACCGACATGATCAGTTGTCAGATGAAACTAGCATTCTAATGTAACTAATTCTTGGAACATATTCTCCTCCTACGCACATCCTTAAACTAATTTGTTTTCATTTAGGAAATGACTACTTCTACTGTGTACAACATTTAAAGAGAATGATGTCATTTACTCAAAGTGCAGGCATGTACAGCAATAGCTGAAGCCCCAAAACAAAAACTTGCATATGGAGTATTATTCTTTATCATATTTAATTTTAGGAATCATTTACTGCAAAATGCACCTGTATGTGGCACCTGTTTTCACACAGCGCTTTCATATACAATGGCCTGGGTACCCCGGCTTTGAGCCTAGACATTTGCCTAGACCTTGGCAACAGTGCCTGGCCTCAAGAGGCCTGGGTTTTTGTTTTTTTTAATATGCAAATATGAAAATACCCAAACGTTTTCGGGTATTTTAGTCAGAGGTTATTTTTGATTTCTTCCATTCAAAAGAAACCCAAAACATCCTTATTACATTTTGTGCATTCATTTGAAACAAATGAACATCCCTATTGCAGACCACCAGCACGCTGAGGGAGCTTGCAGTTGTGGAATGTGGTCTTGTTGCCTGCAGGTGGCCTTCTAGGTCATAAGTGCAGTCAACATCCCCCAAAACAGAGGGGGAAAGTACAATCTGGTAGAAATCAGTCATAATTTGCTGTTGTTGATGTCTGACAAAAAGATATATAGAGAGAGTGAGAAAGAGAGAGAGAGAGGTATGTAGACATAGATAGATACAGATAGATATTGATGTGTTTTTCTGAGAAATGCAACCAGAAACTGATCTATACATATGGAGGTGGCTGACTTACTCCAACAGTGACCCATAAATGTGTCAGGAAGATGTCTGTGGCAAAATAGGCAAGGGCCATAGTGATGACCTTGAGGTTTACTAGCAAGGCACGACATCTTACATGGAAGGGACAGGTCCTGCTCTTACTGCTGGCATAAGTATAGTATGGTTTCCTGTGCAACATTTACTCCCATGCAAATCTAAAAGCTGTGAGCTGTAAGGGTTTTTTTGTTAGAGTTCTCAAAATACCACGCAGCTCCTATTACTGTCCCACTTTTCATGAGCATAGACCTTGTAGTCATTGCAAAGCCTGCTATTTATCTCAAACCTTATCTGTTTTCACACACCTAACCTCTGGGAAATCATTCACACTGTATTTCCCCTCAGATTCTTCCATCACAGCAGTAGTTTACATCATACCTTGCTCATGCTCTCTCCTTTATGTTGGCAAAACTTCTCGTTCACACTCACATTGTTCTTGTATCCATCTTGCACGAGAGAATGCCCCTCTTGTTAAACATTGGCAAGACACACTTCACACTCCATTTGATCTTCATTTTTATGTTATTGAAGTCTGCGGCCCCTCCTTTGGAGGGGGCCGCAGACTTCTTAATTCAGCATGAGTAGAGATGGATTCATAAACGTAAAACAAAATCTCCCCACAAGCTTAATTTAAATATTGATTGGTCTGTGTTTCTATGAAATCCCTATTTTCCTTTTTTTTTTTTTTACATCATTCTCTCATTTTTATGCTGCTCTGATCTTTTCAATGCTATTGTATTATCATTTGCTGGGTTCAGTTTGATGCATTTTCTTTAGGACCCCTAGGACACAAGGAACATGTGGAGGAGCAGGGCACAACATGGGCAGCAACTGGGAGAGTCCCTAGAGGGGCTGCTGAGGGATGGCTAAGGGAAGAAAATCAGATTAGAGAAGTCAAGGGAAGGACGAGGGGCAGGGACAAGGAGGATGAGTCATACAGGTAGGGAAGTTACCAGGGACAGGGACCAGGGGAAGAGGGTGGGGCCAGGCACTAGGGGCGGACCGGCAGAACAAAAAGAGGAAGGCATCTTTGGCATGGTTTGTTTTGGTTATTTAAATTCCTGTACTGGCAAATATTTCAGTTGTACCATTCAATATGTATGCACAAATTGTTTGAGTTTTGGTAAGTGTTTTCTTGCTAATCAGAAATTTGTTTATGTTGGATGCCTATTTATTTGCCCTGTTATTGACTTATGTTTTTATTTTATTTTTTATTTTGTAGGTCTTAAGTCCCTCCTGCCTCAGTCGTGCACGAAACAAGGTCCGTGTCTAGGGACCACTAAATGGTGAATTATTGAGGCAATATTATTTGCCATCTTTACTAATCATATTAAATGTATTCTCATTAAAATTGGAATCTTTGGGCAATGTAATTTATCACCAGTCCTTTTATGTACATTTTCAATTTGTAACTATGGTATCCCACCTTCCTTGTTGCCACAAATAAACTCAATCCACAGCATGATAGTTTTTCTCTGTTGTTTACAGGTCTTTTCCCTCTATCTGTGCAAGAATCTCTATACCAGGGCAACCTTAGAAAAAAATCTTCCCTTACTACTTTTCACAAGCTGCTAAAAACTTTTTTTTTTTTAATTTAGCTTTCTCTGATCTTTATGATTTTATACTTATTTTACTTAGGACCTATCATTTTTTTATAGTCTTTTAAGATGATGTCTAAACATTGTATGGGGTCAAGTGTTCTTTAATTCAGTTTTAGACTGATTTTGTTGCTTAGATGTGTAATTTTTCATTATTTTCAAGTATTTTAAATTGTACTATTTACATTAATATTATTTTATATTGTGATTGTTTAATGATTTATTTATGTTTTATGCTGTAACCCACTCAGGTATTTTATGATGGTGTGGGCTATAAATGATTTAAATAAATAATAAATAAGTAAATAAATAGGATATTGCCTCCTATCCCATGACTTTGACATTTTTTCTGGAGTCTCTCATGTGGACACTTTGTCAAACGCCTTCTGATGCCAGCTGATAAAATTCCTCAGGAAGCAGATTAGGATGCTGCAGGCAGAGATGATAGAACTGTGGGTAATCAAGGAAGATGTTTTTATTGGTTTAGCAAGTTTCTGAAACTTTGTGAGACAGTGGAGATGTGATGTAAACTCTACTGAATGACAGAATGGCACAGTATCTTGAAATGTGTGGGTTGCAGGATTATAGGCAACATGGTTTCAGACTGGAAACATTTTGCCAGTGAAATGTGATTTTTTTTCTTTCTTTCATGAAGTAACCAGAGAAGAAGATCCAGGAGATGGATTGGATGTGGCTTGTCAGGATTTAAGTAGTGCCTTTGACACTGTTTCACACAGAACACTGGTTGGCAAGTTAGCCAATCTGAGTTGGAACAAAAATTATAAACTATCAGGCCGATTCAGTAAAGTCCGCGGGAGAGCGGGCGAACGCTGGTGCGCGCGATTCAGTATTTAAATTAGGCCCGGCGGTAAAAACGGGCAAAACAAGGCGCTAGGGACACTAGCTCGTCCCTAGCGCCTCCTTTTTGACAGGAGCGGCGGCTGTCAGCGGTTTTGACAGCCGACGCGCAATTTTGCCGGCACCAGATCTCAAGCCCGCTGACAGCCATGGGCTCGGAAACCGGACACTGGCAAAATTGAGCGTCTGGTTTTCGACCTGACAGCCGCCGGCCAACTTTCAATTGTTTTTTTCTTTTTTTTTTTAACTTTTTTTACTCTTCGGGACCTCCGACTTAATATCGCCATGATATTAAGTCGGAGGGGTGCACAGAAAAGCAGTTTTTACTGCTTTTCTGTGTACTTTCCCAGTGCTAGAAGAAATTAGCGCCTACCTCTGGGTAGGCGCTAATTTCTGAAAGTAAAATGTGCGGCTTGGCTGCACATTTTACTTTCTGAATCGCATGCGAATACCTAATAGGGCCATCAACAATATGCGCGCCGGTACTTTGTTTGCGCCACTGGCGTAGCCGCGCGTATCTTATAAAATCCGGGGTTGGCGCGCGCAAGGGGGTGCACATTTGTGCAACCTGCGCGCGCCAAGCCCAGCGCGGCCTGCCTGTTCCCTCCGAGGCCGCGCCGATTTCGGAGCGGCCTCGGAGGGAACTTTTCTTCGCCCTTCCCCTCCCTTCCCCTACCTAACCCACCCCCCCGGCGCTATCTAAACCCCCCCTTATTTTTGTCGGCAAAGTTATGCCTGCAGGCGTAACTTTGCGCGCGTCGCTGGCAGCCCCGCTCCGTCCTCCAGTCCCGGGGGCGTGGTCCGGAGGCCTCGACCACGCCCCCGGGCCCATCCCCGAAATGCCGCAGCACGCCCCCAAAACGCCGCGTCGTTTTGGGAATGCCCCCGGACACGCCCCCTCCGTCCCCGTTTTGAAAGCCCCGGGACTTATGCGCATCCCGGGGCTTTACGCGCGTCGGCGGCCTATGCAAAATAGGCGCGCCGGCGCGCGAGGGCCCTGCGTGCGTAAATCCTGCTGGATTTACGCACGCAGGGGTTTTAAAATCCGCCCCTTAGGTTTGGCGGGTTGGACGCGCATTTTCCGCCCCTTACTGAATAAGGGGTAAGGGAAAACGTGCGTCCAAGGACAGGTTAACAGTGTGCTCCATCGGAGCGCACTCTACTGTATCGGCCTGTATGTGAGAAACTGGTTGAGCATCAGAACTCAGAGAGTGGTTGTCAATGGAGTTCACTCTCTGGGAAAGAGAAAGTGACCAGTGGGGTGCCAGAAGGATCAATGCTAAGTTCAGTCCTACATGATATGAACATTTGCAACAGAATAGATGTGCCAGAAGTAAATAATATAAAAGAAGATTTTTTTTATAACGTAGAAAAATGGTCCAAGTTATTGCAACTATATTTGAATATAGAAAATGTAAAATCATGCACCTAGGATGCAGAAATTCAAGGGCCAAGTACCATTTTGGAGGTGAAGAACTAGCATTCATCAAACAGGAAAGAGATTTCTGGTCATCATCTCTTATGATCTCAAGGCAATCGATCAATATGACAAAGTTGCTAGGAAAGCTAATGATATACTTGGATGTATAGAGAGATCACTAGTAGAACGAGGGAAGAAATAACGAGACCACTGTGCTCACTTCTTGAAATTGCATCTGTAAAAATATTTTGACAAGACCACAAAAATGGTGCATGAATTGCAAAACGGGGGCAATTTTCCAACTGCCTGCCTTTGTGTAAACTCCACGCATATTCTTTACTCGCAGACTCTGCAACACTTTTCAAAGTGTATTATGTGAGTACCTTCACTTCGAATATTGCCTATGGGGAAAATTAGCTGAAGAGATTTGCATCTGCTTTGTATGCCTTTAATTTTCTTTTCAACCAAAATTATGTGCGTAGAGGTGAATCTTAAGACCCACGGGCAGGAGCACATGTGTGCACGTTTGCCAGCGCATAAACATGGATGCGATGATTTTATAACATACCCGCATACATATACACACAATTTTATACTGACGCACATGCGCAGAAATGCCACCTCAAGCATGCAAGTGGGAATTTTAGAAGCTAGGCGCACCAACACAATAGCCCTTTTTCCCAGGTCACTCCCAGTTCATCCCAGTAAAGAAGAGGACTTCCTAATCTGCCTAGCTAACATGCCCCCCTTTTACTTATTAGCCCTGACCCTTAAAACGTGGTAGGGGACCCTGGCGCATACTTGTGGGCGTAAATACTTTTGCGCAGACTTCATGGTATAGACTCGGCCCATCCATACCCTGCCCGTGTCCCGCCCCTTTATTAACTTTTAATTTTGGGTGCATACCAGGAGATATGCGCATACTCGGGTGGTTTATAAAATCAGCGTGGCACACACCGTACCGAGTCTCGCATGCAGGGGCGGTTCTATAATGAGGCAGGTGGCTGCTTCAGGCAACAAGATTTTAAGGTGGCAAAATCATCCCCTGAAACCTTCCAGCCACAGTCGCCTAACCCTTCAATCAGGTAAACTCTTAGTCCTGGGGGGAATTCTGTGCTACCGAGGAGCGCAGAATTTGCCCCTGTGCAGAAATTCCAGTTTCTGCGCAGAATGAGGAGCAGACACCACCATGCCACGAACGGACCCCCCATCCCATTCGTGGCAAAGAGGAAGGAGGTCCCGGCATGCCGCACTGCAGCGAAGAGAAAGGAGGCCCCAGTGTTCTGCGTGGCAGCAAAGAGAAAGGAGGCCCCTGTGTGCCGCGTGGTGCGAAGAGCAAGAAGACCCCAGCGTGCCACGCAATGGCAAAGAGCAAGGAGGTTCTGGCGTGCCGCATGGCAGCAAAGAGGAAGGAGGCCCCGGCATGCTATGTGTAGTGCTTGTGTAAGAGACTGAGAGGCTGCGTGTAGAGGTATGTGTTTAAGACTGCAAGTGTGTGCATGTGTGTGTGGGAGAGAGAGATAGGTTGCATGTGAGAGTGTATGCATGAGAGAGGGAGCCTGAGTGAGGGTGCATGTGTGTGTGCGAGAGAGAACATGGGAGTCTGTTTGAGGAGGTACGTATATGCACAAGAGAGAAGGAGCCTGTATGTGTGTGTGTGTGAGAATACAGAGAGGGAGCCAATGTGCAGGGGTGTGTATATGAAAGAGAGAGATAGGTAGCCTGTGTGAGGGTGTATGCATGAGAGAGGGAGCCTGTGTGTATGTGGGGGGGGGGGGGGAGGAGTGTGCGAGAGAGAAGAAGCCTGAAATGAGGGGGTATGTGCACGAGAGAGAAGGAGCCTGGGAGTGTGAAAGAGAGGGACAGAAGGTAGGAGCCTGTGTGAGGGGCAGTACTGAGAGAGGGGTCAAGCTCTGGAAGTGAAGATAGAGTGGAAGAAGTTGAGCCTGGCAGGGAAGGGGAGAGATAGTGAAGGGTGAAGGAGTTTGGGAGCCTGAGACAGCAAAGTAAAAGGAGTCTGGCTAGCGTTTCCTCTGCAGCCAGTGGCAGGAAAAGGTCTGACGTGCTGCCAACGTTTTCCCTGCAGCTGGCAGCAGAAGAGGCCTTGCTGTGCAGCCAGAGAAAAGGTCCAAAATGTGTGTGTGAAAGAGACTTGCCCTGTTAGAGTGACCTTGTGAGTGTGTATGAGAGGGTGTGTATATGCATATGAGAGGGTGGAGGTGTGTATGTGTTTGTGTATTTGAAAGGGTGGGTGTGTGTATGAGAGGGAGGGTGGATGTGGGTGGATGTCTTTATGAGAGGATGTGTGTCTGTATAAGAGGGAGGGTGGGTAGGATTGTGTGTGTGTGTGTGTGTGTGTATATGATAGGGTGGTAGGGTAGTGTGTGTGTATGGGAGGGTGGTGGTGGTGTGGGTGCATATGTATGTGTATATATGAGGGGCTGGTGTGTGTGTGTGTTTGAGAGAGAGGTTGGTGTGTGTGTGTGTATGTGTGTATATATATGAGAAGGGTATGTTTCTATGTAAGTATGTGTGTGTGTGTGTGTGTCTGTGTGTGTGTGTGTGTGTGTGTATGAGAGGATGGATGGATATGTATATAGGAGAAGGTTTTTGACTGTGTGTATGTGTGTGTGTATGAGACAGAGTCCCTGCGCACATGTGTGTGCGTGTGTGAGAGTACCTGTATATATGTGTGTGAGAGAGATTAAAGTTTGTGTACCCTCCTCCAATCTACAACAATCTCAGGAGGACTGGAAATCTGAAGTCCCCAGGTATGGAGAATGGGAGATTTTTTTTTATCTTTGTTAGTTTTAATTATTGGATGTGATGTATCTGCTTGCTGTGAAATATTTATTAGTGTTTGGTAATATTTTAAACATATTTATACATGTTTTTAATTGGCTGAATTTATCAGCAGATTTGACATTCTTTTTATTGGTATGTTTTATATTTTATATTTCTTGATTGTGTTTGCATTGCTTACAGAGTTTGGCTTCTTATAATTTCCAGTTTACTTTTTGTCTGCACATTTCAATTTATTTTTTATGATGTCTTTATTCTGTATTTGGTGAGAGTCTATCTGTGTTTTGCTTGTGTGACTGAGGCTTTAGGTATTCTGCTAGCATGCACTTTCTGTGTAGGGATTTACAACAACCTGGTTTTAATCTGTTTTCCTAATAGGAGGTGTATTGGTGTTTAGGGCCTGATGTAATATTTGCAGTATGGCTTTTTCATAGGTCGAGTGCTGGCAATTATGATATGGAAGGCTTACTATATTGGAATTGTAGTTCAGTTTTTTCCTGGCTTTCTGTGGGCCAAGTCCACACTCAGTGCACTTTGCCATAGGCCTAATCTATATTTATTTATTTATTTAGACATTTTATATACCGACGTTCTATGTAAAGATCACAATGGTTTACAAAAGTAACATTCATATCTGTAATCAACAAATAATGATGGGTTACAGAGGTACCATATGGGATCCAGGAAACTGCCTTTATTACTTTGAGAAAGGTAGTTTATTAAGTCTATTAAACTATTATTATTGAAAGTGTGTTTTTTTGCAGTGTATGCCTATATAATATATATGTTGTAAGTGATATTTTTACTTCAGATTGTACTGTGAATGTCTATTTTCCATATGCAATCTGCCTTTTTAGGTTGGGGAAGTTCAATAAATTTTAAAATGGAAAAGAATGCATAGGTTTTAATTGTGTGGAGAGGGAAAGGGGAATAAAACGCTGTAAAGTTTGTCTAGGGCATCTAATACCCTTGTCTCAGCCCTAAGAGAGAATGTGTCTCACACACACAGACTCCCACCGTTCTCCAACCTCTCACACCCCCAGGGGACAGATCCTGGAGAAGGGTGTGAGGCAGGCAATAGGGAATGGAGGAATTCTATTTGTAGACCCAGGAGGTGGGGCAGCCAAAGGCTGCCCCGTCCCATTAAACATTTCTCCAGTGTTCCCTAGTGTGGATGCCGAAGACTGAGAGCAAAAAGGTAACAGGCCCAAAAGGTGAGTGGTTAGAGCAATGGGCTGCAAACAAGGGAAGCCCGGGTTCAAATCCTATTGCCATTCCTTGTGACCTTGGGCAAGTCACTTCGCCCTCCATTGCCTTCCCCCTGCCCTGGCCCTTGGTGATTTCACCTGCACCGGGCCATTGGGAGGGGGGGGGGCACCATTTCATCCTTCACCTCAGACATCAGAATGCCTTGAGCCGCCCCTTCACCCGTGTATCTTCCGGCTTTGGCGCACATAGCGTTTTTAAAATCCACCAGATAGTTCTCAAAAATCCCCAAATTTATGCGAGGTTTCCTCCCCAACCTAAATCTGCTCCAGAAATGTTTCCACTTCGGTGTGAGTAGAAGTACATAAGTTCTGGAAAAATGCACATATTTTTAACTCACATACAGAGTGGGCAATTTTCAGACTGGTAATTTACATGGGTAAAATGCTTTTTATCTGTATAAATCCTTTTGAAAATTGTCCTCTGTAAGCTATATGCAGAGAGACTTGTTATGCTAGTGGACCCTTGGACCGAGGGGGAGTTGGCGCTACCTGTGGGGAGGAGCCCCCCAGGTCCCCATCATTGGCAGGCGAGGCTAATGGAAAGCAGAGACCCCGCAAGAGCTTCACCACTACCAGCCCACATTCCCCTTAGGTTGAGCCCCTGGGTGCCGGGGCCAGCTGGACTTATGTGGGGGCCTCTGCAGAGATGGATGTCCAGAAGGAAGAGAAGACATCATGGCGCAGGCCGAGGTCAGGCACAGGCAGTGAAGCTCAAAGTCAGGATCCAGGCATGGGTCGAGGCAGGTGGCATAGCTCGTGGTCGAAATTCCAGGCAAGGGCCGTGGCCAAGATCAGTCAAAGGAATGAACTCAGGGCGGCAATCCACTTCGCAGGAGCAAGGAGCCCTATTGCCAAGGCAAAGGCTGGAAGCAGAGTCCCCTGTCATCGAGTAGGACCCCTGGCACTTTCCCGCTGCAAGCCTTTTAAATAACGAGGAGAGGCGCATGCATGAGTGACTAGGAGGATGCCAGGTGGGGGAAGTCGGCGGCGTCAGGCCAGCGGCTCAGGCCGTAATGAGATGGGGCAGTGTCGGCAGCGTTCCAGCCGTGAAGAGGAGGGATCCTGCGGTGGCGGCGGCTGGCAGCTCAGGGCCGTGAGGTCAGCAGTGGTAGCGGCAGTGGCTCCCTGCTGCAATTAGGAGGCCTGGGGCTGGCCCGACTACCCTGGTACAGCGTCAGGTGAGTGAGGCTGGTCGCGGGTTCCCGCAACCAGTAAGAGTAACTAGACTGAAGGAGCTGGAAATATATTCTTTAGAAGAAACAAGGGAAACAGGAAGTATAAGACAAACATTCAAATGTCTGGCAGGCTTCAATAAACTATCAGAAAGAATCATTGTATGAAAGTGAAGAATGGAAGCTCAAAGGGAAAGTGAGAAAGTACTTGTTCCTTAAGGTAATGATAGGCATCTGATACAGATTTCCACTGGTGGTCATATGAGCCAAAATAGTGGCCGAATTTAAGAATTCATGGGATTTACACGAAGCAAACTTAGTGGCCGAGGGTAGGAGAAGACTGCAGATCAAGACCTGTTACGGCACAATAGACTGGTATAAATGGGCAGACAAAACTGACCAAATGGTCTTTTCTTGCTGAAATCTCCCATGTTTCTACATGAAAAGATGAAGCAGAAGTAAAGAAATTGGGGCTATAAAAGGGGTCAAACAATGAGTTGATGCTCCTTCTGGTTTTTTACTTCAGATGTTGAGGGAGACATGTAAGGAATGAAATGAGGTGTGAGAACAGAAGAAGAAAGAAGTGCCAGAATGGAGTGAATGGAGGAATAAAAAGAAGGAACCAGAAAAACCCTTTCTATGCACTTGGATGTAACTGCATGGCTACGGAACACAGCTAAGCAAATATACTCTTGCCTAAAGCAGGAATAAATGTATTTGACCAGAAGGCACATGCATTACACAACAGTCTTCTGTGAATCTTACAGAATAACTCATTAATTCCAGACCAAGAGGCAGATTTATGCGGGTTAATTGCATGCCTGGCTCATTGATGCCTGGCTCATTGTGTGTCCCAAATATTTTTGTACTGAGTCAAATAACCAGCAAGGAATCATCTCTTAGGGTGTACCAAAAAATGTCTCCTAATCGTTGCTGACTTATATCTCTTCCAAATTTAGCAGAATGGAGTCTTTATAAGTTGTGATACTATATAAAGGGTCAACAAAAAAGATGTTGGAGTACATGAACTTTTGAGACATCGGGGGGGGGGGGGGGGGGTTCTTTTCTGATGACAGTATCACAAACAATAGAGACTTCCGTTTTTTTTTTCCAGGGCTAATATAACTACTTGAATTCTACACTACAGAACTGAGTCCCAAGGCTCTTGAGAAACTAGTAAAAAGATTTTCTGTTTTGAAGTTCTAGTGAGAATCCATGCAATGGGGTAATAGTTTGCCACGAAGTACCCAATAATTCAAGCAGCAAGGTGCATGTCTTCAGACACCATGCACTGGGAGACAGGAGTCAACAGACTGTCCTCTTCACTGTACCAATTCCAAACCCAACATATGTTTCAGTTAAAAGAAGTTAGCTTGATTCAGGGGAATTCACAAACCAGACTGTTGCGCTCGGAGGTGGACTCTTGTCCTGGGACAGTGAAGGAATATACCTCCTGAAAGGGAACAGGAGGTAACTGCCCCCAGGGGGCGGAGCACTGGAGGAGACAGAGGCTGTGAAGTGCTTCACCACTGGAAACCCGAGGTCTCCCCCGGGAGGAGCCCATAGGGACCTGGGCCGCTTGAACTTAGATGGGCCTCGCAGGATCTCCTGAGAGAATGAAAGTCCGGCGTGCCCATGGACACAGGGGGAGCGTGATCGGGTTCGAAGCCTGAGGCTGGCTGGAACAAGGAGAACCAGAACAGAGTTGGTGATGACAAGGTGAGGAACAGAGCCAGAATCTGGAGACAAGGTCAGGCAGGTAAAGGTCAAGATCTAGAGGTCAGTCTGAGGAATGGTCAGCAAAGCAGGGGTCAGGTACCGGAGGTCAGACGAGGTCAAAGGCAGGCTGAGGTCTTGAGGCAGGCAGAAAGGTCAGAAGCAAGATGAGGTCTTTGAGGAAGGTGGCAGGCAGGCAGGTCAGGAACAAGCTGAGGACTTTGAGGCAGGTGGCAGGCAGGTAGGCAGGTCAGGAGCAAGCTGAGGTCAGTACCAGTAAGACAGTCCGAGGGTACTACCTGGGTAGACAGACAGACGAACACAGGAACAAGCAGGATGCAGGAACAAGTCAGGAACAGAACTGGAACAGAAGGAACAAGACTAGGAACAGGCAAGAGCAGGAACAAATGCAGAGGTAATCTTAGAACAAACCGACCTGATTGCCAAGGCAAGGAAGCATAGACAGGAACTTCCTTATATCGAGGGATAAATCAGGGCGCGCCGCAGAGCTAAGACCCGCCCTTGGCTCTAAATGAGTCCATGCGGTCCGCGTGCGCGTGTGTAGGGGTGTGGCTAACATGGCCGAGGACGCCGAGCCTCGACTTGAGGCCTGGCGCACAGTGGAAGGCCCGGCGACCGCTGCCGCGGGAAGCTGGGGCCTGGCAGGACTGGCAACTACTGCGAGGAAGGTCGACCCAGGACCCACTGTGGAACCATGAAGGTGAGCAGACCCGTGCGCGGGAAGGCCGCAGGTGGGGCGCATAACCCAGACCAAGGGAAAAACAGATTTTCCCTTTATCACTGACTGAAACGTCTGCTGTTTTTCTTGTTTGAAACTAGTCCCATGTATTCATTCAATGATTTCTTTTAAATTGTTTTTGAAAGGTATGCGCACTGCTATAGATAGACGAGTTATTAAAGTAACTTTGATATAAGCAGGTCTTAACCACAGTGTTGTTTCACTTAGCAGATCGAATTGTAACATTTTGATTGGTCCTTTTTGTATTATGAGATCAAAGCTGCAAGAATTCTGCTGTGCAAAACTCCAAAAAACCCAAAAACATTATTTTCTTCACATGGTCTTCACACACTTTAAGGAATATCCTCCTCATGCAGAAACAAAAAAAAAGAATCACTGAAGATGACTTGCCCACTTCATTATTTATCTACTGCACTACCCTGCAACAGCCCGATCTGCAAACATTTGTTCAACTCAAGTAGCCAACAGGTTCTCCTAATCTGCCAAGCACTGTAACATGATAAAAAAAAAACATGCTAGACAAAATCAAAATCCCATAATGAATCACCTAAGAGGGTGACTGTGACTATTTGCAGATGCTTCCTCTGCCTCTGTAAGCCAGTGATGGATTGTAGTTATTAACAGGTCAGTGAATAAATTAATTCCAGGGCACTGGAAATTATGCTCCTGAAATGAAAAGCGGCCCTTGCTGACATTGCATCACTATTTCTAGACAGTGTGCTCGAGCACCAAATAAATCTCATGACTTGTGTGAGTGCAAAAAAGCCAGTGACCTAGTTTCATTAGGGTGGGAAAAAGAATAGCAAGCAGCCCTATGGGAGACAGAATAGCTTCCTTTAGGGAAAAGCCATTTTCCATGAGGAAGCTTTATTCTAATCTCTTCCTTCACAATGTCAGCTTTTCCAGGCAAACAGGTTACGAAGGCCATATGGGGAAATAAATTCAGAAATAAAGCACAGAATTGAAAATTTTTCTAGGCTGCTGACATTAGCCAGTGTATGGTAATTAAGGTTAACGAATAGAAACCAAAAAAATAAATAAAGATGATACCTTTTTATAGGACTAACTTAATACATTTCTTTACTAGCTTTCAGGAGCTAATTCTTCCTTCCTCAGGTCAGAATAGAATGAGCCAGCACTTAATCCCAAATATATACTTATCATAACAGATTGAACAAAGAGACATAAAAAGGAATAAACTGTACAATCCCACTGCTATTACACAACTGTTGACTGTACTTTTTTTTTTTTAATCAAAAGGAACACTTTGTGATTCCCTAATGATAAAAAGTCCACAATAGATACATATTGCTATTAATAACAAACGTGTGTGCCTATTTCTAAAATTCATCATACACTAATCTAGTCAGTAATCTTCCTTTATTAAAAATTCTTTGGCTGGATTTCAGAAATTACATAAATGCCTGCAGACCAACTCAACAGCTGTCGTTATAATTCCTCTTCAGAGCTCACTTCTGCAACAAATGCCATGTTTATAGGGCACCGCAGGTATATTAAGTTTTAATATTAATTGTTTATGTATAGCGTTCTCATTTTCAGATGTTATTTTTCCTGGATATTTCAATGTTATAACAAAAAAGAAATTCAGTAGAAAAATGACTTTGTTATAACTCACAGGAAAAAAAACAGTGGGAAAATTCAGTGAAAGAGGCATTTTTCCACTGAATTTGTTATGTTGTTGGCATTTCCAGGAAAAATAAAATAAAAACTGAAAACTAAGATCCCTGTTTATGTAGCACTATTGACATGAAGGAAGCTGCACAAGAGAGCTCAAGGTGACAATGCTCCCTGTCTTATAGGCTGCATGCAGGAAACTTTCTGTATCTATTTATGTTTTGGGCAGAACCGTAATTCTGGAAGAAACCAAATTTTTGAGACTTGAGAAGGTGGCTATGTGAGCTCTAAGCACCCTATGATATCTCCCCATCTCAACTGAAGTAAGACATTTAGGGTTAAGGTTAGATTAGAGTCAGCTTGGAGGCTGATATTTCCCCACTTGTGCATGAGGCCCACATGAAGTTGAGGTTGAGGTTGGTAAGGCAATTACACTCATTTCTGGATTTATATGTAGTATTCATAACAGTGATACACTTGCTGGTAATATCTGAAATTAACCACTGCAGATATTGTATGTGGATCTGACTTTAAAGCCCATGCAGAAGTTTCAGATTTTTCAGAATACTGCTGCAAAAGTTGTAACAGGGAGTCCCAGTTGGGCAAGCACGTCACAGGTTACACTGGCTACCAGTGATTGTAAGAGCTAAATTCAAGCTTCTTGCTCTCTGTTTTAATGCTTTAAGGGATAAAGGGGCACCCCACTTGGTAAACTGGCTAAAATGGTCCATGGCTGCACATGACTTCCAACTGAGTTAGGGGTATTTATTGAGAGTCCCTATAGTGCTGGAGATATGTTTAGCCTACTACAAATCTAGGGCATTTTGGTGGAAGCCCCAGTGCTGTGGATATAGTCTGCCATTTAATAGGGGTGTGCATTCGTTTTGAACTTATATGTAAAACGCTACTTTTTTTTTTTTTAACTTAAAAAAGTGATGAGGCGAAAACGATCGGATTTCCAACTTACTCAACATAGCTATGTTGAATATGTTGGAAATCGCGATCGTTGATCCTAAATAAAAATTTAAACCCCACACCCTCCTTAATCTCCCCCAAGACTTACCAAAACTCCCTGGTGGTCCAGCGGGGAGTCAGGAAGCCATTCCTCTATTCCTTTGCGAGGAGCACGTGATGGCCGCGTCACTCCGATGTGACGCGGCCGTCACGTGGTCCACTGCGGTTCCGCTCCCGGACCCCTCGTTGGACACAAACGGAACTTTTGGCCAGCTTGGGGGGGCTTGAGGGGTCCGGGAGCGGAACCACGGTGGACCACGTGACGCGGCCGTCACGTGCTCCTGACCCCCTCAAGCTGGTTCCGCTCCCGGACCCCTCGTTGGACACAAACGGAACTTTTGGCCAGCTTGGGGGGTCAGGAGGCCCCCTCAAGCTGGCCAAAAGTTCAGTTTGTGTCCAACGAGGGGTCCGGGAGCGGAACCGCGGTGGACCACGTGACGGCCGCGTCACTCCGACGTGACGCGGACGTCACGTGCTCCTCGCAAAGGAATAGAGGAATGGCTTCCTGACTCCCCGCTGGACCACCAGGGAATTTTGGTAAGTCTTGGGGAGGGATTAAGGAGGGTGAGGGGTTTAAATTTTTATTTAGGGAACCGGTGCACGTATGGACATAGACTCAACTTATGGAATTCTCCATATGTCCATATTGACCGAAATTGACCCCCCTTTTCGACTTATGGACTTATGAACATAAACATTTTGTCTGCACATCCCTACCATTTAATGTTAGACAGGAACAATTTACACTGATTTTGGGGTTTTTTTTTTTGGGGGGGGTAAAAACATGGATTTTTCCAGGACAGTAAGGTTGATATTATGGCAGATGAGGCACCAGTTTGACTGTCTAAAAAGATGTTAGCCGGTGTCAAAGTAGAGTAGCCTGTAGAGATGTGCATCAGGTGCTCGATCGTTTCCGCTTTTGGTTTCGTGTAGCCGTGGGAAAAGTTTGTATTCCTGTGGATTGGCTTTTTTTTTTTTTCGTATAGAATCGTTTTAGGTTTAGCACAGGGGTCCCGGGAGCAATCTCCTGCTCTTGGGCCATCGGCTGCCAGTAAACAAAATGGTGCCGGTGGCCCTTTGCCCTTACCATGTGACAGGGTCTATCGGTGTCATTGGCCGGTCCCTGTCACATGGTAGGAGCAATGGATGGCCATCTTAAAAAATGGCATGGGCCATCCTTTACTCAAACCATGTGACAGGGACCGGCCAATGGCACCGATAGCCCCTGTCACATGGTAAGGGCAAAGGGCCATCAGCGCCATTTTGATTTGTGGCAATCGATAGCCCAAGAGGGGGACATTACTCCCGGGACCCCCGTTGAACCACCAGGGACTTTAGGCAAGTTTTGGGGGGGGGTCAGGAGGGTGGGGGATTGTAAATAGATCTGAAGGGTTGGGGTGGGTTTGGGTTTTTTTTTTCTGTGTGCCCTCCCCACCCCCCCCAAAGATAAAAAAGCCACATGAAATTTCATGGGGTTTTCCTATCATTTTCGGGGACCCCTGATACATGACGAATTATGAAATATCGTATGATATTTTAATTCGTCATAAAAACGATGCACATCCCTAGTAGCTTGTGATATGTTTGTTCACTCCTTTGATGCTTTTATGTTCCCTAACAGGACTAGTGATAGCATTGCAGAGGATCTTCAAGAACTTCCTTAGTCAGAATTGATTGCAAGGAGACACACATTGCTATCAGTTCTTGTGGCCAGTTAAGTTGAAAAATTTAAAGTTAGCCATAGTATAGATTGCTTTCCTGGTGATATTCTTCTGCATTTCATACTTTGAAATCTCTCTCTGTTTTTCCAAATATTGATATTGCTAGTCTGTATTAAGAGGCTATGGGGGTCATTTTCCAAGGAGTTACCGCAGGAGATAAATTTGCGCTAACAGCCGTTAACGCAATTTGTGATTTTGTATTCAGGGGGTGGAGTTTATGTAAAGTTATCGTGTGTGACACAACAGCCACATTTGCAATATGTTGTGCACTAGAGGCTGGTAAAAGTTTATTGTGGTTCATGACAGCCTGTTAGAGAGAGAGTGAGAAAGAGAGAGAGACTTGCTATAATGTCTACTCCCTAGACAGCTATTTGTATCCCTTGAGAGGCTCACCTAGTAACTCGAGGTGGGGATTAGGTATGAGTGTAGGGGGTTGGGGGCCACTTTCACATTCAACATGAGACGTACGAACAGAACAGTGGTCTCTTGTGAAGATTTGCTGGCCTTTGGAGTGAGGAAACTCACTCCAAGATGAGATTTGGGCAATGTTCTCTCAAACTAGCTTGTTGTTGCCCAGGTAGAGTGTCCATCAAGCTAGTTTGAGAGAACATTGCCCAAATATCATCTTGGAGTGAGTTTCCTCACTCCGAAGGCCAGCAAATCTTCACAAGAGACCACTGTTCTGTTCGTATGTCTCATGTTGAATGTGAAAGTGGCCCCCAACCCCCTACACGCATACCTAATCCCCACCTCGAGTTACTAGGTGAGCCTCTCATAGGGATACAAATAGCTGTCTAGGGAGTAGAAATTATAGCAAGTCTCTCTCTCTCTCTCTCTCTCTCTCTCTCTCTCTCTCTCTCTCTCTCTCTCTCTCTCTCTCTCTCTCTCTCTCTCTCTCAACAAAGCTGTTCATGCAGTGTGATACTTCTTTATCGTGGTATGTGAAGTTTTCCTGCTGCATGGGAAATGCCCCTCAATGTGATATTGGAAAATGAGGCCCTATGTTTGTTAATTTTAAAAAGGCTGGTATCTAGGCAATAAAATTCCAGACCAGCAGGCCTTAATGGTGGACGTAGTTGCTGTTACAGACACCTGGTTCATCGAGTCTCATGATTGGAATTCAGCCATACTGGGCTATAACTTATTCAGAAGGACAGAGAAGACAGAAAAGAGTAGCTCTTTATGTCAAAAACAATATCCAAGCAACTGAACTGCAAGGAATGTGGGATAGAAAAGAAACATTACGGACCATCCTAAGAAAAGATGGTGGTGCATCCATTTTTACTGGAGTGGTTTACAGGCTTCTGACTCAAACAGAAGAACTAGACAGAGATCTGGTTGAAGATATCCAAAAAGTGGGAAAGAAGGGAGAAGTGTTGATTGTTGGAGATTTTAATCTGCTGGATGTAGTCTGGAGAATCCCTTCTGTGGAATCTACCAGAAGTAGAGAGATAGTGGATGCCCTTCAAGGGTCTCTGTTCAAACAAATGGTAATGGAACCCACGAGGGAGAGAGCTATACTTGACCTAGTGCTCACTAACAGTGATAATGTCTCTAATGTCCAGGTGGGTGCCCACCTGAGCATCAGTGATAATCAAATGGTATGGTTTGATATCGCAAATAGGATACAGAGAGATCACATGGAGACCAGAGTTTTGAATTTCAAAAATACAGATTTTGTTTAAATGGGGATGTTCCTGAAGGTAGAACTAGAAGACTGGGAGAAAATGAGAGAAGTGGAATAACAATGGGCCAAACTAAAAAGAACAATTACAAAGCCAACAAATCTGTATGTTACAAAAGTAAAAGAAATAAGAAACCGATCTGGTTCTCAAAGGATGTGGCTGATAACATAAAGGCAAAAAAATAGCATTCAAGAAATATAAAAGATCCCAAAAAGAGGAAACAGGGAACAATGTCTGGTGAAACTGAGGGAGTCAAAGAGAAATCAAGAAAACAAAATGTCAGGCAGAAGAAAGGATTGCCAAAGAGCTAAAGAGAGGCAACAAATCATTTTTCAGATATATAAGAGAAAGAAGAAAGATCTGATGTGGTACAGTGAACTTGAAAGGTGACAAAGATCAATGTGTGGAGAGAGATGAAGAAATGGCTGAAATATTAAACAAATACTTCAGTTCGGGATTCACTAAAGAAGATCCTGGAGAAGGACCGTCGCCAGTTGACAAGACTGTGGATGGGGGTAGAGTAGACAAAACTCTGTTTATAGAAAAGATTGTATGGGAAGAGCTATAAAAACTGAAAGTGGACAAGGCCATGGTGCCAGATGAGGTTCATCCCAGGATACTGAGGGAGCTCAGACATGTGCTGGGGGGTCCACTGAAGGACCTGTTCAATAGATCCCTAGTATTGAGAGTGGTGCCAGAAGATTGGAGAAGAGTGGTGGTGGTGGTCCCGTTTCACAAGAATGGGAGCAGAGAGGAGGCTGGAAACTACAGGCTGGTTAGCCTCACCTCAGTGGTGGGAACATTAATGGAGACTGCCGATGGAAAGGAATGTCAACTATCTGCAATCCAGTGGGTTGCTCGACGCAAGGCAGCATGGATTCACTAGGGGAAGGTCCTGTCAGACATATCTGATTGATTTTTTTGATTAGGTGACTAGGAATTTGGATCAGGGAAGAAAGCTGGATGTGATTTACTTGGATTTTAGTAAAGCTTTTGATACAGTCCCACATAGGAGACTCGTGAACAAAATGAGAAGCTTGGGAGTGGGTGCCAAGGTAGTAGTAGTATGGATTGCAAACTGGTTGACGGACAGGAGACAGCGTTTAATGGTAATTGGAACCTACTCTGAAGAAAGAATAGTGTAAAGTGCCACATGGATTGGTTTTAGAACTAGTTCTGCTCAATATCTTTGTGAGCGTCCTGGCGGAAGGGATGGAAGGTAAAGTTTGTCTATTTGCAGATGATACTAAGATGTGCAACAGAGTGGACATATCTGAAGTGGTAGACAGAATGAAAAGTGATTTAAAAAAGTGTAATGCCCCCTTGACCATTTACCTCATGGGGCATTCTTGTATCCGAGATTGACCTAGTGGGAGCCCCTAGGACAGACTCCACCGGTCCTCACATTCTTGGTGCCTGGTGCCTCCACCATACAGGGTCAGACAATAGATAAAGCAAAAGCCAGGCTCAGAGAAAGTGACTTATCCAGACTGGGTAACAGCATACGACTGGCCATGAGCTTAGCGGAAAGCTAAGACTGCAGAGGGCCAGAGCCACTGAGGAGGTGTAGAGAAAGTATGATACAGACCTTCAGATATCTGAAAGGTTTAATGATGCATAATTATCAAACCTTTTCCATTGGAAAGAAATCAATAGAACTAGAGATCATGAAATGAAACTCCAGGGAGGACGACTCAGAACCAATGTCAGGAAATATTTCTTCATGGAGAGGGTGGTGAATGCTTGTAATGCCCTTCCAGAGGAGATGGTGAAGATGAAACAGTGAAGGAATTCAAAGGGGCATGGGATTAACACTATGGATTCCTAAAGGCTAGAGGATGGAAATAAAGAAAAGAGTGCATGGGGTAACTTGCTGGTGTGGCAGTTGCTACCCTTAACAAATAACAGTATAAGGCTTAATGCAAATCCATCATTGCTCTCTGCTTCAACAGCAGTGGGGAAAAGGGGAATTGGATTCCGACAGCAATCAATGAGGGCCCCGACTTTACGGTTTGGGGAACAAATAAACATGGGGATAACTTGCTCATGCGTCTTTTACAACCCATAGGGCCTTATTTTCCAAATGTATCGCACGCGTGCGATACCAAAATGGGGGTGGAGTCTGCCCCAGAAGAGGAGGAGTCGGGGCGTCACCGGGGCCGACTTCACGACGACGGCATGCACAGCGAAAAGGTAAGTGCCTTTTCGCTGCCTATTTCGCTCCCAATAGCTGCACCTCCTATGGTAGCGCTATTGGGTGCGAAACCGGCAGCGATCACACCACGACGGTGCGATCGCTGCCGGCTAGCGCAGGCCCGCCCCCCCGTTTCGGCCCCCTGCCCCTCATTACCTAAAGTATCGCTTGTGATACTTTAGAAAATGAGGCCCATAATCACTAAGCCTGATCATTTTGATGCAGCTGCATCATTGCTCTCTGCTTCCACGGCAAGGGTTAAGGGAAATTGGATTCAAACAGTATTAGAAAGCCCTGACTTTAAGGTCTGGGAAACTGATAAGCATGAAGATAACCTGCACAGTGCGGCAGATACTGGCATAAGCTTGCTGGGCAGACTGGGTGGATCATTTTGTTCTTTTCCACTGTCATTTCTATGTTTCTATGATATTGTTTGAGTTTCAGGAGCTATGGAAGTGTTTCTGAGCTACTGGTCATGGTTTTTAATAGTTTGTTCTTTTTGTGTTCATTTGTGTTCCCCAATTTTAATGGATCTTGCATTTACTTGTCCATCACTTTAGGTGGTACAAAGCAGTGGTTCTCAACCTTTTACCCGTTGTGCCACACCTGACTGGCAATGCTCATAAGTGTGACACACTGCTCACTATAATCCATGGCTGCACTAATAAAAGCCTAAGCATTACTTTTATCATTAAGAATGACACAAGGGAAAGATAAGAGTACTCTCTCTGAACAGAACTTACATAATTTTTGTACAAGTTGTTGTAATGAGCCCATGGGTCAGGAAATTCTTACTTACAATGATGGGTGGAGTTATTTAGAAAATCCTGCAGAAAAAAGAAAAGAAAAAAAAAATATATATATGGTATTAGGCCTATTGTAACGTATTGAGTGTGAGCTTGGCACTCAAAAAGCCATGAATAAACAAACAAACAAACATACAATAGTAAGGCTCCCATACCAGAACAGCACTAGCTGCCAGCACAAGAGTAAAAACCCTACCTATGAACAAGCAAGAGAGCAAATATTATACCAGGCCTTAAAACATCAATACACCTCTTATTACAAAAACAGAACAAGCCAGGCTGCAAGAGATCCCTACCCAGAACCTACATACTAGCATAATACCTTACCACAGTCACATGTGCAGAACACAAACAGATTCTCACCTAACACAGAATAGAGATAATAAATAGAAATGAGCAGACAACAACTGAACTGGAAACCACAACAAGCTAGACTATGTATACCATGCAACAATGGAAAAACAGAAACATCACCTGTCCTCATAAAAAGAAATCAAGAAATATAAAATCAGTAAAGCTAAACCATATTAATATAAAGAATAAATATTTCAAAACAGCTGATGAATAGAAAAACCAATATTTTCAAAAGCATTCAAAAATTTTCCAGACACCAATAACATTTTTTAAAAACAGCAGCTACAAAGAACTAATAATTAAAACTTAATAAGGATTTTAGAAAATCCTCTGCTCTCCATTCCTGAGAATGTTTGATTTCCTGAGATTGTCATTAATTAGCAGCAGGAGAGGAAGGGAGGGGGTTCTTGCAAACTTTTTCCTGTCTCCCTCCCTCTTTCTCTCTCATGCTCACAGGCACACACATACACACTCTCTTTATCTCTCTCAGCCACACACACACACACACACATTCATGCCCTCTCATTTACACACATGCTCAAACTCTCACATACATGCTCAATCACATAGATACTTTCTCTCACATATATGCTCAATCATATTACATTCACACGCTCTCTCTCTGCTACACAGATGCTCAATCACACACCACAGATCCTCTCACTTTTATATTCACTCATTCACACACACACACAATACGCACGCTCTGTTTCTCACTTACACACATGCTCAATCACATTCACACACATGTTCTCTCTCTCTCTCACTTCCCCGCAGCAGCCTCCTCCTCCTGCCACTTCGGAAGAGCATCCAGGACAGGACAGCACAGTACCAGGAAGTGTGATATCTTGCCAGTGGAAGATGGTAACACACCTACCTCTGCTTTACAACACTGACACACCGGTTGAGAGCCACTGTTTAGAATGTGTCCTATCTGAACCCATTGCCTTACCTGCTTTCAGTTTTACTAGTTCTACATGAATCCTTTTTTTCTGTAAACAGAGTAGCATCTACCTCTCCACCATATGTACTCTTGCCATCTACCTGTAGGCCTTCTCCAACACAGGATAATGTCTCACTCCTTACCTGGCATTTTTTAAATCTTTTACAAGTACAATATTGATATTTTTAAGAAGCCTAATGATTCTGCAGCAATACTGAAATTGCATTTTTTATGAAATTGAAGATACTGGGTGATGTAAATTCAGGCAACTCTTTAATTATTGCTTACAAACTCCATTTTTAGATTTAGGCATAAATCCGTGTAAAATGCCTAAATGTTTTGAATATAACAAAACCATGTTTAAATACTGCTACATATATTTAGGGAACACAGATTTCTGTTGCAAACTGGCGTGAGACTCTCTCTGTTGCACTCCCACAAGCATAACCATTAGAATTGTTGACAAAGCTAGTCTGGAAAATGGCCAATCTGTGTAAAGCTGCTTCATTTTACTTTGAAAAGATGAACGTCAATGCTCTCCAAGTCACATAGGCAGAACTAATTTACCTCACTCTATTTGCATCCCACATATTTCATTTAATTACCATGAATAAAGGGTGGGTGTGTAAACATCTGCTTTTTCCACTGCTAGCAATTTATTATGCAATACTATGTCTTTAACTCCATGCAT
Organism: Rhinatrema bivittatum; assembly: GCF_901001135.1. Lineage (NCBI taxonomy): Eukaryota > Metazoa > Chordata > Amphibia > Gymnophiona > Rhinatrematidae > Rhinatrema > Rhinatrema bivittatum. The sequence continues at coordinate 586,379,830 of NC_042615.1, forward strand.
CAAACTATGTGAAATACTAAGACGGTAATATGACCTTTCCAGTTACAACCGGTGGAGAAAGAACAAGTGGAGGAATCACTAAAAATGTTATTCATTTGATTTTGTCACAACACAATATCATAAGAACATAAGAACATAAGAAATTGCCATGCTGGGTCAGACCAAGGGTCCATCAAGCCCAGCATCCTGTTTCCAACAGAAACCAAAACCAGGCCACAAGAACCTGGCAATTACCCAAACACTAAGAAGAACCCATGCTACTGATGCAATTAATAGCAGTGGCTATTCCCTAAGTATAATTGATTAATAGCCATTAATGGACTTCTTCTCCAAGAACTTATTCAAACCTTTTTTGAACCCAGCTACACTAACTGCAATAACCACATCCTCTGGCAACAAATTCCAGAGCTTTATTGTGCGTTGAGTGAAAAAAAAATTTCTCCGATTAGTCTTAAATGTGCTACTTGCTAACTTCATGGAATGCCCCCTAGTCCTTCTATTATTCGAAAGTGTAAATAGCCGAGTTACATCTACTCATTCAAGACCTCTCATGATCTTAAAGACCTCTATCATATCCTCCCTCAGCCATCTCCTCTCCAAGCTGAACAGCCCTAACCTCTTCAGCCTTTCCTCACAGGGGAGCTGTTCCATTCCCTTTATCATTTTGGTTGCCCTTCTCTGTACCTTCTCCATCGCAACTATATCTTTTTTGAGATGCGGTGACCAGAATTGTACACAGTATTCAAGGTGTGGTCTCACCATTGACCTTATGAAGTAAGGTAAAACAAATTCAACAGACCCAGCAGGCCATCTTGAATCCTGATAGGGATGTACTTTCCTTTGAATCTCAACGGAAAAACATGACAAATGAGTTGATTTTTAGTGTAATTAAAAAAAAAAAAAAAAAGCAAATCAAAATAACCACGAAACACGACAGAGTTAGGTTCTATATTATTTTTCTCTCTGTGTTTGTTTTTTTTTATTTTAATATATGCTCAGTGCAGCAGATACTACCATAAGAAGCTTGGTGGCTGACTGGATGCACCATTTGGTCCTTTTCTGCCATCATTACTATGTTACTATGTTAGAGTTATGCACCTTTTCTTATGACAAAGCTCCTTAGAAACAAAGAGGTCGATATTCAGAGACTACTGGTCAAAACCTAAGATCTGAATATGTTCCCCCTCCTCCTTTTCCTGGCTACATTTTTTTCAGGCAACTAATTACTCACACAAAATTTAGCCTGGTTAAAGGAGGTGGCGCTGGAGGAATTTCAAAGGCATGGCTAAACTTTACCCCGTCAGTGCTGATATTCAGCACTAGCCAGATAAAGCTATCCAAATAACTCGAGTTGGCCAAATAACTGTCCAAAATTTATCCAGAAGCCAAGATGTGCCGCAATCCCTCTCCCTTCTTTATCTTTTATCTTTTCTTAAAATTTATGAATCACTTACGCATAAGTACTAAGTGATGCACAGATAAAATAATCATAAAATGTAGATATCACAACAACAACCAAAAAATGTGACAACAGCACCTTATCCACTCCACAGATCTTGTTCCATCAAACAATAAAAGCTTTCAGCAGATATTAATAGTAAACCTGTCTGAAGTCTGAACAGAAAAGTTCTCCAAGAGAAAAAAAAAATGTAACAAGGGCCAAATACCCCCTTTTGCCCCCAAGATAAAATACAGGGTGCCCATTCCCTTCTGCTCACCAAAGACAAATAGCAAGCAAGCTCCAAAACACCCCTCCACTCCCTACCTACAAAAAAAAGTATGAGATACATTTCCCATTCTCTCTTGCTCTATCCCGCTCCAATCCCCAAAAATGTCCCTGGAGTGTGAGGATAAGCAGGTTCCTCCTTCTGCCCCACTGAATATGAAGAGCCAGTACAGCTGATAGCTACTGGCACTTAGTAATAATGTATTCACTTCATTCTGGGGTGAAGAGATCTAGCTCTATACAGGACTCAGTTTTTACCTACTCTTTACATTCACTGAGGTCTTTATGATCTTTGCAGAAAGATCTTCTAGTAGTTCCTTTACAAATTAGACTAAAAGGTATGGGGCGATCAGAATTCATGTACAGCCTCTTTTTCTCTGCAATGCCCTGCTTTAGGTAGTGTGGCTACAGGCTATCTATACGAAATTCAGAAAAGCAGTAAAAGCTTTTCTGTGTTGTAATTTTTGTTTTTATTACGTTTTTTTCCATTCACTGCAATGAAATACAAGAATATTAGAGGCATGCTAAATAATGGGTGGATTTTTAATGGCCTGCGTGTGTAAAACACAGGGGTTATGCGCGTGGCTGGGCCTTGCGCATGCTGCGCGCATTTTCAAAGGAGCCCAGCCGGGCATCACCCCTGTTACGCGCCCAAGAGCCGGGCCTAGGCAGAGGGGCGGTCCGGGGGCGGGGCTAAAGGCACCTGGTGCAGTGGCCATTTGCCTCTGTGTCAGGGGATCACACGCTGGCAGGGTACAGGCACGCGTACATCTTGCTCCAGCTCCTTTGCAGGAACATAAAGTAAGTTTAAAAAATGGGGGCGGGGGCCTAGGATAGGGTAGGGGATAGGGAAGTTCCCTCCCAGTCTACTCCTCAATTGGAGCGGACTGGGAAAGCCCGACAATCCGTCGCCATGCGAATTCACGAAATTCTACCCCCCCCCCCTTGCGCACGCATGTTATAAAATCACGCGTCCATGTGCGCGCGCTGGGTAGCGTGCGCACATGGACGCGCGCGCACGTTCTTTTTTTTAAAATCTACCCCTAAAGTGTTAACAAGGAATAAATACTAGAGACCTGTATTAAAGATAATTCTGTAGGATAATTTATTGTTATCTGGGTAAACATTTTTTAATTCTGTGTCCTCTTGCTTAGTTTTGATATATCCTTGTGATTTTTGCTTTGGATGATTCTCCCCCACTGCCATCTTAATATGGACTATGATTAGGTAAGCTAATATGCTGTATTTTTCTTTTACTTTTGTCTTAATTTTATGACTTTGTGATGTCTTATTTTATTTGTTAGATAATGACAAGTGTAATTCTGTGAACCAGTTTGATTTCTTTTTTTTTTGAAAAGTAGTATATCAAGACTTAATAAACTAAACATAAAAATCAAGATTAATTCTCCTATGTTTAAAATTAAAGATATTTGACTCCTCCACTAGCTGTATAGATTTCCACTTTTTTCATAACTTTAACCCCCACATCTAGTTCAAGGGTTAAGAGACTGTAATCTTTGGGATCACACATTCATGAGAGAGAGAGCACTGGATCAGAAACAATGATTGTTTTTGGTGCAGTCAGCTGGCATAGAAAATGTTGAAATTGTGGAACGTGATGACTGCAGATACCTGCTGAGAATAGAATTAGTCTTAAAACTTGAGGAAAAAAAGGCAAACATATCATGGATTTCTCGTACTGTCTTGGGGTGCCTAGTGCTATTAAAGAAGGGACTCATTTTTATCGTTTTTATTTTATTGAATTTTAGAAGTTTATAGCATCCTGAAGTATTTGTGCTCCCAATGGACCTTACAACAGGGATATAACATCAGAAAATAAACTAATTAGATTGTAGTTTTTAGCCTTAAACCTCCAAAACACTATTTTACAATACATGTTGTTAAAAATAATTCTATCTTTGGCAATTTTCTATGGACTTAAATGCTACATGATGAACATAAACAGGTAGAGATGTTCAAAAGCTTAGTGGAGAGCTATGTGAGTAGATTGGCTGAATCCAAATAAGTGGATTGTCAGCTCCTTAAACGTATTCTTGTTCTTTTTAGTCATATTAAAAAGAGGCATGCCAAGGGGCATATGAGCAGCATAGTAGAAAATTGTGGGTGTCACACAGAAAAGAGAGTTTCAGAGGTAACCACTAATCAGCCAAGCACCATCAAAAAGAGTGATGGCTTAAAACAACAAGAACAGAATTATCAACTCTTAATGTGTTACCATAAACGTAGAAATAGCATTCCATCTTTAGCATTACAGATGCTAATTCTTAACAGCCCGATACTGTAAAACCGCGGGCGGACGAACGCCCGCTCTCCCGGCGCACGCACCAGCCCTTCGCCGGTGCGAGCTATCCAGTATGCTCCAGCATGCAAATTAGGCGACGCGGTGCAAACGAGGGAAAGGAGGCGCTAGGGACACTAGCGCGTCCCTAGTGCCTCCTTTTGGCCTGGAGCAGCGGCTGTCAGCGGGTTTGACAGCCGACGCTCAATTTTGCCGGCGTCAGTTCTCGAGCCCGCTGACAGCCACGGGCTCGGAAACCGGACGCCGGCAAAATTGAGCGTCCGGTTTTCGGCCCGACAGCCGCAGGCCGAATTCAAATTTATTTATTTTTTTTTTTTACTTTTTTTTACTTTTGGGGACCTCCGACTTAATATCGCTATGATATTAAGTCGGAGGGTGCACAGAAAAGCAGTTTTTACTGCTTTTCTGTGCACTTTCCTGGCGCCGGAAGAAATTAGCGCCGACCTTTGGGTCGGCGCTAATTTCTTAGAGTAAAATGTGCGGCTTGGCTGCACATTTTACTTACTGGATCCCGCGCGCATACCTAATAGGGCCATCAACATGCATTTGCATGTTGAGGGCGCTATTAGGTGCCGCGGGTGGGCCGCGTGTTTTCCTCCCCTTACTGAATAAGGGGTAAGGGAAAACACGCGTCCAGAGCAGGCTGACAGTGCGCTCCGACGGAGCACACTTTACTGTATCGACCTGTAAGTGACTCATACATTGTAATGATATGACACTTATTTATTTATTTGCTTGCTATACTCTATATTACACCATTTCCATCCATTCAAGGCAGATCACATCTACACATATGTAACCCCCTTTTTTGGTAGTAGCAACTCCCTTCAGGGCACACAACTAATTTGTATCTTCAGGGGCTGCTCTGGCTAGCAAATTTCTTCCACACTTGACTCTTAATCCCTGGTGGGGGGGGGGGGGGGATTCTATTTATGGGGATAAGCTCTCACTTATGACCTCATGCGTATTCTGTAGGTGACTTTCATGAGGTAAGAGGCAGGACCAAGTTCTGGATGTTAATTAAAAGTTTACTGATGATCGGTAAGCATAAATTAAAGTACATTGTCCAGAAGTGTGAATTTACATCTGACTGATGGTACATGACTGATCTTCCTTTGTAAGTAGGTACCCTTTATTCAGACCTCTGGGTAGACCCCCATGGTCATTTTTGATGTGCAAACTCTCCCAGCAGCTGTCCGGGAATCATGGGTGGAGGGGTGCCCAACTTTACTGCAAAAATCCTACCTTAGTTCATCTTCTCCATCGGACACCCAGCCCATCCTGGCCCCTTGGTGTTTGTGTGGAGATCCGGTTGGATCCCAATCTTGTTCTTCCATCCTCAGTTTATTGATGTTTCTGGAGGGACTTCTCTTGGGGAAAAGTCAGTGGGATCAGGCAAGTTCTCAGCACTGCAATCCCAGTGGGAAAGGGGAATCCTAAAGCCTCCCCACTCTGTTCAGGTCCAAAAAATACTTCTTAAAGTTAAACTGGATACACCTTCTGCCTTCATTGTCTCTCACAGCAGGATGCATCACTGGTGCTTGCCCACCTAGGGTTTAGAGTAGACTCACAGGACTTTGGTCCCCTGTAAAGATCCCTTTAGCCCCTAGAGGGTATCAGGCTTAACAATCTCACGCTCTGCAAATTAATAGGAAAAGGAGTCTCTGCAGGGAGTGCATGTTGAGGTGTCACGTCTATCAGAAACTCCAGTTGGGTGAAGCTGGGAGGCCTCACCAGAGTGTAAAGGTAAGACATCCTTACTCTCCAGCACCTTCCTCAATCTGATCCCCCAAGTGTCTTAAAATGCCTGGGCTAAATAATGTTCAGGCATTCAATCCAGACCCTCCAGGTGGAAGGGATTGAGGGGAATGGAATGGTTCTTTCTAAAGTGTGTTCTGTACAGGGATGGTGACATCTGCTGGCTAAACCAGGGGCGAAGGTTGTCTGCCACATGTACATTGTTATGGCCACCGGCCGCGGTGGGCTGCAACCGGGACCAGGTGTCATAGCTGCCAGCCGCAGTGGTCCGCAACCGGGGCCGAAGACTTACCCAAGGCGTCGGGCCACCTCTGGGGATCCTGCAGAGGCAGGCAGGCCTCTTTAGCATTGTCTTCACAGCCGCTGCCGCTGCTGGGCCCGGCCACATGGCTCCCTTCTTGGCCGGGCTGACTCCTCTCCCTCTGGCTCTGCTTAGAGCCACACGCGCAGCTGAAGTGCTAATTTAAAGGGGCCATGACAGGAAGTTGTCGTGGCTCCTCCTGAGGACTCCTCCCCTAGTTTTAGTATATAAGGCAAGGTCTGCTCCTCAGACCTTGCCTTAGTATTGTGACTTCAGGCCTGCTTAGTTCCGGTGTTCCTGATGCTCGCTGTTGGATTTCTGGTTCCTGTTCCAGTTCTTCGGTGTTCTGTTTCTTCTCTCTCGTTGGATAGATTCTCTGGGCTTGACTCTTGGACTGGCTTCCGAATGTTTCCATGGCTTGACTTTGGACTGGCTTCCAACCATTCTCCTGGATTCACCTCTGGACTGGCTTCTGACCATTCTCCTGGATTCACCACTGGCCCTGCTTCCGACCATTCTCCTGACTTGGACTACTGGAGTGGACTATGACCAGCTGGAGGCACCAGCCATCTGGATTCTTCGACCTGCAGGAGGCGCCTGCATCCAGACTACCTTCCGTCCTCTTCAAATCACCCAAATCCAAGCAAGCGGGTTCCTACAGGCTTCTCCTATGGGGACTACAGGCTTCCAGTGGTGAAGTACCAGTATAACTGCCAGCCTCACCTTCTGACGGTAGGAACCTAAGAGGGTTGATTCTCTCATAGGTAGCACTAACCCTACCTCGGACTAAGGGTCCACCTCCTGGTTTGTAACATACACAATACACAATAATGTATGTTAAATTTATTCGAAGTGCTTAACTCCTATACAAAAGAAAATATTCATTATAAAATCCTTCATTATAAGGTACTTGCTTTAGATGCCAAAACCAAGTGTCAACCATAGCATGCCTTATGCATTTGCATTAATTTTTCATATGAGTACAGCACTTAGAGTAAACATTGCCTACATGGTCATATGATTAAAGTTATTGTTGCATCCACGGGCTTTGGATCCTGATGCAGGCACGGTCTACAGCTGGTGGTGAGGACATGGAGGCATGGTCGCTAGCTCATGGGACATGCACCATGGCACGACTCAAGGAGGAGCTCCAAGGCACACCGTAGGAGGTGAGAGCATGCAAGCACGGGCGAAGCAGGAGTAAAGCAGGACTGGAACTAAGGCAAGGAACTCAGAACAGGAACCAGGCAGGATCAGCCCTCCGCTGGACCTAAATGTCCCAGTGTGACCCTGCAACACAATGCTGGTCACAAGAGTAGCCCTCCAGCCACTCAAAAGCCCTTTCGGACCTACCACTTGGGAACAACTAGTGTGTGAGGCCAGACGGAGGCTGAGGGCAGGAACAAGACCGAAGACTTAGAACTTGGAAGGACTCAGATGAGGACTTGGAACTTGGAAGGACTCAGACGAGGACTTGGAACTTGGAAGGTACAGGTGGGCACTGTCCCTCATTGCGCCCTACACAGCCCGCCGTGGGCTGGTCACAGACCATCCTGTCTACTTGCGTGCCCTACACAACCTAGGAAGGCTGGTCACAGACCACACGGGAGTGAGACAAGCGCCAGAAAAGGATCCAACCAACCTAGGCTCCAAAGACCGGAAACAGGAACCAGATCCATACAGATTTACCCTCGGGGTGGCCATCTGGAGGACTCGAAGAGCTGGAAGACTCAGAACTTGGAACATTCGGAACTTGGAACACAGGAACATCAGGACTAGGCAACGAAGGACCTCTGGAACATCAGGACTAGGCAACGAAGGACATCTGGATCATCAGGAGTAAGCAATGATGGAGCTCCGATGAGGAACAAGACGAAGAACATGGACAACCATGACATTCAATCCAAAGCCCCTGAGGAACTGGAAGTGAGCCCTTTTATAGGGCTGAAGCAGGAAGTGGAGTAAAGAGGACTTCCAGTGGGGACTCTGGCTTTCCCCATCACTGGCCCTTTAAATACAAAGAAGAGGTGCATGCCAGCACCTAGAGGAGGGCCCAGAGAGTGGAGCAGGACCTTGGACAGTGGCGGCCTCAGGGCTGCGAAGAACACAAAAGCAGGCAGGCATCAGAAGTGGCCTCCAGGCCGCAGGATGGTGTCAGCAGCAGCAGTGACTTCCCTTGCCGCTCAGGGATGATTTTGGCGGCGGCTAGGGGCCGCCAAAATCATCCCTGAGCAGCTAAGCCGCGAAGATGGCATCAGTGGCGGCGGCGGCTCACAAGCTGCGAAGAGACGTGCCAATGGTGGCTCCTTGTCGCTTGAGAGTGGAGTTAGCAGCATGGACCAGAGGTGGCCTAGGCCGCAGAAATGCAGTGGCATGGTGTTGGGCCCATGGCGGCTCCACGCCGCAAAAGCAGCAACTCGGCGGCGCCACCAGGCCACGAAGACAGTCAGCGGCATGGAGTAAGGACCTGCTCATGGGATGGGCTCCGCGAGCAGGATAGTAACAGTTACAACTAGTCACTTATAATTAGTATCTGTGATGCTATAGAAGCATGAATTGTTTCTAAGTTTATGATGAGACTTAGGAGTGATAATTCTGTTTTTAACTTGTTTGTTTAAAGTTTCACTATTTTTTAATATTATGCATATACTGTTAATTTAGAAAAATGTATATACATTTACTTTATGCCTTCTTCTGTAAAATATGCATGTACTTTTTATCCATGTAACAACCCAGTCCTTTAAATACAAACTACACAGCTACTTTGGGGCTTATGCAATATTAAATGTTAATTGTTATGCAAGTCATGAAAAATTTAACATGCACACTAAAATAATGCATAATGTGCTAAGTGCACACTCATAATCACCTTCTAAAGCATTTAAAAGATATTAATGCGGAAACTAACCAAAAAAAACCATCTAGGCCAACTGCTACAAAACCCTGTTTAAAATGTGCCCAAAGCACTGATTCATCCAAGGCTAGGTCAGTAGTCTGGTGGCAGGATTCTACTGCATACTACACAATCATTCATGGTCCATGCTGTAAGCTCATCAGTGAATCTGTTCTGATTCCCAAATGGTCTGCAAGGTGGCAGCTACAAATTTATCTAGGCTGCCTCAACTATAGACCTCTCTAAATCGCACGTACGTATTATTCCATATTACTGTTAATAGACCAATCTGTAAAAATTCTAAAAGTACTTAATTTTAAGGCTCAGGTGTCTGCTAAACATAATACCTATAAGGTTTGCCTTTTAACAAATAAAGTCAATTCTCAACTTGGTTTATTAGGTGATGTTTCTAAAAATTTGCCTTTGGTTGAAGTGCCTCTCTTGTCAAGTTCTTTTGCCCGGTTCATGGGAATCCTTTTCCCTAATTGGTGATAGTCTTATTGAGGGGCTCTTGGCCCAGCTAAAAAACTCTTATTACCCTTTGGATGCCAGCCCTTTTGCCCTCTTGTATACTTTGAAGGAATAATTGAATGTCATAAAACCTGTTGTTAATCTTTCCTTTCAAGAGGCATTTGTTCCAATATTTTGAACAAAGCCCTAGGTCCGCCCAGTTTATACAAAGGGGAACTTGCCACTAGAAAATCCATCAAGTTTATACCCAATTTCCATTCTGACAACTATTGCAAAACTGGTTAAGAAAGCTGAGTGCATTCGGTTATCAGACTATCTTAATGATCATGCACTATTACATCCACTTCCATGAGGGTTTCAGAAAGTTAATAGCACTGAAACCTTTTGGTATCAGAGCTTGATTTTTTACTTTGTGAGTTGGATGGAGGAGTGGCAGTAATAAGTATCTTTCTGGATATTTCTTCTGCGTTTGACACTGCTGCACAGTGTCCTTTTCAGTCTATTAGTTGATATAGGGATGAAAACAGGTTCTCTTTCTATTTGGAGCTAAGACACCAGTGTGTAACAATTGACAATATCATCTCTGACTGGTATAAGCTGCCTGCAGGAATCTCCCAGGGGTAGGTTCTTTCTGCTACCTTAGTCAATCTATATTTAAGGACCCTATATTTTTTATTGGATCACTAGGCTGTTACATATTGATGTATACTGATGCATAGCCAGCATAGCTCTCTGCTTCAACGGCAGGGGAGAAAGTCTGATACTTCACTTTCAACGCATATCCAGCATAGCTCTCTGCTTCAACGGCAGGGGAGAAAGTCTGAAGTTAGGACTACATCACCTGGTTGCTGATTATGAGATCCTTCATGGTATCAGATAAGGATGTGAATCGTTTTTCAACGATTAAAATTATCGTCCGATACATTTAATATCATCTTAAATCGTTAAAGAACACAATACAATAGAAATTCTAATGATTTATCATTAAAAATCGTTAAATTGTGTTAGTGCGCACTAACAGAAAATGATACAATTTGACACTTTCCAGATCAGCAAAGGTCAGTTAGGAATGAATATGTATTCCTATTGGCTGGCTGCCCTCTTATCTATTGATGTTACCAAGGTTCCCACTGAGGTGATGGTTGGGGGGATGGGAAATGGAAATGCACTAAATGGAAATGGAAACTCACTAAGAGTAACAGAAAATGATACAAATTGACACTTTTCAGGTCAGTTAGGAATGAATATGTATTCCTATTGGCTGGCTGCCCTCTTATTTATTGATGTTACCAAGGTTCCCACTGAGGTGATGGTTGGGGGGATGGGAAATGGAAACTGTTGGTAGCTTGACAAAAAAAGTAATGTGATCAGTCAATGTGACTAGAACTTGTGCCCTATTCCTGATACCAGGAGTGTTGTGATCTTCCTGCATGCAGTGCCATATCCCTGATACCGGGAGTGTTGTGATCTTCCTGCAGGCAGTGCCCTATCCCTGATACCAGGGTGTTGTGATCTTCCTGCAGGCAGTGCCCTATCCCTGATACCTGGATGCAGTGCCCTACCCTGATATCTGGAGTGTTGTGATCTTCCTGCACACAGTGCCCTATCCCTGATAACTGGAGTGTTGTGATCTTCCTGCAGGCAGTGCCCTATCCCTGATACCAGGGGTGTTGTGATCTTCCTGCAGGCAGTGCCCTATCCCTGATACCTGGATGCAGTGTCCTACCCTGATATCTGGAGTGTTGTGATCTTCCTGCACACAGTGCCCTATCCCTGATACCTGGAGTGTTGTGATCTTCCTGCACACAGTGCCCTATCCCTGATACCAGGGGTGTTGTGATCTTCCTGCACTCAGTGCCCTATCCCTGATACCTGGAGTGTTGTGATCTTCCTGCACACAGTGCCCTAACCCTGATACCTGGAGTGTTGTGATCTTCCTGCACACAGTGCCCTAACCCTGATACCTGGAGTGTTGTGATCTTCCTGCACACAGTGCCCTATCCCTGATACCTGGAGTGTTGTGATCTTCCTGCACGCAGTGCTTTAACCCTGATACCTGGAGTGTTGTGATCTTCCTGCACACAGTGCCCTATCCCTGATACTGGGATGTGTGCAAGAAGATCACAACACCCCTGCTATCAGGGATAGGGCACTGCGTGCAGGAAGATCACAACACTCCCGGTATCAGGGTTAGGGCACTGTGTGCCGGAAGATCACAACATTCCCAGTATCAGGATATGGCACTGAGTGCAGGAAGATCACAACACCCCTGCTATCAGGGAATAGGGCACTGCGTGTAGGAAGATCACAACACTCCCGGTATCAGGGTTAGGGCACTATGTGCCGGAAGATCACAACACTCCCAGTATCAGGGATAGGGCACTCCCAGTATCAGGGATAGGGCACTGTGTGCAGGAAGATCACAACACTCCCGGTATCAGGAATACAGCACTGCATGCAGGAAGATCACAACACCCCTGGTATCAGGGATAGGCACTGCGTGCAGGAAGATCACAACACTCCCGGTATCAGGGTTAGGGCACTGTGTGCCGGAAGATCACAACACTCCCAGTATCAGGGATAGGGCACTCCCAGTATCAGGGATAGGGCACTGAGTGCAGGAAGATCACAACACCCCTGCTTTCAGGGAATAGGGCACTGCATGCAGGAAGATCACAACACTCCCGGTATCAGAGTTAGGGCACTGTGTGCAGGAAGATCACAACACTCCCGGTATCAGGGATACGGCACTGCATGCAGGAAGATCACAACACCCCTGGTATCAGGGATAGGGCACTGCGTGCAGGAAGATCACAACACTCCTGGTATCAGGGTTAGGGCACTGTGTGCAGGAAGATCACAACACCCCTGCTACCTGTCCTGATCCTTGGGTTGCCTTCGGCCTCCATCAGTCTGCTGCCTGTCCTGACTCCTGGCCTGCTGCCTCGACTTGCATTGCCGCTACCTGCCTCGACCTCCGGATTTCCTGGTCTTCACTTCACCTCCGCCTGCCCAACGTGGACTGTGTTCTGACTATTCTTCACTTAAAGATTCTGTTGGTCTCCTGCACCTGTTCCACCTCAGGCTTCGGGTTCCACTGCAGGCCTTCCTTCAGCGGTTTTCATCCATCTCCAAGCCGGCTCAAGGGTCCACATCACAACAGTTCATAACAGTCAGCAGCACCAAGAGTGTTCACCAAATGCCTAGTGGTAGTAGCAGTGCAACTGCAACAACAAGGTATCAGTCTTCTAATAAGAAGACAATTGGCTTGTGATGGTAAATTCCCAGGAAGGTGTGTTAACCTCTCTGAACAAATCAAGACAACTGCTTCAGTCATTAGGATATCTGGTGAATTTTGAAAAAAGTCTTCTCTAATTCCCTGCCAGAAAATAAAATTCAGTGGAGCCTGGATAGGTTTTCTCCAGAAGAGAGCTTACCTTCCAACAAATTGAGCACTCAGATTCTAGTGTACTATACACAGGTCAATCATCAGCTAGGGATGTAACGGTTGTTCTCAACCATAAGGCATCAGCAATACATATGACAATGGTTCCACTCATTTCACATGTGATGCCTGCAATGGGGTCCTTTATTTCCAATAGGATCAACAAGAATTACATTGGTGGCTAGATCCCCTTCATTCTTCAGGAAGAAGCATCCCTTCAGCTACCTCCTCACCAAGTAATATTGGCAACAGATTGGGGAGCCCACACATGAACCTTTTGAACCCAAGGGATTCGGTCATTCATAGAAAAACAATTCCAAATCATTCTCCTAGAATTGAGAGTGATCACATACACTCTGACAACCTTCACTTGCTTCCTCCAGGGGAAGAGCATTCTCATTCAGACTGACAATCAGGTAGCCATGTTCTGTGTGAACAAAGCAACATAAGATTGTGGACTCTTTGCCAAGAAATGATAAAGATATGGTAAAGGGCATGCAGACATCAAGCCATCCTGCAAGTTACCTGCCTCCCAAAAATCTCCAATACATTGGCAGATGGTCTCAGCAGAGTAATTTGAAAATTTGAATGGTGTATACAGCAATCGTCAACTGACAAACTACTCTGTCAATGGGGCTTTCTAGACATAAACCTATTTGCATCAGAACAAAACAGAAAACTGGAAAAGTTTTGCTCCATTTTTCCCAACCAACTCAGCTTAGCTCAGGGTGCTTTTCTGCGCGAGTGAAATTTAAATCTCATGTATACCAGAATGGTGTAAAATGTTATCAAAGACCAGACCCAACTGATCCTCATGGATTCAGCATTGCCCAGACAAGTTTGGTTGGCGTATCTGATACAGCTGTCCAGCAGTCCTCCAATAACTCTCAGATCAGACTCATCATTATTGACTCAAGAAGAGGGACACCAGTTTCATCCAAACCAAACCTCCCTCAGCTTGACAACTTGGATGTTGAGCACTCAATAATCACCAAATTGTCTCTATGTAAAGAAGTTGAAAACATTATACTGTCTGCCAGAAAATCATCAACCAAAAGGAAACATCAGAGTTGTGGCAAACTGTGACATGTTGTTTGAGAAGGGAATGGTATTCTTTGATGTATAGTTACTGATAAGGCAGTGCAGGCAATTAAAGTATGAAAAGATTTTTTTTTGTTTTACTTCTACCCTTCACTCAACGCACAATTAAGCGCTGAAATTTGTTACCAGAGGATGTGGTTAGGGCAGTTGGTGTAGTTGAGTTTAAAAAAGGAATGGATAAGTTCTTGGAGAAGTCCATTAGCTGCTATTAATCAAGTTGACTTAGGGAATAGCCACTGCTATTACTGACATTAGAAGTAAGGGATCCACTTAATGTTTTGAGTACTTCCTAGGTACATGTATCTTGGATTGGCCACTGTTGAAACAGGATGCTGGCCTTGATGGACCTTTGATCTGACTCAGTATGTCAACTTCTTATGTTCAGAATCAAACCTTCCCTAACTCATGTATAGCTTTATTAATTAATGGGTTTCCTATATCCCATTCCAGATGTTAGTGATGTCAGGAGACCAATTCTGCCTATCCAAGAAGATTTAATGAGGATAATGTATGCCATAATTAAGGGGGTAATTTTCAAAGTCATTTCCACATTTAACACCAGGTTTTATGCACATACTGTAATTGCCTGTTCTAAATCTGACTTGGTCTCAGTGCATAAAAAAGTACACACATAGCCCAGTTTTGCACATCCTTTTACACGCACTAAGGACAGATGTTCCATGGGCAGAGTCAGCACTTACGCATGTACTTTGTTATTTTAAAAAGTATGCTAATAGGGTTGCATGCATATATTATGCCCTATGAAGAGGAAATGCAACTTTACGCAAGTGCATGCATGCACGTACCTGGCCAATTACCTGAGTATTTTCAAAGCAAACTTAATGTAAGTTCACTTTGGGGCAGATTTTTAAAGGAGCACGCACAGGGTACATTTGTGCGTGCTATCCGGCGTGCACATATGTACACCCAACTGTATAACATACGTGCGCTGCCGCGCGCATGTTACAAAATCCGGTGTCGGCGCGCGCAAGGGGGTGCACACTTGTGCACCATGCGCGTGTGAAGCCCTAGGGGAGTCCCGATGGCTTTCCCTGTTCCCTCCGAGGCTGCTCCGAAATCAGCCTCTGAGGGAACGGGGAAAGCCATGTGAAATCAGAGTGGCCGAGGGAACTTTCCTTTCGCTCCCCCCACCTTCTCCTCTCTTCCCCCATCTAACCCACCCCCCAGCCCTACCTAAATCCCCCCTACCTTTGTTCTCTAAGTTATGCCTGCCTGAGGCTGGTGTAACTTGCGCTCGCCGGCCAGCTGCCTGCGCGCTTCCCCCAGCACGGCCGCTGTGCCGGAGGACTCGGGACTGCCCTCGGACCGCCACCCCAGCCCCTTTTTCAAAGCCCTGGGACATACGTGCGACCCGGGGCTTGCACGCGCTGCCGAGCCTATGCAAAATAGGCTCGGCGCACGCAGGAGGGTTTTTAAAGGGTTACGCGTGTAACCTTTGAAAATCTACCCCTTTGAGAATACTTGATAAAAACTGCATGTACTGTACTCCATACCCGCAAATGTTTCTGCTATGCAAGCTGTTTGAAAATTAACCTCTCTGTTAATAATGTATCACACAATTCTGAGTAGTGGCTGATCTATAAACTTGCCTAAAACGTGTTTACTGTTTTTTTTCCAAAGATGCAGAACCATTGAATTAATCTTTGTTTAACATGACATTCAATCATTTTTAATCATGAAAGTTGACAAATACTTTCATAAATTTAGAATTTGGGGATTATTAATCCCTTTAAGTCTAATTCAAACCATTTATATAGAAGACATGCACTCATTTTGATATTGTTTTTGCCAGAAATGCCCAACGTGGTTGGATAAATTAGACATTTTCCAGTAAATAAGTGCCTAACATATTTGTCACATAAATAATTAGAATTAGGCCCTTTGAAGGTTGCTTTCTACCCCAGTAGTAGAATGGTGAGAAATTGTGGAAAACAGAAGGAAAGGTTATAATTATCATGAAACTATTACATACTGTAGGAGTGAAGGTGTGCAGTAAAAATGTGCCTAAACTAAACCTCTGATATTATGCATCTAATCAATATTTCCCTTTCATGCCACAGCAAAATCTACAAAGACACTTCATTCTTATCTGAAAGCTAATCTTACTCATCAGTTATGGAGCTCAATGACAGGAGGGCTTATAACAAGTGTGTAGTGTGAAGGAATTTAATATAATTGAGGTGAGCAGGCCAAGGAAAAAAAAACACCTTTCTCTATTGAAACTATTAGATTGCATTTTGTCCATGGTATAATTTAAAGAAAATTACAGCACATTTTATTTAGGAAAAAATGGTCTATGTCTTTAGGAAGAAAGTTAATATCCCACACTAGGTATTATAAATCTTAAAGTAATCAGCTGGCTGTGTGGAATAGGATCTCAATGAGATGCTTAAATGTTTTATTAAAAAAGCACTTTGCATTAAGAAAGGGACAAAATCCAATAAGCCTGAAAAATGGAGTTGAAAGTCACATAAAAGGCAAAGTACATAAATGAAATAACTGTATTTTGGGGCCGGGAATATGTCCAAAACTAATAGAAGTTTTACTTCATTACTCAGAGTTACCATTGACCTAGGATGTTAGAAAAGAAGTTAATTGCCCGTACATGAAGTAAAACTTCCAAGCAAATAACAAAGAACAGCACATTAACAGCCCAAATCTCTTTTGCTGAGAATAATTGGAGTTATAGTTTAAGTGCCACATTATATAGTAGCCCTAAGTCACTTTGACAAGTTGAAGACCTTTTTAAAAAAAAAAAAAAAAAAATGTTTGCTTCTGCACAGAAATAAATGGTCATCTCAAAACATGAAATGGTCATATTGCAAGTATAACAATTAGTCTCTCTCTCCCCCACCCTCTCTCTTTGAGATGTATTGATGCCCTCCCCAGCAAACCCACAATTGAGGTGTCAATCGTGTAATCGATAGTCTTAACGATCGATTTTGGCTGGGGGGGAGGGAAATCTGATCGTCGAGTATTTTTTAAAAATCATAAATCTGGGGAAAGCGGGAAAACCGGCACACAAAAAAAACCCTAAAACCCACCCGAACCTTTAAAACAAATCCCCCACCCTCCCGAACCCCCCCCCCAAAATATTTTAAATTACCTGGGGTCCAGTGGGGGGGTCCCGACGCAATCTCCTCCCGCTCTCTGGCCACCGCTGCGTTGAGAAATGGCGCCGGTGGCCCTTTGCCCTTATCATGTGACAGGGCAAAGGTAGCGCCGGCGCCATTTTGTTTCCTGGCTCCCGACATCATGCGTACGGGAGGTCGCCCCCGGACCCCGGCTGGACCCCCAGGGACTTTTGGCCAGCTTGGGGGGGGCCTCCTGACCCCCACAAGACTTGCCAAAAGTCCAGCGGGGGTCCGGGAGGGACCTCCTGCACGCGGGCCGTATTGCCAATCTTCAAAATGGTGCCGGCGCTACCTTTGCCCTCACTATGTCATACGGGCTCAGCATCCCGTTTCCAACAGTGGCCAATCCAGGCCATAAGAACCTGGCAAGTACCCAAAAGCTAAGGGGTAGATTTTCAAAAAACGCGAATAGGCGTACTTTTGCTGGCGCATCAGGCGCAAGCAAAAGTAAGCTGGATTTTAGTAGATACGCGCGGAGCCGCGCGTATCTGCTAAAAACCTGGATCGGCGCGCGCAAGGCTATTGATTTTGTATAGCCGGCGCGCGCCGAACCGCGCAGCCTACCCCCGTTCCCTCCCCTCACCTTCCCCTTCCTTCCCCTACCTAACCCACCCACCCGGCCCTGTCTAAGCCCCCCCCTTACCTTTGTCGGGGGATTTACGCCTCCCGAGGGAGGCGTAAATCCCCGCACACCAGCGGCCTCTTGCCCGCCGGGACGCGACCTTGGGGGCGGGTACGGAGGGCGCGGCCACGCCCCCGGACCACCCGGGCCACAGCCATGCCCCGTACCCGCCCCCAAACGCTGCCGACACGCCCCCTAAACGCCGCGACGGACCGGGC
Source organism: Rhinatrema bivittatum (assembly GCF_901001135.1). NCBI lineage: Eukaryota > Metazoa > Chordata > Amphibia > Gymnophiona > Rhinatrematidae > Rhinatrema > Rhinatrema bivittatum. Next base: position 586,397,840 of record NC_042615.1, read on the forward strand.
CCGCCCCCCCGACACGCCCCCCGACATGCCCCCCTCAGAGAACCCCGGGACTTACGCGAGTCCCGGGGCTCTGCGCGCGCCGGTAGGCCTATGTAAAATAGGCTCACCGGCGCACAGGGCCCTGCTCGCCTAAATCCGCCGGATTTGGGCGGATTTAGGCGAGCAGGGCTCTGAAAATCCGCCCCTAAGTCTATTCCATGTTACCATTCCTAATGGCAGTGGCTATTCTCTAAGTGAACTTAATAGCAGTTAATGGACTTCTCCTCCAAGAACTTATCCAATCCTTTTTTAAACCCAGCCACACTAACTACACTAACCACATCCTCTGGCAACAAATTCCAGAGTTTAATTGTGCGTTGGGTAAAAAAGAACTTTCTCCGATTAATTTTAAATGTGCCCCATGCTAACTTCTGGAGTGCCCCTAGTCTTTCTACTATCTGAAAGAGTAAATAACCGATTCACATCTACCGTTCTAGACCTCTCATGATTTTAAACACCTCTATCATATCCCCCCTCAGCCATCTCTTCTCCAAGCTGAAAAGTCCTAACCTCTTTAGTCTGTCCTCATAGGGGAGTTGTTCCATTCCCCTTATCATTTTGGTAGTCCTTCTCTGTACCTTCTCCATCGCAATTATATCTTTTTTGAGATGCGGGCGACCAGAATGTACACAGTATTCAAGGTGCGGTCTCACCATGGAGCGATACAGAGGCATATGACATTTTCCGTTTTATTCATCATTCCCTTTCTAATAATTCCCAACATTCTGTTTGCTTTTTTGACTGCCGCAGCACACTGTACTGACGGTTTCAATGTGTTATCCACTATGGACACCTAGATCTCTTTTCTTGGGTTGTAGCACCTAATATGGAACCCAACATTGTGTAATTATAGCATGGGTTATTTTTCCTTATATGCATCACCTTGCACTTATCCACATTAAATTTCATCTGCCATTTGGATGCCCAATTTTCCAGTCTCACAAGGTCTTCCTGCAATTTATCACAATCTGCTTGTAATTTAACTACTCTGAACAATTTTGTGTCATTCTGCAAAATTTGATTATCTCACTCGTCGTATTTCTTTCCAGATCATTTATAAATATATTGAAAAGTAAGGGTCCCAATACAGATCCCTGAGGCACTCCACTGTCCCATCCCTTCCATTGAGAAAATTGCCCATTTAATCCTACTCTCTGTTTCCTGTCTTTTAGCCAGTTTGCAATCCACGAAAGGACATCACCACCTATCCCATGACTTTTTACTTTTCCTAGAAGCCTCTCATGAGGAACTTTGTCAAACGCCTTCTGAAAATCCAAGTATACTATACCTACCGGTTCACCATTATCTACATGTTTATTAACTCCTTCAAAAAAGTGAAGCAGATTTGTGAGGCAAGACTTGCCCTGGGTAAAGCCATGCTGATGGCAGATAAAACCAAATTGACCAATCTAATCTACCCCAGTTGTTCTTTTAATCTACAGCCAGGCCATGGACATCTTCAAAAATCTAGCCAAGTCACAAAGTTTTCTAAAAACAAATGTTGGTGGCATATCTCAAATTCATGCATTTAGCAAAAGTTCATAGATATTTTTCTCCCATAGGAAACATGATATCTCCTCTGACTGGTTCTGGCATCAACAAGGCTTAACAGAAAAACTAAATAGTAGGCATAGGAGCAAGCTGATACTCCCCCCCAAGGAAGGATGAAAAAAATATGTATGAAATATTGTGCTTGACCTGATTTCCTGGCATCTTCTTATTGTGACTCCATTTTTTAGTTTGGTTCAATAGAACAAAAAGGCTTATCAGATCTTAAAATGTCTGAGTGTTGGAATTTTTGTTCTTGCCCTCCACCCTCCCCCACTTATAACTTTGGAAATATAAGTAGAGGTAAAAATAAAAAAAATAATTACCTGCCCTGGGATTAGGTCCTCTGTTGGCTGCTTGGGGCCTAGAGTCCATGAAGTAAATGGTCCGATATTTTGGTGGAGCTAGGTAGGCCCATGGAGATGTACTAGAGTTGGGTTTTTTTGTTTTGTTTTGTTTATTTTAAGGTCAGGGAAGAGCAGCACATCCTGATGCCAGAGGGTCCAGGCTGTGATTAAAAGTTCAAGCAGCTGACAGCCACAAGAATGAAAAGGTTCCCTGGGGGCTTGGGAAACTCCATGGGGAGGTTATCATGGAAGTCTGGGGGGAGATGCTGGTGGCACTGAGCCGTAATTGTAAATAAAAACGTCAGAGAACTGTGATTGCGGAAGGGGGTTGGCCGTGTGCAGGGGAATCCCAGAGCGAACAGCTGATTATGCTGTCAGCACTGCTCTGGGGATTCCCATGATAAAACGGTCAGCCACAATGGAGGCAGGGAGTGCCGTGGGAGCCCAGGAAGCTCCCAGTGGCATGAAGAGAAGCAGTGGCTGGGCGGAACAAGAGCGAACAGCTGTTCACGCTGTGGTTCCTGGTCTCTTGCTTAGCTGGGAGTGGCTGCAGCAGCATATTTTTGATAAATCAACGCTGCTGAATGCGGCTGGGACCAAATATACAGCAGCAGAGGTGGAAATGCTGCTGCTATATATATATATTGTATAAAATATATATATATATTTTTAAATTTGATTTACCTGATCTTTGAGCTCCAAGGAGGGTTGACGATGCCTAGATGAGACCGAAGAGAAGTGAAGCCTACATTGAGTGGGCTGAAGGCAGTGTCAGCAGTGTAACAGAAGCTAAGAACAGAGCTCTGAGTGGCTGCAAGGATCTGCCAAAAACTAAAGGCCAGAATCAATTCAGGAAGAGACCTGCAAAATAAAAGAAAAAGAAGAAAATTGAGATTAGAGAGAAAAGGAGAAAGTTACAACTTGGTACCAGCAAACTTCCTCACCTGCCCACAGATTAAGAAGATGGCACAGTGGGGAAAGGAAGGCACAGATCCACTAAAGAAAGGGCCGTAATAGTTCCTCACCACAAGAAGTCATGAAGATAAAACAGAGAAAGAGGGGGGCTCAAGTGGTGAGCGATATTGGAGTACTGTTCTTTCCACGGAGACTGCAGGAGGAGAAAGGTGCCATCATAGCCACAATGGGATAAGAAAAGAGTGTGACTCGCTGAACCGGGAGTGAAGGCCCTTAGAAGCGATGGTGTCAATGCCTAGTGCGCTGCTGCAATACGGGTGCCCTGATGGGTGGAGTGCTGATACAGTCTGAAGGAGCAGCCCACATTTTTTTTAAAGTGCAGGGAGGCAAGATGGCCGACACTGACTAGTCGCTCCGCTGGAACCCAGCCATTTGTTTTCCTCAAAATGCCCACTCTGGTAGGAAGAAGAGAGCCAGAAAGAGGGCTTTTTCCTGCAGAGTTACCACTGGAAGAGGTTCGGTGGGTCCCATGGAATTTCACGTTTGTCGAGAAGGGCAGCAACCGGGAGAGTGCTCGCTGGAGCAGAATCGGCAGGCAGAGGAAGCCGGTTCGCTCCCTGAGCTGTCGATCTTGTCTTCCCCGGAGGAGCGGTTGTCCTCCTCCAACCCCGCGGATGCACACGCCTCGAGCCGGCCTGTAGGAGGGAAAGCCGAGAAGACATCGGGAGATGGTGGGGTGCTGCTTGACCCAGGGATGGTGGGGTGCTGCTTGACCAGGGAAAGGAGGCACCTTCGGCTGCGAACGAGGGGAAAAAGCAAAAGAAGGTATCTACGTTTTCCTATCCTGACTTTCAACCTGCAGTGATGGTAAGACACTTAAGGGTAGATTTTTAAAAATTGCGCGATCGCATACTTTGTTTGCGCAGCAGGCGCAAACAAAAGTACGCTGGATTTTATAAGATACGAGCATAGCGCGCGTATCTTATAAATCCGTGGTTGGCGCGCGCAAGGGGGTGCCCATTTGTGCAACCTGCGCGCGCCGAGCCCGGCGCGCGCTGCCTGTTCCCTCCGAGGCCGCTCCGATTTCGGAGCGGTCTTGGAGGGAACTTTCCTTCGCCCTCCCCCCCCCTTCCCCTACCTAACCCCCCCCCCGGCCCTATCTAAACCCCCCCCCCCCTTACATTATTCCACGATTACGCCTGCGAAAAGCAGACATAACTCTGCGCGCATCGGCCGGCTGCCCCGCTCCGTGTTCCGGTCCCGGGGACTGGTCGGAGGCCGTGGCTCGCCCCCGGAATGCCCCGGGGCCAAAAACCATGCCCACGTCGCCACCCCCAAACGCCGCGTCACGCCCCGAAACGCTGCGTCCATTCGGCCATGGCCCCCGACACACCCCCTCCCGCCCCTTTAAAAAAAATCCGGGACTTATGCACGTCCTGGGGCTCTGCACGCACCGGCGGCCTATGCAAAATAGGCGCGCCGGCATGCGAGGGCCCTGCGGCGCGTAAATCCGCCCGGATTTACGCGCGCAGGGCATTTAAAATCCGCCCCTTAGTGAATACAGCAGTGTGTGTGTGGATGTTATATTGATCATGCTTTGCCTGTCCCTGGTTTCTATTCTCCCTTCTCTTTCTAAAAAGCTTGTTTTAAAGAGCCAGGTTTTTAAACTTTTTCTAAAGGTTTTGCTGTCTCTTTGTAGTCTTAAATCTAGGGGCATGGAGTTCCATAGTATTGGTCCTGCCAGTGACAGTACTCTCTCTCGTACCTGTGTTAGTCTTGCAGTTTTGACTGATGGAATGGTTAGGAGTGCTTTGTTTGCTGACCTTAGGTTCTGTTAGGGATGTGTACACGTAGGGCATGTATTTAACCAGTCTGCATGTTCGTTATGTATTAACTTATGTATGGTGCACAGTGTTTTGTATTGTATTCTTTGTTCAATGGGAAGCCAGTGTAGTAGTTCAGCCAGTGTTTTTGGTGATGTGATTCTCTTTTATTTTTGCCAGTTAAAAAATTGAAGTCTCCCATTATTACCACACTACCAATTTGGTTAGCTTCCCTAATTTCTTGTAGCCATTTCACTGTCAGTCTCACCATCTTGACCAGGTGGATGGTAGTATACTCCTATCACTGTAGTCTTCCCTGACACTCAAGGGATTTCTACCCATAAAGATTAAATTGTGCATTTACACTCATGCAGGATGTTTATCCTGTTGGACTCTATGCCATCCCAGACATAAGGCACCATACCACCTCCCAGGTGCTCCTCTCTCTCATTGTGATATAGTTTGTATCCTGGTATAGCACTGTCCATTGGTTGACCTTTTCATCATGTCTCTGAGATGCCAATTAAGTCTATGTCATCATTCACTGCTATACATTCTAATTCTCCCATCTTACTTCTTAGACTTCTGGCATTAGCATACAAACATTTCAAAGTTTTTTTTTTGTTTGTATTTTCATTCTGCTTTTTAATTGATAGGGATAAGTTAGAATTTGTTAGCTCAGGTGAGTTTTTAATTATAGGCACTTGGACTACTTTTCTTATTATTGGAACCTCACTGTCGGAATGCCCTAATTCTAATGCATCATTAGTGTCCTTTGAAGATAACCTCTCTCCGAACCATGCACTGCTGAGCAACTGTCGGCTTTCCCCTTTGTTCTAGTTTAAAAGCTGCTCTATCTCCTTTTTAAAGGTTAGCACCAGCTGTCTGGTTCCACCCTGGTTAAGGTGGAGCCCATCCCTTTGGAAGAGACTCCCCCTTCCTCAAAAGGTTTCCCAGTTCCTAATAAAACTGAATCCCTCTTCCTTGCACCATCGTCTCATCCATGCATTGAGACTCCGGAGCTCTGCTGCCTCTGGTGACCTACGCGTGGAACAGGGATCATTTCAGAGAATGCTACCCTGGAGGTCCTGGATTTAAACTTTCTACCTAAGAGCCTAAGTTTGGCTTCCAGAACCTCCCTCCCACATTTTCCTATGTTGTTGGTGCCCACATTTACCACGACAGCCGGCTCCTCCCCAGCACAGTCCCCAGCTCTCAGGACAGCCTAGTGGTAGGGTCCCCAAGATATGCCACTCATAACCAGCCAAAGCCCAGGCAAGGAAAGTGACAGGCACCAAGTTGTAAATGTTCAGTAATTTCACTTAAAGATGAATTGTCCAAACAAGCCAGGACCGGTACTCTATACACATTTCTGTGCCAGCTGGATGGAAGATGCCTGCTGAGCCGGCCTGACTAGAGTTCCTACGCCAGCTATATGGAAGGCACCTGCTGGGCCATCCTAACTACAGAATTCCTGTGCTGGCTAGATGGAAGAAGACTGTTGGGACCGTCCTGACTACAGAGATCCTGTGCTGGCTTGCTGATATGGATACACTACTATCTGCCTATGTTATCCTGTTGCTTACTTGGTATGCTCTTCTCTATGCTTTGCCCATAGTCCCACCTCCTTGATGTGGTCTCTAGTTATGGTTCTGTTGGTCTATCTTCTCATCTCATTCTGCTGCTGGCTCCATGCTAGTGTTTCTTCTCATCTCATTCTGTTGCTGGTGCCATGCTGGTGTGTCTTTCATCTCATCCTGCTGCTCCCTCCAAGCTTGTGTCTCATCTCCTTGGGATGCTGCCTACATGCTGCTGTGTCATCTCCTGGGGCTTCTCCTCTATACTTTGCTCTCCGGTCCTGGTCCTGATGTCTGCTACTTGAACTTTGCTGCTGTGGTCCTTAGGCTGTCCCCTTTGAGTGTATTCTTTCAACATGGACTGTCTGGGCCTTGTCTTAAATTTTGCTGCCATGGCCCTTATGCTGTCCCCCTTTGAGGCACTCTTTCAACATGGACTGTCTGGGAATTCTCTTGCCATCACATACTTGTGCTGGCATTGGCTCTAACATCAGAGCTGTACTGTAACCATTGGGTTGCCACTTCTATTTTCTAGGTTCTTTGCAGTAATCATGATTTTGTAACAGGATAAGGTCATAATACTGTATATGTCATGTTGCCATTTGTAACAAATTATGTACATGTCTCCACTAAATGTGCTTATCATTTCAGTTACAATGCCATGTGCTATTTGATATCTTGTCCTTGAAGATTATGATTACTGAAGACATTGACTTGCTTTGATTTTGGTGATTACAATTGTTGTTTATTAAAGTGGTCACATGCTTTGAAACTTAATTTTCTTTGTGTGGTTTTTGTCTTAAAGGTTCACTAGATAAAAGGCATGTGACCTTGCATGCTAGAGTGCCATTGGCCATTCCAACTAGGCACATTTCTCACATGCAAGACCATATGGCCTAAGCCATAAAATTGAAAGCTCATATACTTCCAAGAAAGACAGCAAGAGCAAAACAGGAAATTCCTTACTGTGGTGCTTCACAGGTGGCTCATGTTGCCTTCTCCAGAGAGCATACTCTTATCTAACTCTGGGGTAGATGGGCATGTATGTGAGATGGGTACGATCTATCTAGTGTTCACCTCCATATGCTGGCTAGTGGATGAGGTATAGAAATGCTTTGCTAGAGCAATGTCTTCACTCTGTTGGTGACCAATCGGCTGTACAGCTATGCGAATGTCATTGGCCTTTTCCATTGTAAAGATCTATCACCTCTGACCAAACAATGGGCCTTCTCTCTGGGTCTAGCACTGAATGCTATCATCACATAAGTCTTTAGTCAGAAGCCTATTTGAAAAGTACATAAAGCCCTAGGTCTTGTTCATCTCTATGGAGCAGAAATGTACAACCCCAGGTACCAGACCCAGAGAGTACATAATATATATGTAGATTTTGTGTGGTAATAGGTGATGTGACACTAATCACCCACAAGAGATACTTAGGTCCCCTTATGTGTGTCGTCACTCCACTTAAAATGCACTCAGTAAAAAGCTTTTCTTAGGTATGACTGTTTAAAAAAGATGTCATCTACTTGCAGCCTTCTAGAAAACCATGTCATCCCAAAAAGTGGTCTCTATGAAAACCTCATAGAGGCTGCTGTGTGAGGAGCAGTCATGAAGATGTGGAGGATAGAGATTCCCCACTGCCCAAGAGCAGACAGTGATGAGGCCTGCTGTTCCTTGGGACAAGGCAGACTTCAATAAACTGGCTACCATTACTGTAGTGCCTTGTGTTGTTGATTTGAACATACCTATTAGCTAAGGATGATCTCTGTGCATCCAACTGTGGGTTAACCTGTGCACTAGACTGAGCGCTCGATATTGCATTGGCCTGTGAGGCAAGATAAGAAAGGAGTCAAATCTCTACAGGAATTGACTGAAGTAATTGGAGACTTGATTGATGGAAAAAGTATGGGCAAAAATTTATTAAGTTTTATTTATGAAGATTAATTGTACAATTTTCAATTTGAGTTGCTAAAAACCATCAATTTACTTTTACAACCTGCCAGTAAAATTCAGTTGGAATCCACATAGTTTCCAGCATGGTTATTGCTAGGGATGTGAATCGTTTTTCAACGATTAAAATTATCGTCCGATAATTTTAATATCGTCTTAAATCGTTATAGAACACAATACAATAGAAATTCTAACGATTTATCGTTAAAAATCGTTAAATCGTGTTAGTGCGCACTAACGGGAGTTAGTGCGCACTAACTGAAAATGATACAAATTGACACTTTCCAGGTCAGTAAAGGTCAGTTAGGAATGAATATGTGTTCCTATTGGCTGGCTGCCCTCTTATCTATTGATGTTAACCAGGTTCCCACTGAGGTGATGGTTGGGGGGATGGGAAATGGAAATGGAAACTCAGGAACACTAACAGAAAATGATACAAATTATTGACACTATCCAGGTCAGTAAAGGTCAGTTAGGAATGAATATGTATTCCTATTGGCTGGCTGCCCTCTTATCTATTGATGTTACCAAGGTTCCAACTGAGGTGATGGTTGGGGGGGTGGGAAATGAAAACTGTTGGTAGTTGACAAAAAAGTAATGTGATCAGTCAATATGACTAGAACCTGTGCCCTATTCCTGATACCAGGGGTGTTGTGATCTTCCTGCACTCAGTGCCCTATCTCTGATACCAGTCTGAGACAGCTCCCTCCCTGCATTACTAGTGAGAGGCTGGCTTCACAGACAGGGGGGAGCTGCCTGACCCTCACTCCTGACTTCCCCCATGTCCCAGCTAGTGAATGGTGTGTGGGTGAGGGGGGGGGGTGGATGGTGAAGTCTGAGACAGCTCCCTCCCTGCATTACTAGTGAGAGGCTGGCTTCACAGACAGGGGGGAGCTGCCTGACCCTCACTCCTGACTTCCCCCATGTCCCAGCTAGTGAATGGTGTGTGGGTGAGGGGGGGGGGGGGTGGATGGTGAAGTCTGAGACAGCTCCCTCCCTGCATTACTAGTGAGAGGCTGGCTTCACAGACAGGGGGAGCTGCCTGACCCTCACTCCTCCGGGGTACTGTGATCTTCCTGCACACAGTGCCCTATCCCTGATACCAGGGGTGTTGTGATCTTCCTGCATGCAGTGCCCTATCCCTATTAATACCAGGAGTGTTGTGATCTTCCTGCATGCAGTGCCCTATCCCTGATACCGGGATGTGTGCAAGAAGATCACAACACCCCCGGTATCAGGAATAGGGCACTGTGTGCAGGAAGATCACAACACCCCTGGTATCAGGAATAGGGCACTGTGTGCAGGAAGATCATAACACTCCTGGTATTAATAGGGATAGGGCACTGTGTACATGAAGATCACAACACCCCTGGTGTCAGGGTTAGGGCACTGTGTGCAGGAAGATCACAACACTCCTGGTATGAATAGGGATAGGGCACTGTGTGCAGGAAGATCACAACACCCCTGGTGCCAGGGTTAGGGCACTTTGTGCAGGAAGATCACAACACTCCTGGTATTAATAGGGATAGGGCACTGTGTGCAGGAAGATCACAACACCCCTGGTGCCAGGGTTAGGGGACTGTGTGCAGGAAGATCACAACACTCCTGGTATTAATAGGGATAGGGCACTGTGTGCAGGAAGATCACAATACCCCTGGTATCAGGGTTAGGGCACAAGTTCTAGTCACATTGACTGATCACATTACTTGTTTTGTCAAGCTACCAACTGTTTCCATTTCCCATCCCCCATATACTGTCAGTGGGAAACTTGGTAACATGAATAAATAAGAGGGCAGCCAATAGGAATACATATTCATTCCTAAACTGACCTTAACTGACCTGAAAAGTGTCAAATTGTATCATTTTCAGTTAGTGCGCACTAACTCGAGTTAGTGCGCACTAATCGGAAAAAACGATTTTTAACTATTTTTTAACTAAAAAATCGTGCCTAACACGATTTTCTTGCCCTGCCACACGATTTCTATCGTTAAGACGATATGGAAAACGATTCACATCCCTAGTTATTGCTGCTGTCTAAGTGAAGAGATTGTCCATGTGGTTTACAAGGTATGGAAAGTGAGACTGGGTGAAAACAACACAAAATAGCCTTGAAGCTGAATTTCTCTCCACAGTGGATCCTGGAATCTCAGAGTGATATGTAAAGTGATGAGAACTGTGGAAGTAGGGTCCAAAAAACTGAGATGTGAGCTTTTGGGTTCAATATCAGGGTTTTCTAGCCCTGGTGCTACATTAGCATCATTTAACATTTAACAACTACATGGGGATAACATCTATTTCTCCTGGCATCGGCATTCATCTTCCTGGTGCTGTGCAGCAATCTAAGAGAGAAATGCAACCCTCCCTGACCCTATCAACTCTCTCACTCCCCCCAGTGTGTAAAAACATATCTCTAAACTAGTTTGCTATGACTCTGTGATAGAGCTTATTTCCCCTATCTCCTTCTGGGGCAGGTATGCATATATTCAATTCAGGCACCAAGTCTGGATCCACATCATGATGAATGCCATACTGTAGGGTGATATTGTGGCGCATTCAGAACACCTCAATTATATCAGCAACTTTCTCCAGTGAATACTGTAAGGCACTTCCAAAGCAGTCAAGGGAGCAGAAATGGCTTTTCAAAATGCCAAATGTACATTTTATGACTGCCCTGGTGCTCTTGTGTTCCTCTTTAAAGCAGATTTCTGTTATCTTATGTGGAGCAGAGAGGGGTATAAGTAGCCATGCTTTGCAGCAAAACAATGGAAATACAACACTCTATTAACTCACTGCATGCCACATCATGCAATGACACAATGGAGAAATTACTTACCTGATAATTTTGTTTTCCTTAGTGTAGACAGATGGACTCAAGACCAATGGGTTATATGCTCCCCTGCTTGCAGATGAAGATGGAGTGAGGTTTCAAAGCTGATGTCACCTTAGATACACCCCTGCAGTGACCTCAGCCCTTCAGAATTCTCTTCAAAAGCCATTGTAGACATACTTAGATATGTGCACACACAAACAACATACTCTCCCACAGACCATTATTCATTTCTCTTCACTCCCACACAGAACCTCATTCACTTTTTCCTCCCTTCTCCTACCCCATTTACTCTTCCATTCCTATATACCCCATTCAGTTTCGCTACAGAGCCCCATTTACTCACACCTATACCCCACTGACCTCTTCTTTCTCCCCCTGCTAGCAATTCCATATCCTCCACTCCTTTTCCAGACCATTCACCCTCTATCTTAGCAAAACTCTCCTGAAGCAAACTTGGGGTAAACTGCATAGGGCTGATCCTGAGAGAAGAAGTGACAGCAAACTTTACGTGAGCTTGGGGACTGAGTCAATGTTTGCTCACAGGCTCCACCTTCCTTATGGAAGCCAGGAAAGGGTAAGGCCACTTTGATGGTCTGTGGGCATGCATTGACTCAGCTTTCATGTTACCACTGAACCCAGGATTAACTGCTGTAGCTTCCCCCTCAGCTAATTCAAGAAAAGAGCTAGGAAGGCCTCGAGAGGAAGTGGAAGTTTACCAGTGTCTGTGTGGTGAGGGGTGGGAGAGAATAAGTGAGTTGAGGTCTGTATGGGGGGGAGGGGAAGGAAGTGAGTGAAGGGAGACAGGGAGGAAAGGCACGCAGTTGGTGGGGACTGGCAAGGGACTGAAGCCATGTTGAAGGGATTTAAGGGTGTCTACTAGGGAGGTAATTGGCAGATTATGTTACTTGTCTAAAATTTCCAATGGCTGCTGGCCTCTCTTAATTAAAAGTGCTGCTTGACAACCCAAGCCTAGCCCCAAGTCTTCCATACTTGGTGGGAGTTTTCCATTCCTATGCCTCCTCTTGACTTTGGCATGTACCTAGTTTTCCAATTTGTCCTTTTTAGAGCAAATATAGTACCTGATTCACTAAGGGTTTTTCCCATAGACACAAAATGGGAGAAAAGCCTTAATGAATCTGGCCCATAGTTTGCCAAGATTAGTTCAAGCTAAATTGGGTCAAATGTATACCCAGTAGTCAAAGCAGATTTTCTTGTCACAATAACAGAACCCATTAACAGGATCCCTTGCATGAAAGTGGGAAATAATTTAGAACATTTGAGTATTTTTAACACTTAAATGAAAAATGTTTCAACCATGTAAAAACTATGGGGGCTATCAAGCAAGTTATTTGTAGTATTCAAGACATATGCAGACTATCAGCAACTGTACTATTGTGAAGAAGAGTTCATCCTGTTGAAAATGGAGCTTTAAATTCAAGCAGCTTTACTTAATATTTTAGAACAATCTGAAAAAGAAGGGGTTATAAAATAATATTACATCTTTTTTTGCAGAGGATAGAGTAGGTTAAGGAAAGAAAGAGACAAGAAAAATGGCAAGGGGGGGGGGGGGAAAGACTAACATGGCCACATTCCAAATTTAAAAAATAAAGAAACTGGGTGGATCTGAAATGGAGAACATTAAACGCTTGTGGTTGCTCTGTGGTTATGAAAGATGAGAAGACTGTAGCACCATGCCTCTGCAGAGTACACTAAACCACCTACAGCTTTCAAGAAGCAGCATGAACTTCAAAAGACAAAAAGGAGGCCAATGTATATTCCTGGCGTTAATGCAATTTTGCACCGCACCAGGCTAAATATTGTAATGCCAAATGAATCTACAATGAATCTATAGCCCAGCACCAAATTAATGAGGCATGGTGCAATTTAAGCACATTGGCCCATTTGGCCTGTCAGAAGGCAGGTGCTCTCCTTCATACACCAGCAAAAGTTGTTTATTAAATGTTCTCCAGAAGCAATTATGGAGTTCTTCAAAATCAGAATTAATGTCACAGTCTTGATTGCTTCAGAATTTTCTGATAGTCATTTTTTATACTCCACATTTGAAGAGGGCTTGTCCTGTATGAGCATAAGCATAAAAGTCACAGAGTGTTCCACAGAGGGCATTTAGTTTGATGACAATGACAGAGAAATTGAGTAATCACTCATAAACAAAGACATCATCAATTGTTATTTCCAGTGCTTGGAACCAGGAGCTAAAATATCATGTCTCCTTGCTTATATTTGCCAGTGTGAATGTAATGCAACCATAAAAATTGTAGGAGTGTATTATCCTTAAAAAAAATCAAACAACACAAAACCTCCTTTTCATGCAACTGATAGACCATGAAAGTCTTAGAATAAATGTGCTACTACAATTATATGAGAAAGTCCTGCAGACTGTACTTTTGGCATCCATGCTAAACCCAGTAAAGAGTTAGGTACCAAGATCTGCTTAAATGGAATTTCAACCCTGACAAGCACCTAAAATTAGTTACCTAAAATGTGGTCCGGAGAAATAAGTTGCACCACTAAGCACCTAAATGTAGGGGAATAAATTTTAGGTGCTTGTCAGGGTTGAAATTCCATTTAAGCAGATCTTGGTACCTAATGGAGACAGCATTTCTAATGTTGTACTGGATGATCATCCAGGATCCAGTGACCAGCAGATGGTATGGTTCAATATTAGGACACAAGAGATGAAGGTTCATTCTAAGGCGAAGATCCTAGATTTCAGAAAAACTAACTTTCTTAAAATGGGGGGAGTACCTCAAGGAGTCATTAGGTGGACTGGAAATTCTGGGAGAAGTAGAAGGCAGAGGGCAAAACTGAAAGGAGGTAGCATAAGGGCAACTAATCTTTTTGTTAAGAAAAAAAATAAAAGAAAGAGGAAAAAGAAGCTGTTACGTTTTTCTAAAGATATAGCTGAAAAGGCAAGGAAGAAAAAGATAGCATTCATAAACTACAAGAGATGGCAGAAAGAGGAAGACAGATGACAGATGTCATATTTCCCCCCCACCCTCGGTACACTACAATAATGTTCTGTCTACATTCCAACAAGTTCCTATATATACTCACATAATATACTTGCATCAATTATTCTCTTTATTTCCCCCATAGCCTTCCCTCTTTCTGCATTCCTGAATTATGTACATTATATATTCCATCCCCTAATCTTTGTATGCCCTAAATAAGTATATTTTCCACACGCATCCCCTCTACCCCCCACTACTGTACCAAGCTCTCTCTCTCTCCCCCCTAAACACTTGTTCTTTGCTTAAAATGGCGCCGGCCATATTGCCGTACAGCAAAATGGCGCCGGCCGTACGGCAACACGATTCGAGTGCAGGAGGTCGTTCCCGGACCCCCGCTGGACTTTTGGCAAGTCTTGTGGGGGTCAGGAGGCCCCCCCCAAGCTGGCCAAAAGTCCCTGGGGGTCCAGCGGGGGTCCGGGAGCGATCTCCTATGCTCGTGACAAAAGAAGAGCAGGATCTGGGGGTGATTGTATCTGATGATCTTAAGGTGGCCAAACAAGTGGATAAAGTGACGCTAAAAGCCAGAAAGATGCTTGGCTGCATAGGGAGAGGAATGGTCAGCAGAAAAAGGGAGGGTTATTGTCCCTGTTTAGGTCCCTGGTGAGACCTCACTTGGAATACTGTGTACAATTCTGGAGACCACTTCTTCAAAAGTGGTACAATTCTGGTCGCCACATCTCAAAAAAGATATAATTGCAATGGAGAAGGTACAGAGAAGGGCTACCAAAATGATAAGGGGAATGGAACAACTCCCCTATGAGGAAAGACTAAATAGGTTAGGACTTTTCAGCTTGGAGAAGAGACGACTGAGGGGGGATATGATAGAGGTGTTTAAAATCATGAGAGGTCTAGAACGGGTAGATGTGAATCGGTTATTTACTCTTTCGGATAGTAGAAAGACTAGGGGGCACTCCATGAAGTTAGCATGGGGCACATTTAAAACTAATCGGAGAAAGTTCTTTTTTACTCAACGCACAATTAAACTCTGGAATTTGTTGCCAGAGAATGTGGTTAGTGCAGTTAGTGTAGCTGTGTTTAAAAAAGGATTGGATAAGTTCTTGGAGGAGAAGTCCATTACCTGCTATTAAGTTCACTTAGAGAATAGCCACTGCCATTAGCAATGGTTAAATGGAATAGACTTAGTTTTTGGGTACTTGCCAGGTTCTTATGGCCTGGATTGGCCACTGTTGGAAACAGGATGCTGGGTTTGATGGAACCTTGGTCTGACCCAGTATGGCATTTTCTTATGTTCTTATGTTCTTATATAAACAGGATGGAGTCAATCCAGAGGGTGGCTATTAAAATGGTTAGTGGTCTTCATTCTAAAGCATATGAGGATAGACTTAAAGATCTAAATATGTACACCCTGGAGGCAAGGTGAGAAAGGAGGGATATGATAGAGACTTTCAAATATCTCAAAGGTTTCCATGCACAGGAGGTGAGTCTCTTTCAACAGAAACAAGACTCTAGAATGAAGAGTCATGCAATGGGGTTGCAAGGGGGTAGACTCAGAAGTAATCTTAAGAAATAATTATTTACAGAGAGGATGGTGGATTCATGGAACAACCTCCCAGTAAAGGTGGTGGAGAAAAAAACAGTATCTGAATTCAAGAAAGCATGGGATAAATACAGGGGATCTCTAAGGAAGTGATGGGAATTATAATGCTAAATAGATTGGATGGATGGGCAGACTAGATGAGCCATATGGTCTTTTTCTGCTGTCATGTTTCTATGAGAAGAGAGACAGTGGGACTATGATACAGACTTTAAATACCTGAAAGGTATTAATAATGCACATAAATAAAACTTTTCTAATAGAAAGGAGGTTGTACAACTAGGGGTCAAATTATGAAATTCCAAGGGCTAGACTCAAGATCAATGTCAGGAAATATTTTGTGATGGAAAGAGTGGTGGATGCCTAGAATACCTTCTTGGAACAGAATATTCAAAAGGGAACGGGATTAAACACTGAGATTCCCTAGTTGCTAGAAGATAGAAATTAAGAACCAGGTTAATCTATGGCAACTTTTGGTGAAACATTTCTACAGGGGGGTAATCTGCACAGAGCAGAAATTATAACCAGCCAATGTTGCATTTCAAGGAATGCAGCTGGGCATATTTTATAGTTACCATATGGTTTAGCAATGTGGCTATTACCTTCAACAAAGTTTGATCAAGTTCACTCTTGATGGTGCTAAGCAGGGGCAGTCCACTCTTGTGCTTCTATGGCCGGGACAGGGGCTCTGTGCACCGCAAGAAAGAATAAGTAAATTAAGCTGGGAAGGGTAGGTTTGGCCATCACCTGCTTTTTAGAGCTTGGATGGGGTCTCATTGCTCTAAGAGTAACTTGCATGGAATGAAAGTTACCACCCTAAAAAACTTGCTGGCAGACTGCTATCATTTACTATGTTACTATGTTATTACAAAGCTAAAATGCAGGGCCAGCGCGACCATTAGGTGGACTAGGTGTCGCCTAGGGTGCCGGAAGTGGGCAGGACATCATCGCACAATGCAAGGGTGGCATTTTTGAAATGGCAGGAGGCTGGAGGTGCAGGCGGAAGAGATCATGTTTATGGAAAGAGTAGTGGAGTTGCATCGATTTGCAATAAAGTTGGTTTTGGGAGGGAAGGAAAGAGAGAGAGAGAGAGAGAAAGACATCACTGCCTAGGATGGCACTGGCAATGTTAAAATGATCAAACTCTTCAGAACTGACAAGAAAGGAATTAATAAGGACCTACTTTTGTTATCGATAAAATTATTCTGCCTATCATCTTCTGATCATTTATCAAACCCCCTCCCTCCCACACACACACACAAACACACACACACACACACTATCATTGGAATTCTCTTATGATTCATTTATATTTTCTGGTAAAATGTCATCTTTTGCTCATTCTATTTTGACCTGAGGAAGGGAGTATTAGCTTCCGAAAGCTAGTCAAGAAATGTGTTAGTCCAATACATTTTTCTAAATGTGTTCATCTTTATTTGTGTGCATTCAGGTGGACTAACTCAGCAACCACTCTACTACTTCCTTCCTCAAATCAGAATTGGAGTGTAGGGGAGGGGATAATTTTCAAATAGCCTATATAGGCTAAAGTGTATGGGTACATTTTGTTCACAGACTTTAGCCCAAATATTTAAAGTGGATGCATGCATATAAATCCACTTTGAAAATTCATGGGTGTGCTTGGAACCAGTGAGCAACATAAGCACAAAAAATTATACCAGCTTCCAAGGTGTAACTTTGACCATGTATGTTGGAAACTGGTTTGTTCATGTATATTTGCATGCATACTTTTGAAATCATATGTATACATGTAAATCATATTCCTGCCCCAACTCCTTCCCCCAGAATGCCTTTCTGCAGTGCACTTAAAAGTACATGTGAAATCACTTTTGCTCATTGGATTAAGAAATTGTGGTCTTTTTGGAGTCTTTTTAAGTCAATTCTGAAGTGTTTGATCATTTAAACTTCATAAGTCTTACGTTCCTGTTTTTGTTTTTTTTTTATTTTCCTTTAAACATCCTGATCATAAGGCCATTGATGCTGTGGTCCGGTTTGGCAAAGTGTTCCCCCACAGAGGTGTCATATCGATCATCTCTGTAATGTTTGATTTTATGTCTGAGCGACTTGCTTCTTCCATTTAACTTCACCAAGGTAGTGTGCATCTTCACATTTTCTACACTAAATAGCACACATTTTATTAGAGGCGTATGAGTAGAATCCCCTCATGCTGAATATTTTTCCAAAGTGGTTGACCTTGGGGTCCTATGATATGTGCTGGTGTAGCTTGTGGCATTGTACATTGTGGAGGGATGTACCATTTTCTTCTGAGTTCCTGTCAGAAGCTTGCTTTTTACTAATAGTTGGTTCAGATTAGGTGGTTGCCAGAATGCCACGACTGGCAGAGAAGGGGAAATTTCTTTCAGTGACTCATCTTCCAGAAGTAGTAGTTTTTTTGATGTTTCTTAGGTTTTCCATTTGTTGGTTGAAATATCACGTAAGACACACTCTTGGCATTTTTTATCAACTAGATCTCTTCTGATGACCCAGGTCAGAAAATGTATTGACTTTAAGTGGATTATTCTTTTCACTATTAAGCAAGGTTCTTTCCAGCTTTTTGGCATATAATGTGGTAGATTTTTAAAGTTATGCGTGGGCGTTGATTTGTTCACGTAACCCAGCGTGAACAAATCTACGCCTGATTTTATAACATGCGTGCGCTGCCATGCGCATGTTATAAAATCCAGGTCGGCGCGTGCAGGGGGGTGCACAATTGTGCAACCTGCACGAGCCGAGCAGCCGGCCTCTGTTCCCTCCGAGGCTGCTTCGAAATCAGAGTGGCCTCGGAGGGAACTTTTTTCCGGCCCCCCCAACTTCCCCTCCCTTCCCCTACCTAACCTATCCCCCAGTCCTAACTAAATCCCCCCTACCTTTGTTCAGAAAGTTACGCCTGCCCAAGGCAGGCGTAACTTGGACGCGCCGGCCAGCTGCCGGCGCACCATTCCTTGGCCCGGGGACTGGTTTGGAGGCCTCAGCCACACCCCGGAACTCCCCTGGGCTGGCACCATCCCCACGGCCCCACCCCGGAACGCCCCCGAATGCTGCGCCGCCCCCGACATGTCCCCGACACGCCCCCTGAGCAAAGCCCCGGGACTTACGCTCGTCCCGGGGCTCTGCGCACGCCAGCGGCCTATGCAACATAGGCATGCCGGCACACAGGGCTTTTAAAATCTGCCCCAATGTATGTATATATATACTAATGAAAGTGTATATATATGCAAAAGTGAAAATGATACATATTGTTTTATTTTGTTAAGTAATTAACAGAAAGTATATAGAAACTTAGAGGTCCTCTCTATAAATATCATTGATAGTATATTAGATGTCTCTCATTGTCCAACTCTAGAAATTACTAAATAAAAATTCTTATAGAATCTTTATTTAGTATTTTTTTAGTATTTATTTAGTATTTAGAATTTTCCAGTACAGATCCGTGGGGCACTGTGTTATTTACCATCCTCCACTGAGAGAAATGACCAGTTAATGTTACCCTCTGTTTCTGTTATTGTTTGGGATAGTTGTGGGTGGATCCTTGGGCTGGTGGCAGATGACCACACCACCGGGGGAAGATCCCAAGAGGGACCACTGGTCAGGTTCAGAGATTGGAGACAGACACACACTAGTTCTTTTATTAAACAGTATATTGAACCACCAGAGGTGGCAGTAGTTAGCTGGAAGCGCCCGGCTGGGCTGTAGTCCCTCAGATACTGGAACAGCGATCCCAGGATGGCAGACCTGTAGAGAAACTAAGTATAGTGAGTAGGCAGGGTATGCAGAGTTCAGGAATAGAACCTTGATGGCAAACACTCACACAATAGTCTCTTGAAGCAGCCCAGGAGCTGGAATGGATTAGGCCCTCGAGGAGTGAGTACCTGGTTCCAGGGAAAGCTCTGAGAGAAGGATGGTAACTCACTGGTGTTGTAGGCAGCGATGTCTTCCTGGCAGAAGTGGTATTCAGAAGCAGGTCCGAGAACATGGGCCCTCAAGGAGCAAGTACCGGTTCCAGACTGCGACCTGAAAGGCAAAATAGAAACGAGAGGCCCCCGAGGAGCGGGTACCCCTGGTAAGTCCGAGGAGGCAGAGTAGCTAGGAGCATAAGAAAACCTTTCCTTGCTAACTCGATTAGTTAGCGAATTCAGAGACCTTAAATATCCGGTGCGGATGACGTCATCTCAGGGAGACGCCCCTGAGGTTCGAGTCACTGCTGGTACTTGAGTCGGGGTCTTGCCGCACGTGCGCCCTTAGGCTTCTGGGAAACATGGCGGAGTGCAGCGTCTTGCCGGTCCGGGGACACTGGAGGAGGGCGGCAAGATGACGCAGCGGCAGCCAAACATCCAACAAGCAAAGAACGAGTCCCCACAGAGGTAAGGTGGGCGGGGTGGAGACGTCGGGCAGCGACGGTCGCAACAGTTTCCTACAACTGTTCACAATCTACAACTGTGGCACAGTCACGAGTGGGCTATGGCCCTCTCACTTAGGGCTGAGGCTCACACAATAAGGGCTGCCCAACACCAGAAAAAGAAGCCTGCAAGATGGCCACTACAGGTCCATCCTGCAACGGCCAAAGGACCCCATCCCATGGCAGCTGAAGAAGGTGTCTGGCGGTGTCTGAAGAAGATGCCTTGTATGTGTGTGTGTGTGTGTGTGTGTGAGAGAGAATAGGAGCCACTGTGTGTGCACGTGAGTTGGAGCCAGTGGGTGTGTATGTGTGTGTGTGAGTTATTGGGAGCCAGTGTGTGTGCAAGTGTGTGAGTACATATGTGTGAGTGGGATCAAATGTGTGTGTGTATGTGCACTTGTATGAGTGGGGGCCAGTGAGTGTGTGTGTGTATGCCACACATGCATTTGGTTATGAATGGGAGCCACTGTGTGTGTTTGCTTGTTGCTCCTTGTGACCTTGGGCAAGTCACTTTACCATTGTCTCAGGTACAAACTTAGATTGTAAGCCCTCCGAGTATAGAGAAATACCTACAGTACCTGAATGTAAACCAATGTGATATCTCAGATTGAATGTCATTTTTTATAATAATATATTATTATAAAAAATAATAGATAAATAAATATGAATGGAAGTATGTTTCTGTGTGTGAGTGGGAACCTGATTGTGTGTATGTGATTGGGAGGCCAAAGTGTCTGCATCTGAGTGAGAGCCAGTGAAACTGACTAGGGCTAATCTTCTAATTTTAGGTGCCTAGTGGGCAGCTATGGGTGCAGATTTAAGCTTGGGGGAAACAATTAGGAGCTTAGTACTGATTTATAGCACTAGGCACCTACAAAATGAATAACAGACCTAAATTTAGGTACCTAAGTTTTTTAGCTCTAAATTTCGGTGATTTTTCAGCTGAAAACTTAAAGGTGAATATTAAAAGCGCACATCAATTAGGGGATATGCAAATATATATTGCGCCAAATGAATTTTAAAGGTGCCTGCATATGCAGATATCTCCCGCTACATGCACAAATGAAAATTTCCGAAAAAAGGGGCGAGGCATGGGTATGGTCTGGGTAGGGCATGGGCTTTCCTGGATTTCAACTTCAAATTTGTATGTAAATATTTAGACACATAGGGGTGCTCCAGGGTCCCCCGCCGCTTATCTTCTTTACTTCTGCTTTGGAGGATGAGTAAGTAATAAAATAAAGAAAAATAGATCAGTAGGATTTTAAAGGTAGAGGCTAACAGGAGACATGAGGGAGGTTATTAAACTACGGGGGGGGGGGGGGGGGTGGGCAGTCCTATCCCTTACCTGGGCGAGCTGAGAACAAACTGGAAAAAATGGAAATGGTGCCAGCTTGCGTGTCTACTAAAATCTCCCCATTTATGTTGCAGAAGCGGAGTTTATGCATAGGCGCGCACCAACTTAAAATTGTGCACGCGTGCGCGCAGTCTATTTTTATAACACGTGCGCTCAAATGAAAAGTTCCCAAACAGAGGCAAGGCATTGAGTGTGGGCCGGGCAGCGCATGGGCGTTCCTGGATTTAAACTTCAAATTAGTGCATAGGAGCGCGCCGGGGTCCCCTGTTGCATAACTTTCCTTTTGCGATGGAGGACGTGTAAGTAATAAAATAAAGATAAGTAGACAGATCAGGGTTGGGGCCCAACAGAGGAGAAGGAAGGGCTACTAAACTAGGGGTGTTTGAAAGTCCTATCCCTTACCCGGGCAAACTGGGAAAAGTGGAAAATGCGTCGGCGTGCGTATCTTTTAGAATCCCTCCTACTTAGGCGGTAGAACCGGAATTTGCGTGCATAGGCGCACATCCACTTAAAATTGTGAACACAAGTGTACGCGGTCAGGCTATTTTGTAATATGTGCATATGCACGCGTATGTTATAAAATGGCCGTATCCCTGGGCGCAGGCTGACAAACACGCGTACCTATGTGCCTGCACGCTGGTTTAAAAGTTACCGTCCCTACATTTTTTTTTAATATTGGCTGATGAATAATTGGTTAGAGATGGGTTAGAGCTGAGTGAGGGTCCCAATATGCTACTGTGCTTGACTGACATTTTTGGCTTGGATCTGGTTGAAAATTATGACTACTGTATGTAAAATGTATATGGGGCACATCTGTGGGGTACAGCTTGTTATCTTGGAATGCTGATTGTCATTTTTCTATAGCTCTTTAACTCTGTAACTCTGTGTTCATGGGTTGGCATGGTGCAGGATTTGGGGTTAACCCCTCCATTGTTTTAATTATGTTTCTATTTTATTGAATTTTTGGTATGCTGTGCACTCTTTGGTTGGATAATGGATATGCTGGAAAAGCAGTCTAGAAATTACTTAAATAAATAAATAAATAAATATATATATAAACATCTACCGAGAAACTGAAAATTGCCTACAAAAGACTCTAAGATTAAAACAAAATGGCCAACAATGGAGTCAAAGGGGAAAGTTAATAATTTGAGCCATTTAGATAGTACTAGTGCTTTAAGATCTGTCTGAAGTGCAGAAGAAAATAAGGAAACTGTTTAATGCACACAGATAGCAGAAAGCTATCCTGCATAAAATAAAATCAAACCTAAGAAAATTGCAGAAAATTAAATATGACTACCAGGAAAAAAAAGTCTTAACAGCATAAAGGAATAAACCAGAAAAATGAGAATCACCTCCATGTAAACAGAAGCTCATGTCATCCTAAAGGCAGTGCGAAGCAGAAAAAGACAATCCCAGTACAGGGAAAAATCAGTGAAACTGGTGATATAGTGATTACAGTATACCGCTGCAATCTGTAACCTTGTTTCAGATCTCCTAGCCTAACACTCTTAAAGTGATCTTAGCAAGGTCCTTACCCTTCTATTTTCTGTGTATGGATAAACGGCTTGATACATACATATGACTCTTTGTTCAGTCTTTTTCAAAAGGCCTTTTTCTCATTCTATGCTTATTGAAAAAAAATTATAGAATATACCCCTTAGTCTGCAAGAAGTCTATATTCAACTATGGCCTGCCCAGTTAAGTTATCTGATAAACTTAGATGGGATAACTTTCTCCAGATAACTTTAGGACTGCCTCGTAGCATAACCAGACTTCCTTAGAGCAAATGAAAAAGCATGCAGGGGTTTTCCCAGCAGGGGTACTTCTTTGAGCCACAGGAAAAAGAGGTGTTCAGGAGATTAAACAGCGTGTATACAATACTCTGGGACAGGGGATTGACGAAACTATAAACATGGGTAACTTGTGAATTCTGATCAGGACTGACGCATATTAGGCATCCTAGGTGAAACTTCAGCCTTGTTGATAACCTCTCCCTTCCCTCCTACCCAGTTAACTTTCAAGCCTACAGACAGCGCCCAGCAAGACAAGTAGAATAATGCCAAAGAGTGAAGGATTTATCAGGTGCATAGTCTAGGCCTTCTTTTTAAGTGGAGAGGAAGTCTGGTAAATGTTTACGACGTATTGTTGTATGTTGCTTTATTCTCGTGTTTTGTAAACCACTTTGGGATGGACTGTTGGCCAAGGAAGGCAGCATAGAAATGTAATGTAATATGACATAACATACATTTGCATTTCGCAAATGCACTGTTTGAACCCCGATCAGCCCCCCAAACAAATAACAGGTGCAAATGTACAGGGGCATTTTATACCCACAGATGTAGTTTCTCTTTGAAAGTTACCTATGAAATGTGTGCCTGTACCTTTCAACACCAAGGGCTTTCCAAAATAGTGTTGCTTTTCCCTAAGAAAATGATAATTCCCTACCTTACATCTGAATCGTGTTTCCCTTTTCTCCCTATTCTCTCCGAACCACCCTCAAATGAATTCTTAATGCAGTCTCTTTTATCATCTACTGCTTTAACCAAAGAGTTTGCAATTTACGACATAAATAAATAAACTTGAATAAGGTTTTGTGATGTGAAAGAAAAGCTTTTTTTTTCCTTCATTTTCTTAAGATAAGTGCCCGGGAGTTTATATGTTATTTTGCTGGTATTTAAAGAAATAATGCTACTAATAGCACAAAATTATTGAAGCAAACAAAGTTTAAGAAAAATGATAGCTCTCAGCCTTTGTAAAATAAAAAAAAAAAAAAATGTGCGTCAAACCACCTTTCTTTAAATAGAATTCTAAGAACGCTGTGGTTTAAAAGGGGGAAGGAAAATAGGATGGTTCTTTATGCATGGGGAATCTAAAGGTTATAACAATGCCTGCAACTTCTACTGTTATTTTTTTTGTTTTGTTTTGTTTTCTTGATTTTAAGAACAGAAGAGTGCTTGGAAAAAATTGCAGCATCATGTCAGCATTAAAGTGGTACAGAAAAGTAAGCTGTACATGTGGCAGGAAGCCCAGACCCAAAAGCGGTTTTACTAACCAGCATGATGAAACCCAATGACTACATGAAAGGCCACTTCGAGCCGTTGTTGTTACTCCCTTCAGTGTCTCATTCTCTGCCTCATTTCTACTGGGGAAATTGGGTCTCCAATGTTCACCTTACTAATCGCAGGTTGGCGTGATCTTGCATTGACTTTCTTGCAAAAGCAATTTCGGGAAAGTGGATCAGGCGGGCAGGGCAAACCTTGGCCTGCAAGGTTTTGTGTCACATAGGGCCCAGGTTAACAAAGGGCACCCTTAAAAAAAAAAAAAAAAATGAAGCCTGCATGTCAGCATTTTTTTTTACCATGTACACTAAAACTGGCAGTAACAGCAAAATCACAGATAATGAGATGCAGAATATGCAGACACTTACAATGTGGCTGGCAAAACCTTTACATGCACATTAATCTTTTAGCCAACAAGCTAAATATTTAGTGCTTATGCTGGCATAAAAACAATGCTTGCACATTAAGACATACATGCCAACAGTTTTGGCATGTGTGGGCTATTTAGTACATGGTCTATTTCTTTTTTCTTCTCTGCTCTGCCTTTCTTCTTTAAAAATATGGGAGGCTTGTACAAGGCCTCACTGTCAGTGTTTTGCGTGAGGATAGGAGCTATGGAGCCAGGTTTTAGGATAGGGAGAGAGAAGAGTGTTTTAATTGAGTTCTGAGTGGATTTTCTTATGCGTCTTGTTGCTTTGCCTGTTTCCCTTCCTATTCCTGGTTCCTGGTCTGACGATGTGGAAGAGAGGAGTAAAGATGTGCAGTTCTGGAGAGGATGGAGTGTGGCAGAGGCCTAATGACTGTTCAGGTGAGTGGGCATGTAAGGGGTGTGAGTAATGCAAGTATGGTTACAAGACTGAGTGAGAAAGGAGGAGGAGCAGAGGTAATGAAGGAGAAGGGGAGGAAGAGGAAGAAAATAGGAAGGAGATGGAAGTGGAGGGTGAAGTTGGTCAGCAATCCACCCCTTTTAGTCTGCAGGGATTTTGCTGAAACCCTCAAGAATTGTGTCTACCTGGATAAGCAAAGGGAAGTATTTATTTGATATATGCGATTTATTTTCCAACAGCAGAGTTTGCCAGCATCAGCACATGAGGGACTTATGCAGGCAGTGACAAACAAGTACATTTTAAAATGCCGGCGCACACCAATACTGGGAGATACGTGAGTGGTTGGGCCCGTGGCCATGCGAGTATCTCCCGGTACGTGCAAAAGAACCGGCAAACTAAAAAGCGGCGGGCCGGGAGAGGGCCGGGGTGGAGTCTGGGCGGACCGAAACAGTTCCATTAGGCGCTGTCCTGCAGAATGAAGCGCGCGCCGGCAGCTGGCCGATGCACAACTTACTACAGCTCCGCAGAGCGGGTAAGTTGAGAAAAAAAAAAAAAAAGGTGGTTAGGATGGTTTTAGGAGTTGGGGAGGAGAGGGGAAAAGGCAGGCAGGTTAGCTAGGCAGTTAGGAAGTTTCCTCCCAGTCCACTCCTTTATTGGGGTAGACTGGGAGGGAACTGGGAAATGGCCTATCACGTCGCTGCGTGTTTCTAAGGAAATCCCTCCCCCCCTTACGCAAGCGAGTCGGCACTTGCACGCGCACACCAATATAAAACCGGGCGTGTACGTGCGTACAGGTAGCCAATTTAAAAACATGCGCATATTGACGCACGCATGTTACAAAATCGGCGCGTCCATCTGCCCACGCCGGGAACTGCGCGAGCACATGGACGCCCGCGCATCTTTTAAAATTGATCCTAAAGCCGGCAAGATGTCGTGGCACTTAGAACATCAGGGAGAACACTGTGCAGTGCCGTTGCCTGCACACTCAGAATCTGTGGAACGTGAAGGCAGCATTCGGGCGCATAAAGGTGAATTTTAAAAGCCCTGCGTGTGCCAAAACCAGGAGATACTTGCACAAGTTGGGTCGGCATGCGGCGAGCAGATTTTAAAAGGCACCCGCATGCAAGCGTACTTGCCACTCTGTGCACAAATACATTTTCCCAATAAAAGGGGTGGGGCATGGGCATTCCTGGATTTCACAATGGAACTAGTGTGTACATACTTACGCACGCAAACGCGCGGCGGGGTCCCCTGCCACGTACCTTTACTTCTGGCATGGATGGCATGTAAGTCAGAAAACAAAAAATAAAGTAAAGGTGAGAGAGGTTTTAAAGGTCGGGGTTAACAGGGTAGAAAGGAGGCTATTAAACTAGGGGATTTGGAAGTCTTATCCTCATCAAACTGGCCATGAACTGGGAAAACTAGTAATTGCTTCGGCACGCGTGTCTACTAAAATCCCCCCTGCTTACATGGTAGAAGTCACATCCACATAAGAGAACACACGAACTTTCTCACACCTTAATCGTGCAAATATATTTCTTTATTTATGAGACCATACAATAAAACAGTCCTATCTAGACAATAAATACTATCTATCTAGCTCACACATCCCATCACAACCACATCACAACCAAACCATTCAATTACATCAATCTCACACTCTAAAATACCTCACAATGTTTTGCACAATACCCACATATGTCTAATATGATTAGTGCTAAAGTTACAATATCCTTAATCTCCCCATAACAAATCAATATGTGTAGAAGCAGCACTCTCTAATACATTAGAATATCCTCAAAACCATGTTTCCACAGTATATACTTTCAATACATATCAATATATATTGAAACAGCATTACTAAAGCGTTGGAATATCTTCGAAACATGCTCCAACACTGAATTCTTCCAAAATCCAGTATTCCCATATAAAATCCAGTATTCCCATATAGAATCTGGATGAGTCCATTGGACAGTGCCGATTCTATATGGGAAATACTGGATTTTGGAAGAATCAGTGTTGGAGCATGTTTCGAAGATATCCAACGCTTTATTAATGCTGTTTCATATATATTGTTATGTATTGAAAGTATATACTGTGGAAACATGTTTTGAGAATATTCTAATGCTGCTTCTACCACATATTGATTTGTTATGGGGGGAGATTAAGGATATTGTAACTTTAGCACTATATCATATTTAGACATATGTGGGTATTGTGCAAAACATTGTGTGGTATTTTAGAATGTGAGATTGATGTAATTGAATGGTTTGGTTGTGATATGGTTGTGATGGGAGGGATGTGTGAACTAGATAGATAGTATTTATTGTCTAGATAGGACTGTTTGATTGTATGGTCTCATAAATAAAGAAATATATTTGCACGATTAAGGTGTGAGAAAGTTTGTGTGTTCTCTTATGTGGATGTGACTATATAGATAGAGAGAACCTATTGTATAATTACCCTCAGTGTGTATTACATGGTAGAAGTGGCATTTGTGCACATAGGCACGTGCCTCCTTAAGATTGCATGCACATATGTGCGTGTTCAGCCTATTTTATACCATGCGCATATATACACACGTAGGTTATAAAATGACGGCATCCGTGAGCAGAAGCCGGCAAATGTGCTCACATGTGCACCTGCGCGGCTGTTTAAAAGTTACTGCCATAGTATAATGCACTGGGCAGATTACTAAAATGTTGCAGGTACCTGCAAAGCATTGGAATTCTTTGTGGGTGCTCTATGTTCTGGTTTTTTTTTTAGCAGTCTACTGTAATAGAATTTGATAATGAAAGCAATAATCATTTAATGAAAGGAACAATCTAGGGAAAATAGTTAACCCATGGTATGTTTTAGAACCAATAGCAAGTGTTGTGTTCTACACAGTATGAGCAGCAAAATTCTATGGACCACATACACTCATTGTGATGGCAGACTGGATACATTTGATTATTTTGTTAGTCTTTTTAATAAAAAAAAACCCCCAAAAACCCAAAATCTACACTTTCCTGTAGTGCACTTTGTACTTCCTTTGAGAAGACCAGTCATTGTTTTTGGGGGTTTTTTTTAATCATGTTTGAAGCAGCAGGAGAAGCCTTGAATTAATTGGGTCTCATTTTATCTCTGCTTCAGTATTTTCCATTCCAGCATACAGAGTGCATGTCATTTGATAAAAATAAAAAAAAATTGTTGACCATGCTTTAAAATGATTATATTTAGAAAGGAGAATCTTGTCAAGTTTGCCTCCATGGAGAACAAATAAATAAACAGATCTAGTTGACCCTTAAACTATCTAAGAACAAACCAAATTACCAATGATTCCTATATGTGATAACTGGGTTTTTCCAAAGACTCTTCTGTGACTCATGGAAAGAAAGAATGGGAATTGTATACATTTGCTTATATCAGTCTCCTTTATTTTGTTTTGTTTTGCTTGCTATACTTATCCGTTACTTCCTCCTTAATAAAACTCTATTTGCCTAATCATTGCCCTCAATACAGTAAATTTTGTGCATATCAAAATTATTTATTTTTTAATTTATACTGTATAAAGTCTTAGATCCTGCTATCTTCCAGCTAGAGAGTTCAAGGTAGATTACAATATGTTTTCTTTAATGCATTTAAAAATATGAAACAGTACTCATCTCAAATGTAAAAAAAAACACAGCCAAGGCCAGTTACATGCAGTGAAAATATTCAAGTTTACCATGTTCTTTAATAAAGTGGTCTTCTGAAAAAGCCTGCCCCATACTGGCTGTGCTTTGTCGCCTTCCTCAGGGGCTTACAAGGCATAATTTACTAGTTGAAGCTTCTACAAAAAAGAATAATATATGTTATTTATAATTATTACTGCTAGACGTGTACTCATTTTCTATTAACTGTGCCTGCACAAGCTCATAAGAAGACGCCATGTTTAAACATTCCACTATCTTAGCACATGACATTGTAGATATTCCAGCAACCTCTGTACCCCAGCCCATGTGTGTATAAGGATGTGCTTAATGGGTGCCAGTCATAGGTGTCAATGATATGTAGCTACCTTCATCATGGGTTGCCTCTTGCTACCCATGTTTCCTTTCCTATGTTTTCTTCCTTGTTCTATATTGAGATATCCCTAACATGAGAGAGAGGCAGTATATGTGGGATAAGTGTTAGCCTAAAGGAGAAGTATTCACCCAGAGTTCAACCTGTACCATAATAGCCCTCCTCAAACTATTCAAAGATGACAGAGTTATGCAGGATAAAGGAATCATGGCAGGACCCCAGGTACCTGGCCACCACATTCAGAATTGTCAACTGTGTCTCCTAAACTATGGAACTCATTACCTGAGATGTTGCATATGATAACAGATATAAGAGATTTAAATGTAAGCTAAAAAATATGGTTGCTTAAAAATAACCTTGTTTAAAAGTGAGAGAGGTGAGAGAACTTACTGAATTATGAATAAAAATATTAATGATGAGAGCTATTTTCTTGGAAGCAAGAAGGATTAAATGTGATGAAATGTGACGATCTGTGTTGCATTGACTACTATTTCTGAATTCATGTATAATATTTTTATTGTTTATTTTGTTTTGTATTTTATTAATTTGGTTTATTTTTATTTATAGGTTTTAATTTTAATTTTTAATATTATGAATGTTACTTGTAAACCGTTGTGATCTTGATATGGAATGACGGTATATAAAATGTTTAAATAAATAAATATACTACCTGAACATTCATAATGATAGGACTTTCTGTTGCAGAAGAACGCGTCTTTTTGCAAGGTGGTACAAACATGATGTATGCAATCAATTACACCCAATATGTTAGGTGGGCAGCTATGATATGGAAATTCTTTTCAGTTCATTGTGGCCTTTCATTCGGATTTTGGATATAATTTGTAATTCATCTTTGCATGACTTGTAGTGCATTGTGGGAAACATCTAAGCTAAAGTGCTTTTCCCTCTTTCTGCTAACTACAGCAGTGTTCTAAAAAGGCTGAGAGGCAAGGCAGACAAGGCCAGCTATGGCATGAGATCCATGTGTCAGAGTATCAATGTCATCCTTAGGTAAACCCCTTCCAAAATGTTCCTAGACAAGGGAGCATTCTGGGAACTGCTAAGCCACAGTGCAACCAATGGGGCTTCATGGCAGGGAGAGAAACAAGGACAATCCACACCATGATTTGTTATTTGAAAACTATAGTATTTACTGGGGTATCATTTTATGGACAGCAATACTCTGACAGCTACGCTGGCAGCTTATGCAGCCAGTGTTGTTGTAAAAGCTAGGCTGGACATGCAGGAAGCTGGGCACTTCTTTCAGCTCCCAGTCATAGCGAAGGGTTGGGAGGTTCTCACGTGGCGTGGCACAGCAATGGCAGATGCTACGAGAAAAGCTTGCTGTGTAGGACTGGATGGACCATTTGGTGCTTTTCTTCCGTAATTACTTTGTTATATTATTTTACTGGGTGAGAAACATTCCTGAAAATTCAGACAATGCTTTGCTTTTGGACTTGGCCATAGAAGCAATCCTGTGCTTTTCCCCTTATGTTTGTAATATGCAGGATAAAGAAAACAACTTCTAAATAAATCAATACTAAATCTTTAAAATACACAAACTACAGTCAATAGGGCCAGGTCAGCAGATCAAGATTTATTAACTGGGATAAACATACTGCCTTACAGACAAATCTTACTAAATGTCAAAGAAACTATGCTACAGAGACATGACTTACAAAGTTTCTGAAATGTTAGTAAATCATCGATTTTTCTAAGATCATCAGGCATAGAATTGCATAATGAAGGTCCAATAGTTAAAAAAGCCTTTTTACATAACTGACCAAGCCTAACCATAGAAACATAGAAACATAGAAATGACGGCAGAAGAAGACCGAATGGCCCATCCAGTCTGCCCAGCAAGCATCACACATTTTTTCTCTCATTCTTATCTGTTACTCTTAGCTCCTTGTTCTATTCCCCTTCCACCCCCACCATTAATGTAGAGAGCAGTGATGGAGCTGCATGCAAGTGAAATATCTAGCTTGATTAGTTAGGGGTAGTAGGGGCAGTAACCGCCGCGATAAGCAAGCTACACCCATGCTTATTTGTTTTACCTAGACTATGTTGTACAGCTCTTGTTGGTTTTTTTTTTCTTCTCCCCTGCTGTAGAAGCAGAGAGCCATGCTGGATATGCATTGAAAGTGAAGTATCAGGCACATTTGGTTGGGGTAGTAACCGCCGTAACAAGCCAGCTACTCCTCGCTTTGTGATTGCGAATCCTTTTTTTTCTTCACCCCTGTCGTTGAAGCTATGCAGGATATGCGTGAAGCATCAGTTTTTTGTTTTTGTTTTTGTTTTTTTTTTTTCCCCCTGCCGTTGAAGCAGAGAGCTATGCTGGAAATGCGTGATGTATCAGTCTTTCTCCCATGCCGATGCAGCAGAGGACCATGCTGGATATGCATGGAAAGTGAAGTATCAGGCACATTTGGTTTGGGGTAGTAACTGCCGTAACAAGCCAGCTACTCCCCGCGTTTTGAGTGCGAACCCTTTTTCTTCTCCTTTGCCGTTGTAGCAGAGAGCTCTGCTGGATGTGTGAAGTATCAGTTATTCTTCTCCCCTGTCATTGAAGCAGAGGGCTATGCTGTATATGCATGGAAAGTGAAGTATCAGGCATATTTGGTTTGGGGTAGTAACCGCCGTAACAAGCCAGCTACTCCCCTCTTTATGAGTGCAAATCCTTTTTTCCATTACCTCTTGCTGTTGAAGCTTAGAGCGATGTAGGAGTCACAGTAAGCATGTGTATGTTTATTTAATAAGGGTATTGTGTCAATAGCCATCATTCTGGCGAGTCACCCACTCTTCATTGGTGGCCTCTTGACTTTATGGATCCGCAGTGTTTATCCCACGCCCCTTTGAAGTCTTTCACAGTTCTGGTCTTCACCACTTCCTCCGGAAGGGCATTCCAGGCATCCACCACCCTCTCCGTGAAGAAATACTTCCTGACATTGGTTCTGAATCTTCCTCCCTGGAGCCTCAAATCGTGACCCCTGGTTCTGCTGATTATTTTCCTACGGAAGAGGTTTGTCGTTGTTTTTGGATCATTAAAACCTTTCAAGTATCTGAAAGTCTGTATCATATCACCTCTGCTCCTCCTCTCCTCCAGGGTGTACATATTTAGATTCTTCAATCTCTCCTCGTACGTCATCCTATGAAGATCCTCCACCTTCCTGGTCGCCCTTCTCTGTACTGCTTCCATCTTGTCTTTGTCTTTTTGTAGATACGGTCTCCAGAACTGAACACAGTACTCCAGGTGAGGCCTCACCAAGGACCTGTACAAGGGAATAATCACTTCCCTTTTCTTACTTGATATTCCTCTCTCTATGCAGCCCAGCATTCTTCTGGCTTTTGCTATCGCCTTGTCGCATTGTTTCGCTGTCTTCACATCATTAGACACTATCACCCCAAGGTCCCTCTCCTGCTCCGTGCACATCAGCCTTTCCCCCCCCATCGAGTACAGTTCATTCGGATTTCCACTCCCCATATGCATGACTTTGCACTTCTTGGCATTGAATCTCAGCTGCCATATCTTCGACCACTCTTCCAGTTTCCTTAGATCCCGTCTCATTCTCTCCACTCCTTCCGGCGTGTCCACTCTGTTGCAGATCTTAGTGTCATCCGCAAAAAGACAAACCTTACCTTCTATCCCGTCTGCAATGTCGCTCACAAAGATATTGAACAGGACTGGTCCCAACACCGATCCTTGCGGCACACCACTTAAAACCGCTCTCTCTTCAGAGAAGGCTCCATTTACCATCACACATTGTTTTCTGTCCGTCAACCAATTTGCAATCCAGGTCACCACATCGGCACTCACTCCCAAGCTTCTCGTTTTATTCACCAGTCTCCTGTGCGGAACCGTATCAAAAGCTTTGCTGAAATCCAAGTAGATGACATCTAGTGCTCTTCCTTGATCCAATTCCTTGGTTACCCAGTCAAAAAAGTCAATCAAATTTGTCTGACAGGATCTTCCCCTGGTGAATCCATGCTGCCTCTGGTCCATCAATTCTCCAGACTGTAGATAGTTGACTATTCTCTCTTTCAGCAGTGACTCCATTACTTTTCCCACCACCGAAGTGAGGCTAACCGGTCTGTAGTTGCCTGCCTCTTCCCTGTTCCCACTCTTGTGAAGCGGGACCACCACCGCTCTTCTCCAATCACTCGGCACCACTCCCGTTTCTAGGGATCTATTGAACAGGTCACACAGCGGACCCGCCAGAACATCTCTGAGCTCCCTCAATATCCTTGGATGAATCCCATCAGGCCCCATGGCTTTGTCCACTTTCAGGTTCTTTAGTTCTTCCCACACATTTTCTACTGTAAAAAGATTTTCATCTATTCCCCTTCCCTCCAGTTTCTTGTTGTTTAGAGATGGTCCTTCTCCAGGGTCTTCTTTAGTGAACACAGAGCTGAAGTATTCGTTTAATATTTCTGCCATTTCTTCGTCTCTCTCTACACATTGATCATTACCACCTTTCAATTTCACTATACCACTTTGGACCTTCTCTGTTTCGCTGATGTATCTGAAAAATGTTTTGTCACCATTTTTTATCTCCTGGCAATCCTCTCTTCCGCTTGACTCTTTGCCAACTTGATTAATTTCTTTGTCTCCCTCAGTTTGATACAAATTCTTCTTTGTGCTCCTCCCTTGGGATCCTTTATATTGCTTGAATTGCTGTTCTTTTAGCTTTAATTTTGTCAGCACCTCCATTGAGAACCAGATAGGTTTCAGTTTTCTTTTTGCTTTTCTTTACATTTCTAACATATAGAGCAGTTGCCTTGGTGATTGCCTCCTTTTAGATTGGTCCACTGCTGATCCACATCTCTCTCGTTCTCCCATCCTTAAGTTCTTCCTCCAGGTAGTTCCCCCATTTCCCTCAAAGTCTGTGTTTTTTTGAACTGTAAAACTCGGGTCTTTGTGGTTCTTTTCCCTATTATTTTAGTGATATTAAACCATACCGTTTGATGATCACTGCTGCTGAGGTGGGCGCCCACCTGGACATCTGAGACATTATCTGCATTAGTGAGCACTAAGTCGAGTATAGCTCCTTCTCTCGTGGGTTCCAACACCATTTGTTTGAACAAAGATACTTGCTGGCATCCACTATCGCTCTACTATTTTAGTTTCTGCAGATGGGATTTTCCAGTCTACCATGGGCAAAGTAAGAAAATTCAGCTCCACTGTTTGTGAAGAGCACAAAGATCTTGTTGGCTTACAGTGGTGTAGACAATCATTAAGATACTTTTTAAAAACTAAAGAAAGAATCTTCCCTCCATCCCACACCTTAAAGGCGAAATGGACCTGAATGAGTTACAAAAAAACACAGCAATACAATTCCAATGCAGGAGTTACAGAAATGATGACTCTCATTAAAAGTGACTATCATAGCAAGTAAAGAAAAGTTAACTGTCCAGACAAGTGGAAGTAGCTGCTCAGCTGGACAATACATTTCTGACCTACATGATCTTCCAGCAGTCTTACCAAGATTATGGAGCTCCTTCTGTTGCTAGAACCACTCATTCTATGCCAGTAGCAGAACAGTCCAAGATGCCAGCTCATCTCCTGTTTCTCATAATGGGGTAGGGTAATTCGAAAGCTCTGCAGCAGCTTTGCCTGACACATAATAGCTGTTCCAAACACCAGTAGAGTCTTGACAGTTTTAGTAAAATTGCAAATGAAACACTCAGGGTTGCTTAGAGCCCAAACAAATGGACATTTTTACTTGGCTGGTGTTGCGCGCCCCGTCCGCGTCTGGCCCACGCACGGGCCTGCTCACATCGCTAGCTCCTCTGCAGGTCCGGGTTGGCCTCCCTAGTAGCAGCCGCGAGCTCCTCTAGGCCTCAGCGTCCCACGGTGGCAGTCGCCGGGCCTTCCACTGTATACCAGGCCTCACGCCGGAGTTCAGCGTCTCCAGTGGCGTTGGTCATTGCCCCTACGCGCACGTGATGGAACGATAAAAAGGAAGTCCCTGCCTGCACTTCCTTGCCTTGGCAATCGGGTCGGCACTGTAAGTATACTAGTTTGCCTCGCGTTCACAGTCTTGTTCCAGCGTCCTTCTGTTCCGGTGTCTGTCTGTCTGTCTTCCCAGGTAGTTACCCTCGGAATGTCTCTCTGGTACTGACCTCGGCCTGTTCCTTGACCTTCCTGTCCACTGCCTGCATCCTGATCTCTGCCTGCCTTGCTGACCTCGTCTGACCTCTGGAAGCTGACCTCTGCCTCATTGACTACTCCTCGGACTGATCCTCAGATTCTGACCTCGGCTCTGCTATTGGACCACGTCTCCTGATTCTGGCTCTTGTCCCTTGCCTTATCATCGTCTATGCTGTTTCACCTTCCTTGCCTCTCCAGGCCAACAGCGTGAAGTCCGACCGCCACTCCCTTGCTGATCATGGGCACGCCTCTCTACTACCTCTCCAGGAGACACTGCGAGGCCCACCTAAGTTCCAGGCGGCCCGGGTGCCTATGGGATCCACCCGGGGGGACCTCAGGCTTCCAGTGGTGAAGCTCACCCTAGCCTCTGTCTCCTCCTGTGCTCCGCCCCCTGGGGGCAGGTTCTTCCTGGTCCCTACCAGGGAGCCGTTCTCCACTGCTCCAGGACAAGGGTCCACCTCCAAGTGCAACAGCTGGTTCCAGCTGATGGAACCATTTCTAACTATCAACCCAAATGTTAGGAGTGACTGGAAATCGTTCTGGTCCCATTTGGATGATGCCATCCCATGGAAAGGGTAAGATGGGTCTGGGGGATAGGGGTTAGGAGGGGGCCTTCAATTTTTTTCATTTTGATGATGCAGTCGCTGGTGTTTATTTAGCAGGTGGAGAGGGAACATGGTCCCCTTTCTTTTGTTTTTCTTTCTTGTTTTGTTTTGGGGGGGGTTTCCCCATTTATTTTGTTTCTAATAAATGAAACAAAATAAACCAAAAACAAAATGCAATGAAAATAATATAAGTGCACACCCCTTTGAGCTATGGGACAGGCCCTGTCGCTTAACTTTAAGTAACAATTAGCTTATTGACATGCTGGTTGTACTATTAAAAAAAAAAAAAAAAAAAGATAGTTTCATGATGAAAAGGAAATCTATCACGTGCTCTGGTTATCTCTTACATAACTGAATAGGATTGTTTACTATCAACCATTGCAAGGAAGCTAAACACAGTGGAAACCCATCTCTTTTCTGCCTATAAACTACTCTGTAACAGTGGTTGGAAACACTATATCAAATGAATGTACAGATAGCAAACATACAATTCCAATTCTAGACAGCATTAATACAATTTGTTAATTTGTCGTACTTGGTCTTCTGTGTTAAGCTCCCTTGAAGTTCTGGGTTAACTTTCCATGCCTTTCCTTTGTATGTGCCTTTTTTTTTTTTTACCCTACTTGAGCCCTTCCCTTCCTTCCCAGAATTCAGATGTCAGAATGTCCTAAAAGAGCTACAAAAGTCTCTGTAAGCAACTGGACCTACTGAAGAGCGCAGCACAAGTGAATTGTATATGTAGAGTAGCTAATCCATGGTAAAATGTGTTGTATTTGCAGAAGACATAAAATGTAACAGAGATGTCATCTTCCTGCTTACAGGGAAGTCATAAACCTGATGATGCCGACTGTTCATTGTGGCTCGGGATAAGCCCCAATCCAGTCTCAGGTGGTGGTGGGAAGGGTTCATAAGGGAAGTTGCCAAGTCCTATTAAAAGAGTTGTGTAATAGAGACAACAGCAGCAGCTGTCACTGGAGGCAATTTCAGCCTGTGGAGCAGCGTGGGAAAGCACACAAGCAAATAATAAATGTGCTCCTTTGGCTGAAAGTACCTTAAAAAAATAGAAGTAGCTCAGAGGGAGGATAAGGCATGGAAGAGGAACTAGATGCCAGGCCATGCATCAAGAAGGATTGGGCAGCACAGGAAAATTACTTTGGGCAGCACAAAAAATAAGAAACAGAATGCTTTTGGAAGTATCATAAAGAACAAAAAAAAAAAAAAGAGAGAGAGAGGGCAGATTTCATATGCTTAATTTAGGCTTATTTCATGGAAACGAGAAAGGTACAAATGAAAAATAACAGATCGATATTCAGTAAGCCGGTACAGAGACAAGTATCTGGTTAAAGTTAGCCGGATAACTTTTCAAGGATATTCAGTGGGACTAGTCACCCACTGAATATACTCACCTAAAGTTATCCGGCTAACTTTAAACCTAACCAGATATAACCTGAATATAGCAAGGTCGGCGGGTAGATTTAAATGTAATGGCTAAGTTTAACCCTACCCGGCTATATTCAGAATATAATTGGATGCTTAAATTAAAGAAAAAAGATCCTTTCCCCTCCCCCCAAAATACTATGGATTATCACCTGATCCCCCTCCCAACTTCTCTAACCACTAGATTTAAAAAAAAAATGAATGAGGATCATAGTAACCAGAAGCTGTCCCCTCCTCCATGATATTACATATGAATTCACCATAACTCTGTCCCCCCACCCACTTTCAACCTCAACTATACCTTCCCCACACACCCAGAGGCCTCAAAACCCATCCAGGAGTGTGGTATTGTCCTACTCTCTCCCAGTTATTTCCAGCAATGCTCTGGCAGCAATGTTGGAAGTGAGGGCGAGCAACATTTCTTTCAAAGCCTGCTGTGTTGCAGACAGGTGGGAAGGGTGAAATGGGGGGCTAGGGATCTCAGCAATTCATATATAATATTGTGGGGGGAGGGCAGCCTGAGCTCACTAGGACTCACATCTTTTTTTATTCTGATGGCTTGGGTCAGAGATTGGGTGGCTTGGGTCAGAGATTGGGTGCAAGCCCAAAGTCCTATAAAATATTTTGGGGGCATTGAGGGGCTAGGGGATTGAGCCTTAAGGAACAGAAGGTGTTTTTTTTTTTTTAAATATGCTTAACTGGCTATTCCTGAATATAGTTAGTGTAATGTTTGCCAGTCGCAGTGTCATCCCACAGCCGGCAGTATTCACCCCAGCAGCACCAATCGCTGCCTCCTTCCCGTCAGGGCCGGTGCAAGGGTATTGGAGTTAACACTCAGTAGGGATGTGCAGGGGAAAAAAATGTGATTAGTTTTCCATTCATTTTTTGAAGTTTTTTTGCCCATGAATCTCAGTTCGTGGATTGCTTGCTTTATTTCATTCATGTGAAAAAAAACTAATCAAACAATAAAAAAAACCAAAAACTGCCAAAAAATGAAAACGAGACCTCTCTCTCAAACTTCAGGAATAGTCTGGGGCCAGGATCAGTCCCGGCCCCCACTTACCTGGTCTGGTGGACATCCACCGGCTTTTACTAGGCCGAAGCCATTGTAGGTTGCTGGGGCCTTGGCCTAGACAAGGCCAAAGGCACAGCCTAGTCCAGAGCCTGGACCCAGGCCCGATGCTGCAGCCCAGCCTGGAAGCCTGGTCCCAATGCCAGGACCTTGACCTGGACCCAGACCTGACATCGCATACTGACCCAGAAGCCGAGTCCCCCCCCCCCCCCCCCCCACCTGTTTCGGTGCCGACTGTGTGCTTCTCAGGGCTCATGGCCCAGAGAAGCACACAGTCTTATTTCTCTTTGCCGTGAGTGGGATAGTCCCCGGGCAGTGTGCGGCACCATGTGGCTGCTCTTTGGCGCCCCCTGCGGCTCGGCGCCCTAGGATGACTGCCGAAGTTCTCCTAATGGATGCACAGGCCCTGCTACCCGTGGCAGGAAAGCCTGCTGGAGCATCTCCTGATGATGTGGTTTCCCCTACTTAAGGGCCATTCTGGTGCTCCATTGAACAGGGCTGGTGCTAGCTTTTTTGCTGCCTGTACGAACATTTACTGTGTTGTCCGTTCCCCCCACGATTCATTCAGTCTCTGTCCTGGGCCCTTCAAAAAAAAGCCCAGCTCCCTCCACCCTCCAAAATGGCGCCGGCCATATGGTCATATTGCCGTACAGCAAAATGGCGCCGGCCGTACGGCAACACGATTCGAGTGCAGGAGGTCGTTCCCGGACCCCCGCTGGACTTTTGGCAAGTCTTGTGGGGGTCAGGAGGCCCCCCCAAGCTGGCCAAAAGTCCCTGGGGGTCCAGCGGGGGTCCGGGAGCGATCTCCTACGCTCGTGACGTCGGGGAACAGGAACCAAAATGGCACCGGCGCTACCATTGCCCTGTCATATGACAGGGCAAAGGTAGCGCCGGCGCCATTTTCTATCAACGCGCCCGACGGCCGAGAGTGGAAGATCACAACAGGACCCCCCCACTGGACCCCAGGTAATTTAAGACATTTTGGGGGGATTCGGGAGGGTGGGGGATTTATTTTAAAGGGTCGGGATGGGTTTTAGGGATGTTTTAGTGTGCCGGTTTTCCCGCCCTCCCCCTTCCCCTGATTTACGATTTTTGACGATCAATCGGGGGAATTCCTATTAAATATCGCCTCTAACATTTTTTGACGATTTAAAATATATCAGACGATATTTTAAATCATCAAAAAACGATTCACATCCCTAATTCAAACCCTCAACCGAAACCTGGGTGGAACAAATCAAAGACCTTGATAATAGAATTAAAGAGGTGGAACATAAAACTGAGCAAGTTCAATCAGTGAATTATAAATTAATAAAAGATTATGGGATCCAGTCTCAAAGGCTGGAATCCTTGGAAAATTATATTAAACATCTTAATTTAAGATTCTTAAATTTCCCGTGAACTGTGGGAGAAGATACCCAAAGCATGCTAAGGCACATTTTCCTGGAAAACTTGAAATTTGAAAAATCTAAACTTCTTCTGGTTAACAAGGCATATTTCTCAACAAAAGTCAGAAGAAATATTGAAGATAATCAGTTGGAAGCTCTTGATAACTTGACTCAATTCTTAGAAAGTTCTACTGTGGAGATCCTAGACCAAAAAAGGTTTAGATAAGTTCTTGGAGGAGAAGTCCATTAACTGCTATTAATCAAGTTTACTTAGGGAATAGCCACTGCTATTAATTGCATCAGTAGCATGGGATCTTCTTGGTGTTTGGGTACTTGCCAGGTTCTTGTGGCCTGGTTTGGCCTCTGTTGGAAACAGGATGCTGGGCTTGATGGACCCTTGGTCTGACCCAGCACAGCAATTTCTTAAGTTCTTATGTTCTTAGACCAAGGAACATTTCTTGTATCATTTGTGACAGAGAAAGACATTAGTGATGTTATGAGAAAATATTTTCAAATATTTCTATGGCTTTTTATGGGCAAGTTGTTAAAATATTTCCAGATTTTGCTAGATCCACCCAAATGAGAAGGGAATTTTTGAATATGAGATCAAAGGTGATAACTCTAGGTTAAACCTTCGTATTGAAATACCCATGCAGGTATACAATACGAGAAAAAGATGAAAGTTTTATTTTCACAAAGATAGAACAGCTGAAATCGTTTTTTAATGCCAGGAATTTAAACATCCATCCTGTCTAACAGGTACCCCTAAAATAATCAAGAATTGAATACCATTATATCCGTTAAGCCAGTTTTTCCTTTAATTTTGTTTCCTATGTACTCCCTACATTTTCTGGGCTGATTCTCCTCATTTTTGATTATTATACCTCGTTGAAAAATATGTAATGGGAATTTCCTACATGTGATGTCATGTTAATTTTCTTTCTTACATATCTTTTCTTTTTCTGTAAAGTAAGATGTTTGATTACTTTATGAAAACTAATAAAATATGAATTAAAAAAAAAAAAGATATAGCAGAATTAGAAAAGGTATAGAGAAGGTTGACCAAAATGAAAAAGGGATGGAACAATTCCTCTGTGAGGAAAGGCTAAAGAGGTTAGGACTCTTCAGCTTCGAGAAGAGACAGCAGAATGCAGACATGATAGAGGTTTATAAAATAATGCATGGAGAGAGACAGGTAAATGCAAATCAGTTGTTTACTTTTTCAAAAAGTACAAAGACTAGGGGGACATACAATACATTTAAGACAAATAGGAGAAAATATTTTTTTAATCAACACATAATTAAACTGGAATTCATTACCAGAGGATTTGGTAAAAGCTGTTGGTGTAGCTGGATTTAAAAATGGTTTAGACAAGTTCCTTAAAAAAAAGTTCTTAACCATTATTTAGGTGAACTTGGGAAATCCACTGCTCA
Organism: Rhinatrema bivittatum; assembly: GCF_901001135.1. Lineage (NCBI taxonomy): Eukaryota > Metazoa > Chordata > Amphibia > Gymnophiona > Rhinatrematidae > Rhinatrema > Rhinatrema bivittatum. The sequence goes on from NC_042615.1 coordinate 586,439,247, forward strand.
TCTCTCAGATAAGCAGCATGGAATCTATCAACCTTTTGGGATCCTGCCAGGTTCTGGTGACTTGGCTTGGCCACTGTTGGAAACAAAATACTGAGCTTGGTGGATTTTTGGTCTGACTCAGTGTGGCAAATTGTGGGGCCAATATTCAGCCACAGAGCAGCTAGTTAAGTTAGCCAAATATAGCTATCACTGGTTATCCATTTAGAATATCCATTTGGAATATCAATCTCCTTATGTTCTTATATTCTTATGTCCTAAAAGTGGATAATGACTCATGCATTTTGTATCACTCCATGGTGAGATTGCACCTTGAATACTGTGTACAATTCTGGTCACTGCAACTCAAAAAAGATATAGTTGCGATGGAGAAGGTACAGAGAAAGGCAACCAAAATGCTAAAGGGGATGGAACAGCTCCCCTATTGTTGAGGATCTGCTAGGGAGTTAGCAATCTCTTGTGCTTCGACTCATAAGAGGGGAGGAGTTAGCAATCTTGTTATGTGTGAGCTCCTCTGGAGGGAGGAGCTAGCAATCTTTTATGGTTAAACTCCTATGAAGTGAGGAGTTAGCAAGCTGTTATGAATCTGTTGCTGAAGACTCCAGGTAGGAAAGGAGTAGCCATCTGTTACCAGCGGAGTGCTTGAAGAGGACTCTCAGCTGTAGAGGAATGTAGATAGGTGAATCCTTGGGCCGATGGCAGTTGACTGCACCCCCAGGAGGATATCCTGAGAGGGACCACCGGCTAGGCTTGAGTATGTAGACAGACACAGATAATTCTTTTATTAGACAGGTTAATAGAACCACCAGAGGTGGCAGTAGTGAGCTGCTATGCCCGGCAGGGCTGAAGTCCCTCAGGTACTGGAACCTCAATCCCAGGGTTGCTGAGCTGTAGAGAAACTATAGATAGTGAGTAGACAGGGTATGCTGTGTAGCCAGAACTGGATGACAGATCTCACATAAGGTCTTTAGAAAGCTCAGTAACTGGAAAGGGTTAGGCCCTCGAGGAGTGAGTACCTGGTTCCAGGGAAAGCTCTGAGAGAGCGATGGTAACTCACAATTTTCTGTATCTGTGATAGCTTCCAGGCAGTAGAGAATCTTCAGAGTATTCAGGAACATGGGCCCTCGAGGAGGGAGTACCGGTTCCTATCGGCAATCTGAAATAGAGAAAAGAGAGCAAGGCCCCCGAGGAGCGGGTACCCCTGGTAAGTCCGAGGAGGCAGAATAGCTTAGGTAGCGAACCCCTTTGCTAACTCGATCCATTAGCAACTTCTGAGACCTTTTATATTGGAAGCGGTTGACGTCAGTTCGGGGGACGCCCCCGAGGTTCGCGCCCTTGATGGTACATCATTCGGAGCGCGCATGCCCTACGTCATCAGGAACATGGCAGATCCACAGCATCGTGCTGCTCTGGGAATGCCGGAGGAAGACAGCAAGAAGACGCCGTGGCAGGCGCGGAGGGAGTCGCCACAGTGGTAAGGAGGGTGGAGTGAGGGCATCAAGCAGCAACGGACGCAACACCTATGAGGAAAGGCTGAAGAGGTTAGGGCTGTTCATCTTGGAGAAGAGATGGCTGAGGGGGGATAAGATAGAGGTCTTTAAGATCATGAGAAGTCTTGAACGAGTAGATATGAATTGGTTATTTACACTTTCGGATAATAGAAAGACTAGGGGGCATTCCATGAAGTTAGCAAGTAGCACATTTAAGACTAATCTGAGAAAATTCTTTTTTACTCAACGCACAATAAAGCTCTGGAATTTGTTGCCAGAGGATGTGGTTAGTATAGTTAAGGGTAGATTTTAAAACCCCTATGCACATAAATCCTCCTGGAATTACGCGCGCAGGGCACTCGCACACCGGTGCGCCTATTATGCATAGGCCGCCGGCGCGCGCAAAGCCCCGGGACGCGCGTAAGTCCCGGGGCTTCCTAAAAGGGGCGGGAGGGGGCGTGTCCAGTGGGCGTGTCCGGGGCAGGGGGCAGTCCGGGGCGGGTCCGGGGCGTGGCGACGGTTCGGGGGCAGGCTGGGAGGGCGGTCCTGAGTCCCCCGGCACTGCGGCCTGTGCCGGGGGATGCCGGGGCGGCGCGTGCAAGTTACGCCTGCTTCAAGCAGGCGTAACTTGCCCAACAAAGGTAGGAGGGGGGATTTAGGTAGGGCTGGGGGGGTGGGGTAGATAGGGGAAGGGAGGGGAAGGTGGGGGGATGCGAAGGAAAGTTCCCTCCGAGGCCTCTCCGATTTCAGAGCGGCCTCAGAGGGAACGGAGGCAGGCTGTGCGGCTTGGCGCGCGCAGGCTGCCGATTTTGCGCAGCCTTGCGCGCGCCGACCCCGGATTTTATAAGATACGCGCGGCTACGCGCGTATCTTATAAAATCTGGTGTACTTTTGTTCGCGCGCGCATATTTTTCAAGATCTACCTCTTAGTGTAGCTAGGTTCAAAAAAGGTTTGGATTAGTTCTTAGAGGAGAAGTCCATTAACTGCTATTAATTAAGTTTACTTAGGGAATCGCTACTACCTATTAATTGCATTAGTAGCATGGGATCTTCATAGTGTTTGGGTAATTGCCAGGTTCTTGTGGCCTGGTTTGGCCTCTGTTGGAAACAGGATGCTGGGCTTGATGGACCCTTGGTCTGACCCAGCATGGCAATTTCTTATGTTCTTATGTTCTTAATGAGACTGATAATATGTTCTAGACTGGAGAGCGATATCCAGCCTAAAACCTTGCTTGAAGTGGTTTTATTTGGCTTCTTGGAGACATACAGGGTCTCCTGGCTGCTATATTCAACTGTAGAATGTGAATATGTTTGTTCGCCTGACTCTGAATAACATTTTGCTAGAAAGTTCTGACTGGAATTAATCAAGCCCATTATAAGTAGTGCATCAACCAGATAAGAAACTATGACATTTCAAAGTAATTTGAGCCACTGATCTTTTTGTATTGCCATAGAGACCTCTAAAACTAGTTCATAAATTAATACTTAGAATTATGCATTTTAATCTAAACTAGTTGGCATGTGTAATCAGCATTCAGATCACGGTGCTCATGCAACATGGAACATTCCGTCTGCACCATCCCAGGTCACCACAGGTCATCATGAGTGATTTAAGTCTGCTGGGTGGACATCACTAGACTAATCTGATTTTGGGTATCCCAGTCCAGCCTTCCAGACCGCCTTTGGTACAACTCTTTAATTTGCGACTCCAAACAGAATGTCAGGAACATTATCCAACACTCTGATTAAATTAAAGGTCACAAGTTCAGAAGAACTGGTCACAGTAAAAACTTGCCAGAAAGCACATGCCAGCCCACACAATACCCTAAACAAATAATAAAAAAAAATCCATGAAAACCAAAGCAACACTCTTCATGTAATTATAATATGAAATGTTTTGCTGTTAAAGATGTAACTATAAGGGGAAAAGTTGCTATATAAAGTGGATCAGAGCAGCAAAAGGCCAACCATAGTTCAAACAAATCTAAATTGCTCCTTCAAAATCAAAACCAGTTGCTTCCTTTAATGTTTACTTCAGTGGCTGAAGTAATCTGCATTTATGTACCTCTGCCAAATGCCAGCTTTCTGAGGAACTGAGTTTTATGAAATTTCATTTACAAAATGTGTTCCCAGATTTGGAAGCTCTCGAAGCTTGTTTTAATCAGTTTAAGATTTTGTTTTTTTAAGAAAAGAACCAAATTTACAATCAGATCACCAAATAAGGTTTCCAGCTGTCTCCATTCTTTTTTCCAGAAGGAAGATCAGAGGGACAAGCTTCTGCATGCAATAGAGTGAACAAGGACTGAATCAATGTGTCCTGAAACAACAAAGCTAGCTGGCAGTCCTACTGCCAAAATACATGAAGTGCAGGAATGGAAGGATTAGGCTAGAGGGACAGAATCTGGTTTTATTTTGAAATTTGAATATTACTTTCTTTGAAATCCACATGTACTTGAATGCAGTTTGGTTTGAACCAAGAGTGCAAAATATTTCCATACAGTACTGTGTTCCTTTTGTTCTCCGCAAACAACATGCAGGTGATACATTTTTAAAGGACTAATAAAAGATTCATGTCTAACTTTTAAGCACTTCAAAATGAGGTAAGAATGATGTCTGAATATGCAAATAAATAATTGGTTGGCTTAACTGTGACGTTAGGACTAATGAGGCTGCTATTAGTTGAAAGAGCAACTGTGGGTAGGTAGATCAGAAACGTTTGGGAATGGATATTTGACAGAGGTATATTATGTTGTGGCTTGAATAGTTATTTATTTGGTTAGGTATCATTGTTATGGATACATGAGTCTTGCTAGAGATGTTTTAGTGATTTACTACTTGGGTTCCCTATGCATATGTTTGTATTTTGTGATATGGTTTCTATGTTTTAAAATGTAATTTATGTTTTATGTATTCTTACCTTAGTCCTCCAGGGAGAGGCAAGTTATAAATATGTAACCCCCCCTTTCCTCGGGGATCACATTCCTAGTCACAGAGGGATGTGAGGGCCACTGCTGCTGCTCTGGATGATGAGCAAATAATTCCACCAGGGATTACCAATTGAGGACCAGACCATCTCTGGGAGGCCCAAGGGAAGTCATACCATGCAACAAAGCCAAAGAGGTTGGTTCCAAATTAGAAGTTTATTGTAAACTCAAAACAGACAGACAGAATTATTCAGTCCAAACAAATCTTCAAGTAGACAACTTGATACAGGTCAAAATAAACACACGCAGAACTCCTCACTCTCAAACCAGCTTCTTTGAAAAAGATAACTCCAGTATTCAAGTTTCAGCCCCAAGGCCTTCGGGGCAGCATGTTTCAAAGCAAATCTTTCCCTGGAGTTTCCCCAGCAGAGATTTATACCCTTTGATCCCAGGGTTTCCTCCCTCTGGAGACAGAACCATCTGATAGTGAGGCAATGGAGAAGAAAGAGGAAATGTTCCAAGCTGTTTACCTGGGTAGAAGGCCTAACTGAATATTGCCCACCCCTTTACCCGGCTCGAAGTGCATGCAGGGTTCTACAACACGCACATTTTTAGTGACCTTAGGGACAGGCATTCCCGGGAATGCATTTATGTTAGGGAAGGAAAACAACACGCATATATGGCATTTTCAAATCTTTATGTGCTATTTTAGTAAATAAATACATAACATTTTATATGCAAAAATAAAAAATAAAATAATCCACAGAAAAAGCAGCCTGCGCATAATTTGTGCCAAGATTTTCAAAGGGAAAGGATGTGTGCACTTTTCCCTTTGAAAATGTATGCAAAGACTGCAGATTACAAGTACCTGTGCACGTTACAGTAATGTGAATGGTTAGAAATTGTTCCCCCATTATTTCTGCCCTTACTGTTGACTTTAAGGATTTTCCAGCAAAAAAAACCCTTAATACCAGAACAGATAGAGTGTTTAGTGGAATAACAGAACTGGAGCACCAAGTTACTGACATAAAGGATAAGTTAAATAAAAAGCAGAAAAAATATATATTGCAAACCTAGAAAAAGACTTGGTGCTTATAAAGAATAGGCAGGAGGACTTTGAAAATCCTATGCGCCACAATAGTACAAGAATAGTTGGCTTCTCGGAGAAAGAGGAATGCAATGTTCAGACGTTTGTAGAAATGCTTCTAATTTCCCTGTTTTCCCATCAAATTCATGATAAAGGCACCCTGCTATCAAGCAGGCCCACAGTATCCCGGCCAAATCAGGTAGGCTTCCAGAACCCTGAGCGCGAGCAGCTTGGACAGTCAAAGTAAGGGAAATATCCCGATGGCAGCAAGACCAGAAAAGTGATTCATGCTTGCATCTGCCAAAACAGCAACTTATTCAGATTGCATACGGAGGTAGAGCAAAAGAGCTGAGAGTTTTTTGGAGTTGAAGCTGTTGCTTGGAACATACAGTGTCAAAACATTCTGCCCTCTCTCCTACCAAACTCTGAGAGGAATATGAATATAAAACAGAATTCTTTACTGACCTGACCTCTGCTTTTCACTTCTTGGAATGTCACTGCCTCAGAGGAAATGCAGGAAGGCCCAGCATGGGATAAGTGATGAACTAAACCTTCCAAGGGTTCTTATGTTCTTAAGGGGTGGGGGGTGGAGGATAATTTAGAATTAATGTATGATGAATGATCACATGGAGATGTGCTTAATGTTTAAGATCTTTTTGAATGCTGAATGGGAGATGAGACTGTGCTTGGTTTCCAGACAGTTTACGTTTTCTTAAAAAATGGCACAGGCCATCCATTGCTCCTACCATGTGACAGAGGCCGACCAATGGCACCGGTAGCCCCTGTCACATGGTAAGGGCAAAGGGCAACCGGCACCATTTTGATTACTGGCAGCCGACGGCCCGAGAGTGGGAGATTGCCCCTGGGACCCCCACTGGACCACTAGGGACTTTTGGCAAGTCTTGGGGGGGGGGGGTCAGGAGGGGGGGTTGTAGTTAATTAAATTTGAAGGGCTGGGGTGGGTTTTTTTTTTTGTTTTGTTTTCCCGAAATTGGGCGAAAAAATTTTTCTGATCCAGGGAGTGAACTGAAATGGCCCACCCCGGACCTGAAAACGAAACCCCAATGAAAAAAAAAATGTATGCACACCCCTACTTCTGATATATTTCAAGTTGATGAAATGAGGAAGTCTGCATCTAATCATTCATGTGTATACCTTCAGAGATTAATGCTGTGGAGGTGGAGTGGGAGCTCAACACTCCACATTTTTGCCACATTGAAGAGCCTCTAATAATGGTGAACATTTGAAGATGATCTTTAATCATGAGGAATTGTTTAAATGGTTATCTTTGGGTTTCAGTCTATCTTGCAATTATTAAACGGGAACAATGATTGGAATAGTAAGTATGTATTTGTCTAGTTAGATAAATAATGTCATAAATAATATATGAATGTTTAACAAGAATTGTGTGTAGTATCACATATATGAGCTTAATGGTGCAGCCCATTCCTATATATATTTATTTATTTATTTATTTATTTATTGGAGATTTTTTATATACCGCGGTACGTAAAGGTCTACATCACCTCGTGTGTGTGTGTGTCTGTGTGTCTGTGTGTGTCTGTGTGTATGTATAAAGAGAGAGAGGGAGAGAGAGAGATGTCACCCAGGTATCTGTGGGTATTTTTATATAAAATGTGTACTTAACCTCTACCTTCAATTGCTATGGGTGACTGGTTCTTCAGTTCTGGGCTGCACTTTTGTCAACCTGCCTTTTTATGAGTGGGATGTAACAGATAACCAAGTTTCCTGAGTTCTACCATGATGACCCTATATTAAAATAGAAGCCCTCTCCCCATATAGGTTATAACTCTCAGAACAGAGTTCTTCTGGGTACATGAGGATGTAAAATGAGTCCTTTTCTATAGTGTTTTCAGGCAAGTATGAATAATGTAAATGAGATTATAACTATCTTAACTAGTTTCTGCGTGTAATAATGGTCAGCAACTATTTGTTTGAGTGTCAGGAATGTGCATTCATTTAAAATGAAAGTGCAAAATGCGTCGAATAAGTCTAATTCGTTTCATTTGGGGGCAACAAACTGAATTGGGGGCCCCCGAATGAAACAAACCCTATTTGTTTATTTATTTTAAACCAATGCATCAGGCTTCACCTAGGGTATAGCCTGAGGTCCAAAGCACGGGCCGCAGCCTAAGACTGAAGTCATGGCCTAGGCCCGAAGCTGGGGCCTTGCCTAGGGCACAAGCAGAGGCCAAAAGCAGGGGCTGTGACCTAGGACTGAGTGCAACGCTGGGGTCTCAGCAGAGACACGGGCCAATGACAGAACCTCAGCTGAGACCCCTGAAAATTAAAAATATATATATATTTACCTGATCTGTCAGGTAATCCAGTGAAGGCTGGGTCCTGATGCTGGGGCTTTGGCCTAGGCCTAGGCTAAGGCCCAGACCCAGGTCCATTGCCACAACTTGACCGAATGTTGGGTCCTAACTCCGGGGCCTCAGCCCAGACCCAGGCCCAATTGTGCAACCTGCCCTAGAGGCCAGGTCCTGCTGCCTAGGCATCAGCCCGGGCCAAGGTCTGCGACCCACCTCAGCGGTAGGGTCCCAACACCTGGGCTTCTGTATAGGCCGGAGCCTGAGCCCAGGACTGATGATGCAACTTGACCCAGAGGTCGGGTCCTGATACTAAAGCTTCAGTTTGGACCCAAGCCTGATGCAGTGACATGACCTGGAGGGCAAGTCCAGATGCCTGGGACTCGGCCATGGCCGGAGACCAAACTCAGGTCTGATACCACAAACTGACCCAGAGGCCAAGTCCCAACACCTGAGCCTTGACCTAGGTTGGAGCCTGAGCCCAGGCATGACACCGCAACCCAACCCAGAGGCTAGGTCCTGATGCTGGTGCCTAGGCCTGTACCCATGTCCGAAACCACAACCCATCTTGGAGGCCAGGTCCTGATGCCAGGGCCTCTGCCCAGACACAGGCCCAACACCACGACCCAAATTGGAGGCCAGGTCCCAACACAGGGGACTAGGCCCACACCCAGGCCTGATGCCAGGGCACTGGCTAGGAGATTGGGTCCTGATACATGGGCCTCGACCCAGAGTCAGGCCTGGGAGATCCTCTTCTCAGTCCTCTTCTTCCTTCAGCTCTTCAATGCCAAATGATGGCATCCACTGGGGTCGCACTGGAGAAGAGGACTGAGAAGAGAAGCTCCCAGGCCTGGGCTCCGAGGCCTGGACCTGACCCTGGGCTGAGGCCCCAGTGTCAGAACCTGGCCTCTGTGTTGGGTCACAGTGTCGGGCATGGGCTCAGGCTCCAGACTAGGCCAGGGCCCCGGCGTCTGGACCCGGCTTCTAGGGAGGGTCATGGCATCAGGACTGGATCCAAGCTGAAGCCCAAATATCAGCACTTAGTCTCCGGATTGAATCATGGCTTCGGACCTAGGTATGGGCCCTAGCTTAGGTCAAGACCCAGGCATTGGGACTCGGCTTCTGGGTCAGTACGCGATGTCAGGTCTGGGTCCAGGCCAAGGTCCTGGCATTGGGACCAGGCTTCCAGGCTGGGCTGCGGCATCGGGCCTGGGTCCAGGCTCTGGACTAGGCTGTGGCTTTGGCCTTGTCTAGGCCAAGGCCCCTGCAACCTACAATGGCTTCGGCCTAGTCATAGCCGGTGGATGTCCACCAGACCAGGTAAGTGGGGGCCGGGACTGATCCTGGCCCCAGACTATATCCTGAAGTTTGAGAGAGAGGTCTCGTTTTCACTTTTTGGCAGTTTTTTTTTTTTTTTAATTGTTTGATTAATTTTTTTTTCACATGAATGAAATAAAGCAAGCAATCCACAAACTGAGATTCATGGGCAAAAAAACTTCAATGAACAGAAAGCTAATCACATTTCTTTCCCCTGCACATCCCTACTGAGTGTTAACTCCTTTCCTTTACTCAATAAATGAATCTGAGAAGCACTACCATTTGCCAATCAGTAAACCAGCACAGTTATAGGGTATACTTTAGGTTTCCTGAAAACATGGTTTTGTATGTGGACCATACTGATCAAGGAATATAGAGAGTTTATAGTGTGATACACACTCCAAAATATGTGTATCTGTCATCATTTGTCTGGGTTGGAGGAATTCCTGGTGAATGCTTTGTTATGTGAAGATCAAGAAGCAGAAGACACGCTACAGCATTCAGTCTGTATGAATGCACCTGAAAAAAATAGCCTAGCTACTCAATAGCTAACTCCCTGATGGTAATGTGAAGTTTTGTCATGTGGAAGGGCTAGCCTTAGATAATAGACAGTGAATGTGTTGTAGATGTCCAGTTTATGATATGCTTCTCTTCTATTGTGTGCTTCCCCTCTTGGTCTGTTTAAGCTTAAACTTGACTCTAATTTAGGAAACAGATGAGCATTCTTTACGTTATCCCCTGTTCTTCCTGTGATACATTGCTCTTTATTGCTGTTTGCTCTGTATTGCTGTTGTAATATGTCAGTGCATCCTCTCCCAGGAATGCTGAAATAGAGAATAAAGATAAATAAATGATGCATATGTGATTTTTTACAAGATATATAGAGCCTCTGAGCCCTTTATATCTTAGAATAGGATGTGAATAATTTTTTTTTACATAAGACATGAATATCTTTCAGCCTGAAATTTTTCTAGGTCCTTAATTTAGATGGGCCCTCTGTACTGTAATGTATCAGTCTATTAGGTCAGAGCATATGTGTAAAGCATATGTGTAAAGCAAGATAAATTACAAGGATAGAAAACAAGTAAAATTTAAAAATATAATGATGGCGTGGATCACTCAAATGATAAAAATAAAGGCTGAAATTCAGAGATTGTCTATGATTCACAATGCTCTCATGCCCAACTGCACACCAAATGATTATAGCACAGTTTTCTGAACTGTCAATCTACAGTATAATACATTCTCAATTTATTTTTAGAATAGAAACTCGATTAAACAGAGTGAGCAATACCCTCCTGCTGCTTTTATCCATATCTACTATATCAAGGACAATTTTATTTGACAATTATCAGACTGAAGATGGTGCACTTTGCTAAGGCTTAGCAATCTAGAAAGTTCGAATTTATTAAAGAGCCTTCTGTTTCATGTATTAATTGATCTAGTGTGAAAAGTACCCAAGAGATATTTGAATGCAATGTGGTCATCAAAATTCAAAATCTAGAGAAGTAAAAAAGGTTTAACCTATTAATATAGTATGCATGATATTATTTATTTACTTATTATATCAAATTGAGTATCACTGGAGGGGTATTCTGGTAGATGCAGTGTTCATACAAGTTCCATTTATGCAAAAGTATTGACCTTTGTTTTGCTTGCAAAAGATAAATTTGAAGCAAGGATTCTACATGTCTGTAATGAAGTATTAGTAAGAATCCATATAGCCTTTATGGCACACAATTTTAGTCTCTGTCTCATAAGAGAGATATAATAAAGATAACAATTTAGCAAAGAAGCTTAGCTAATTTAGGGGACAGGAAAATTTGCTATGTACAAGGGCAATTAGGAATATTTCCTTTGGGAGAAGGAGAAAAAAAGAGGTGATTATGGTCTGTAAATACTTTAAACTATTGTTCCCTCTAAGCTGTGTGCATGTGCTTGTGCACAAAGGTCGTGAACCCTGCACATACGGCAAAACATAGCGCATACAAGAAATCCTGATATTATTTATATTATAATGGCTGATAGCCAATAAATTTGAACTCAGTTTATAAAAAGTTGCACAAATTAGAGAAAATATTGCTACATACTTCAATATGTGCACCAATTAGTCAACATTTTTAAATTTGGTGATATGCAAATGAATAGTGAATATATTTGAAGCGAGGGCGGGGCGAGGGTGGGGCTTTTGGTCATATGGGGGGCGGGGGTTATGGATGGGGTTGGATTTAGTGCATACTTATTATTATGACATTTATAAACAGAACCACCATTCCTCATAAAACAATAAAATTAAGAAACATAAAGCATCAGTTATAATATTAAAACCATACTAATAAAAGAATATTTTAAAATTACTGATAAATAGAATTTCTATTAATTAAAATCATATACATTTTTATAATTTCCCAAACACCAATAATATTTAAAAACAGCACATATATCAAATAACACACAATAATTAAAACTAATAAGGATTTTAAAAAGCCCCTGCTGTCCATACATGGGAGCTCTTGATTTCCAGTCACCCTGATATTGTCGAGGATTAGGAGGTTATCCTCTCTCTCTCACACATACACTCACATGTCCATTCTCTCTCACACATACACTGTCACATACATACACATTCATGCTCTTATACCCACCATAACCTCTCACTCTCAAAGACACTGATACACTCTCAGGGTGTAAGACACTCTCTCCCCCCCCCCCCCAGCCCCACTCACACACACTCTTACTCCCCTGGATTTTCTCATACACACTCATGCTCTCACTCTTACTGGCTCCCTCACAACCTCAGAGCCTCTCAGATAAAACTCTATGCAGCAGAAATAATGCTGAATGTTGAGAATTGTGTTATGCAGACTAATCTGGAAAATGCACTAATTTCTACATGAGTCATAATGAATCAGTCCTCAGCTGCAGGCATCAATTGATTATCCTGGCTCCCTTTATGTTTGCCAAATACAGTTCATGTGTAACAGCAATCCTAATTCTCCACCAGATCAAGCTGATTTCACATCCCACTTCATACTTTGTCACCTCCAGCTGAGTCAAACAATTAATCTAATTACTGCCACTGCTGCCACGTGGCTATTGGGGAGGCACTGATTGCTGCTATTGGCACTGAAGCCCATTCTGCTGCCTCCTCTGTGCAGGCCCCGTGGGTTTCCACTTCCTCCATGTTGATCTCGTACATTGTGAGATCCGCCATAGAGAAAGTGCTACTCTTGCACATTCCCAAAGATTACATGTGCCAATCAGTAAAAAGTAATTTTTTTTTTTTTACATCTGCTTCCCTTTCTAATTTTTTGCCATTTCCTTTTATATTGCCTTTTTTTCTATTTCTTTTCTCTCCACCTGTCTTCTTCCCTCAAACACACAGTCAGGTTCTCATTCTCACATGCATTTCTCTCTCACATACACATACACAGGCTCTCACTGGCACAGGCTGTCTGAGTCTCACACACAGGCTCTCTCACACCCCCACATGCTGCCTTGCTCAAGCACAGGCTCTCACTCTTACATGCTGTCTCTTTCACACACACAGAGGCTCTCACATGCTGTCTCTGCAAACACACACAGTCTCTCAACTCATCTCATACTCGCACACACCTCTCTCTCACCTCTGGGCCTCTTCTTTACGGGTTGCCACAGGATGGGCTCTGCAGTGGCCCTAGTCTTCCCGGCCCCGCTGCTCCTCTTCTACACGCGGCTGAAGCGCCTCTTCTACCCACGCGGCTGACGCGCCTCCTCCTTCCTCCCCGTGCGGCTCCGGCAACATTTGTCTTCCGGGGCAGGGCGGGCAGGAAGGAAGTAGGAGGAGCACCTGCAGTGGCTGATACACCTCCTTCCTGCCTGTGCGGCTCCAGCAACATACGTCACTGCAACGCACTAGCTTTTTGGGCCATGTCTCTTCCCTTTTGGGGTTGGAGGAGGCAGGTCGCCAGCTTCGCCCCGCCTCCCCGCAGCAGCCGCGGCGCCGCGGACCGGCAAAAAACCCCAACGGCCCGGTACTGGTCCGCGGACCGGTGGTTGGGGACTTGCTTTAGGCGACCCCTGCGTTTTGGTCGTTCGACCCCCGCCGGGGTTGCGACCCACAGGTTGAGAACCGCTGACCTAGAGTCTCTACTAAAGGGCAATAAATTTGTTATAGCCAGGGCTCCTGGTTTTCTGTGATTCCACAGCTGCAGGAAGGTTTGCAAACTCTGATCCTTCATATGGAATTGACCGGTTTCTGCAGGAGACCTCGGCCCGAAAGTTCTGGGAGGCTGAAGCTTTGTTGTTGCATATTCCAACTTACTTCCTTGCTGATCCCTACCCCCCTCCCACTCTGATTTGGGCTGATAGTATTAGATGCGCCGGCCACGGACGGCCGCGGATGGCCCCCCTTACCACTTCCACGGGCGTCAGGAGCACAGCAGGGAAACGGCCCTGCCGCGTGCCGCCAGCTTTGGGCTCTCCCGTGGCCGCTGCCGCTAGAGAAGCTGCCTTCCACGGCAGTCCCTGGCTCCATCTTCGTGGCTCTACGCCGTTGGCTGCGGCCGCACCCCCTGGGCACTTTTAAAGGGCCGGCACCTATTAGAGCAGGCCAGCCTCTGGGATGACGACAGGAACCTGGGACTATATCTTGGAGCCTCCTCTTCATCTTTCTCGACTTGGCAACGAGTCTGCTTTGCTTCGGTGAAGTCTTCTGTGCTGCGTTGGTGCCGTGGTTCCTGTTCCTGCCTTCCGAGTCCTGTTCCTGCCTTTCGAGTCCTGTTCCTGCCTTCCGTCTCCAGTTCCTGCTCTGGTTCCTTCCTCTGGTTCCCCCAAATGGATCTTGTGGCTTCTGACCTCAGACTGGCTCTTGGCGACTCTTCTGGCTTCGGATCTCGGACTGGCTATCGGCGATTCTCTGGCTTCTGATCTTGGACTGACTTCGGACTATCCCTCCAGCTGCTGTTTGACTGTCTTCACAGGGGCCCACCTAAGACCAGCCAGCCCCCGCACCCAAGGGCTCAACCTGTGGGGAATGGGGTTGGTATTAGCAAGGCTCCAGCTGGCCCCTGCAAACAGCCCCGCCTCGCCTTCTGACGGTGGGGATCTGCGGGAGTTCGCCCTCTTGGGTAGCACCAACTCCACCTCAGACAAGGGGGTCCACATTCTCGTCAGTAATACAACAGATAGGTAGAAGACATCACCAGCAGAAGCACATCATGACTCATCCTCCTCCTCTGCTGCCTGGGCCCAACTGCTGCTTTGAACCACCCAGTCGATCTCCTAGGAGTAGGGAGGGAAATCAAGGATAAAGTTTGGAAACATCCTTGACAAAGAGAATAGTTGCAAAAACCTCTATAAAATGAACCTAGAGTAAAAGGTTTAACAATTTTATTGTACTAAAAAGAAAAGAATTAAGCACTGGCTGGCAATCAACAATATAACATATTGTTGAAACCTTTCAACAAGTATTTTTTAAATAATACCTCATTCTATAATTAGAGATGTGAATCGGAACCGGAATCGGTTCAGATTCCGGTTCTGATTCACATGTGGGGTTTTTTTATCGGGCCCGATCGCGGTTTTATTGGCTGTGCCCAAGCCGATAAACAAAAAACCCACCCCGACCTTTAAAACTAATCCATTTGCTTCCCCCACCCTCCTGACCCCCCAAAAATCATTTTACAGGTACCTGGTGGTCCAGTGGGGGTCCCGGGAGCAATCTCCCGCACTCAGGCCGTCGGCTGCCACTAATAAAAATGGCGCCGATGGCCTTTGCCCATACCATGTGACAGGGTATCCGTGCCATTGGCCGGCCCCTGTCACATGGAGGGAGCACTGGATGGCCGGCGCCATCTTTAAAAATGGCGCAGGCCATCCAGTGCTCCTAGCATGTGACAGGGGCCGGCCATTGGCACGGATACCCTGTCACATGGTAAGGGCAAAGGGCCATTGATGCCATTTTGATTAGTGGCAGCCGACGGCCCGAGAGCGGGAGATCGCTCCCGGGACCCCACTGGACCACCATGTACCTGTAAAATGTTTTTGGGGGGTTCGGGAGGGTGGGGGAAGCAAAGGGATTAGTTTTAAAGGGTCGGGGTGGGTTTAGGGGTTATTTTTGTGTGCCATTTTTCCCGCCCTCCCCCAAAACGATAAGAGAACCCCCAAGATCAATATCGTGGGGGTTTCCTATCGTTTCGGGGGAGCCCCCGATTTCTGACGATTTTGAAAATATTGATGATATTTTCAATCGTCCGAAGCCCAATTCACATCCCAATCTATAATCTAACTGAAGTAGATCAATGATTTTCACCTTCCATAGTGATAGAGTCAATGCATTTTTGGAAACCCACTTTATTAATATACATTTTTTTGAGATACATGTACTCTTAATTACAAATGCCAGTTCAATTGGACTCTGAATTCTAACTCCTCGCTACTTATCTTTCATAAAATTTGGGAGCATTTATTTGTAGGGGTGTGCATTCATTTTCACCGTATTGGCGATCCGCAACGTATATTGCACTATTCGTAGTATTCGTGGGGAAGCGAAACGTATCGCGATTCCCCACGAATACTCGAATCTTCCCCTGAATTAATCAGCCACCTAAATAAAAATTTAAACAACCCCCCACCCTCTTGAACCCCCCCAAGACTTACCAAAACTCCCTGGTGGTCCAGCGGGGGATCCGGGAACCATCCCCTGCACTCACACCCTCGGTGCCGGTTTCATCATGGCGCCGATAGCCTTTGTCACAGGGGCTACCGGTGCTATTGGTCAGCCCCTGTCACATGGCCATCGGTGCCATCTTGTGCTCCTACAATGTGACAGGGGCTGACCAATGGCACCGGTAGCCCCAGTGACATAGTATGGGCAAAGGCTATCGGCACCATTTTGAGTACTGGCATCGGACGGCCGGCGTGCAGGAGGTCGCTCCGGGACCCCCGTTGGACCCCCAGGGACTTTTGGCCAGCTTGGGGGGCCTCCTGACCCCCACAAGACTTGCCAAAAGTCCAGCGGGGCTCCAGGAGCGACCTCCTGCATGCCGGCCATCCGATGCCAGTACTCAAAATGGCGCCGATCGCCTTTGCCCTCACTATGTCACAGGTACCCGACGGTCGGCCTCTGTGACATAGTGAGGGCAAAGGCGATCTGCTGCCAGTATTCAAAATGGCGCCGATCGCCTTTGCCCTCACTATGTCACAGGGGCCGACCGTCGGTACCTGTGACATAGTGAGGGCAAAGGCTATCGGCGCCATTTTGAATACTGGCATCAGACGGACCGCGTGCAGGAGGTCGCTCCCAGACCCCCGCTGGACTTTTGGCAAGTCTTGTGGGGGTCAGGAGGCCCCCCCAAGCTGGCCAAAAGTCCCTGGGGGTCTCAGCGCGACCTGCACTCCGGCCATCTGATGCCACTACTCAAAATGGCGCCGATAGCCTTTGCCCATACTATGTCACAGGGGCTACCGGTGCCATTGGTCAGCCCCTGTTACATGGTAGGAGCACAAGATGGCGCCAATGGCCATGTGACAGGGGCTGACCAATGGCACTGGCAGCCCCTGTGACAAAGGCTATCGGCGCCATGATGAAACTGGCACCGAGGGTGTGAGTGCAGGGGATGGTTCCCGGACCCCCTGCTGGACCACCAGGGAGTTTTGGTAAGTCTTGGGGGGGTCAGGAGGGTGGGGGGTTGTAGTTAATTTGAATTTTAACTGGCACACGAATAGAAATCGCTGTATTAATGCATCGGGGCACCATACGGCCGAATGCAACGTATCTGCTCCCTGACGAATCCGAATCACAAATACAACGTATGGCATCCCTCTGCACATCCCTATTTGTTTGATGTTTTCCAAAAGACATTCAAGTTAAATTTCGCTTTCCGAAGGGCTTGAGTAAAGGGAAGAATACCTAAGGGGTAGGTCTGACCATTGCTTTAGTTCTTTATTTGTTTACTTAGTTATGTGCATACCTAATTTGATACGTATGTATTTTTGGACATTTTAATATTCCCTTTCTAAATGCTCTAATTTAATTCCAGTAGTGCATTTTGCTCAATCATTCCTTTGCTACTTGCCAATCACTCACTGTTGCCAGACTGATAAGAAATATCATGGATAAGAATTCTATCATTGCCATCTGGGAAGTAGGAGGGGAAGGGAAGGGGGAGGGGATGAGAGACTGGACGGGAGTTTTCTTATATTTTGTTTAACTGATTGTTTATAATGAATGTTCAGATGTTAATTCATTGTGGAACATGCTGTAAGTAATAGTATACTTATGGATTGTTCAATAAAAAGTTACATGGAAAAAAATAGTACCTCAAAAAAAGGCCTTTATATATATTTAGACAGCAATTTAAAACTTCAACACATTAAACCTTTTTTTCCTTTTAGCACAGGAATATCTTGAAACACTAGAGAAACTAATAACATATTATTTTACTTGCAGGACTGTAGGCTGAAACCCACTATTAGTCAGATAAGTATTGTCTTTATAATTTCTCTTTAACTGTATTTTATTCACAGTTTGTATTTTAACAAATTGATTCAATGTATTGTTTTTCTGTTTAGAGGCTCTTATTCTATAGTCCCTTGAGGTAATTATCCTTTTTTTCTGTGTGTATTTTTCTCTCAGTATTTTATGTTTTTTTATTCTGGTTTCCTCTTGAATTCAGTAAAGTGTTGATAGTCTGGGTCAGAGCTAGTATGTGTGTCTTTCATGTGGTGGTGCACTTATCTCTGAGCCTTTCTGTCCAAGCTCCAAAGCAATGGATGTCTCCTGGGTAATGGATCCAGATGCAGTTGATATCCTCAGGAGATGAGTTCAGATATTCCAGGGATTGATTTTTCCTTTGTTGGTGTTCTCTCCCCCAGGGATACTTCTTACTACCTGACTTTATAAAATCAATAACAAAGCCTAACTTCCTGGCTCTGAGAATCTTCTGCCAGTTAGGAGCTCCTTAGTAAGGTTGCCGTTGGCTTATTGAACTGATCTGCTAACTGGGAAAAATTAAAGTTAATCAGAAATTCCCTGTCTTAAATTTTACTCTAGGGGAATAGCACTCACTCTTGCTCACAATCTTCCACACTTCCTTCAGTCAAGAACAGATGAAATAGAACCATGTTCCTGTTCAATATTGTTATGATTAACTATTCGGTCTCCTAGACACAGGGCACAGGAGCAACTTTGATTCAAAATCAATCTTCCCATGCTGACAGGTGTTACCAGTCCCTGTAACTTTTCCTCTTAGGTAAAGGTTTGCTCCTCCAAGAATTCTCTGAGGTATGACAGAGCTGGTGGACAGCACTGCTGCCTTGCCCAGCAGCATTCTTTTCCTGCCCAAGCTTCCCACATGACTATATCCTTGCTCTGATGACATTACCATAAAATAGAGCAATTTAAAAGCTCTCACATATCTTAAATTTGCACTCCCCCAACTCACCCCCCCCCCCCCCAGCATTTTTAGTACCCTGGCATAGATGCCAGACACCTCTAGTTAGATTTTATATTTTTTAAAGCCAGCTGGGTTGCCCATAAAAGTCCTAGTGGGCTGGTCACTTTACTCCCCTGGTATCTTTCCACTAACCATTTTAGTCCTTTTAGCCATGGGAATATTCCTTGTGCTGCTATAGTTGCCATAATAAGCTTTTCCTCAGTTACATATCTGCAGCAAGTGGTTAAACCTAGCAGAGAATCTCTGTGTAAACTGGAGCCCCTGGCATAGGGGCTTTTCCTGGCCAAATAATTATGCCCAGTCACTTTTGTAAAGGTGATGAGGGCTTGCACTGGGTTCCCCATCACCCATCTTGCCCCATTTCTTTGTTATAACTAGTATCCCCACAGGGGACACAAACAACCCAATTCTGGGGGTTCTCTGAATTCCCAAGAGTACAGCAGGGGCTTTCCCCGGGCCCCTTGCTGTAGATCAAGTCTCTCTGTTTTGCCCAGTGCTTACTAGCACTTCTGGAACTGTAAAGGTCCTTATCCATGCAGTGGGGGTTTGCTAGGATTTCCAGCCACTTTTCTGCATTCCCTCCCCCATGCCTTATTTAATTTTATTTATTTTGCTTTTTTTTTTTCTTTTTATTAGCACAAAGAGAAGATCTTGGAGATGAATAGAGAAGGAGAGAGTGAGAAGAAAAGGCATAGGAAAAAGAAAGTGAGGACTGGGGAAGGAGGAAGAAAGAGAGAGGGACTGAGATAGAGAGAATTGGGAATTTGGGATGAGGGAAGAGGGAGAGAAAGAGATAGGAGGTGAATTAGAGTATGGGAGATCTGGGATTAAAAGGGTTTTTTTGGGTTTTTTTTGGGGTGGGGGGACTCCAAGATCTGAGAGAAGGGTGACATAAGAAGGAAATTACAGAATCTGGGGGACATAGTCCAAGATCATGTAAGGGAAGATTTGAATCCCAGAATAGATGGGAGAGGATGGAGATGTCCCTACTATGCTCTGGGCCTGTTCCCCCTAGCATTCCCTCTCTAACCTCCCACCCAGTCTGATATATATATATATATATATATATATATATATATATATATATATATATATATATATATATATACATATACACCCAGCACTGATTCCTTCTTTCTCACACACGACAAACACTGCCCCCTTCCACCTTTCTCCTCTCTCTCACACACAGACACATGCACCCCAACTAATCCTCTCTCAAAGCCTCGTCCCTCTCTTCACTGCCCAATGAGCCCCTACTTAGCCCCTCCTAACCTCCCTGTGACGGAATATATTGACAACTCCCTTATTCTACATTTAGAAGCTCGGCTCAGGGTTTAACCCAGTCATCCTTAAGGCAGAACGCTACAAGGAATTCTGGGTAAAGGGAGGGTTTCTTCATCTTATCATAATATCCCAGGCCTAGAAAGCTTGGGGAGGCCCCAAGGAGCTGGTAGGACCTCACGAAACACCCGGACAGAGTAAGTTTACCTAATAGTTGTGCCTAATGTAAAGTAAGCTACTATTTTGGTTTCTATACCCTTGAAGCACTGTAAATAAATACTGGCGCCAGAAGTTAGTTGGCCCAGCCTTATTGTGCTCCTGAGCTATTCTTGAAGCCGCAGCAAGCCTGAATATGATACACTCCCCAAAATGATCTCTCTTTGCTTCTTTGCTGTCTGTTCCAGGCTCAGCTTCTCTACTCTTGTACACTGCAGGTGAATTAGGAAGCAGAGAGCTCTTCTCTTCCGAGTGAGATTCAGCACAGTAGGAGGGCAGTAATCCTGCTGCCCCCAGATTTTTGCTACCCAAGGCACAGACCTAGTGTGCCTATTGACAAATCTGGGCCTATCTGCAGCTGTGATGCCAGGACTTGTTCAGCTGAGAGCAGAGAAAGAGCACAAGTCAGGGAGCTGACACTTAAAGGAGAGCAAAGAGAGTGCTGGAGGCAGGGAGAGATAAATGGAAGAATATGGGATAATCCCTGGAGGAGGGGAAAATGGTCATGGGGGATGGAAGAGAGTGAAATTATGGATTAGTGGGAGCTGATGATGGAAGAGTGAAGCTGACATGCATTATTTCTCTCCTAACCCCCACCCCATTCCAATCAAAGCAACCTCAAGGTGACCAAACTCAAAAGATCCCTGGTATGCACATGAAACCCACTATAAAATTTATCATTCACTATTTTTGCATATATTATCTAAGTGCATAGGTCACAAACTCACCTTTTTTTTTTACACTGGTCATTTGCGACATCTAAATGAGCAAAATTATTGCAGATTAATGCATAGATCCCTCTATATTCATTGACATACAAAGAGTAAGATGGATAATGCAGTCCTTAAATTTCTATAACCACTCTAGTGCACATGTACATGTCTATGTGCGAGCATATGTGCATGCGTACACACACACACACACACGCACACAATCCTACTGTATTATGCACGAATTAGTCACCTTGCATAGACCATTCATACTTATTTTCAATCAAGGAAAGACACTGTGCTGTTCTCAACATGCATACAAAGAGACACATGCCCAGTACAAATTTTGTGGTTATTACTTGTTAAAAATTTGCATAGGTGTGGCAACCAATGTAGTTCCTAGTAATTCTGTCAGAAATAAAAAAATATTCCAGCACTGATCATGCTTAGTCAATGTAAAGTACACAAACCACACAGCCTTCACTTGCAGGTCAAGTGAAAGGCTTCCTATTAGTCACATCATGAATTACAGTATTAGAAAACATAATCTGGAACAAAAGCATCATACTTTCAAAGAAGCAAATGAGATTTCTTATTTAGAGAACTACGAGTCTAGCATTCACAGGGCACACTTCCCCAACACTTATTTAGAGCACAGTGTTTTTGCAATCTGTTCCAAAGAATTGCATTAATTCTGAGTAATATCAATATCCAGCATACACGCCTTAAGAGCTTGAGGAGAGGAAGAGGGAGGGTAGGGGAAGTGTTCTCACAGCCAGTAAATTCTAACAAATAAATAATAAGTGATGAAGTTACTGGCCACAGAACAGTATTGCCCAGTTGCTACTTTTGGCAATCACTGTGGTCAGACCCCCCCCCCCCCCACCACCACCAAAATAATATGACTATGATTCTATTCTCATGATGCATTACTTCCCAACAAATGTTAAAATGTTTAACAAAAAAACAATACTCTGTTTTATTTTGTTTTATCTACTTATTTAAAAGATTTGTAGCCCGAACTCTCCAAAGTTTGTGGCAGGGTACAATGGAACATGCACAAGGTAAATGCAATAGATACTAGACATAAGAAGAATAACAAAACACGGTATAATGAGACTAAGAGTAAGCAGTTTCCCCCTTAACAGGAGTCAATTCCAAATCATAATTGTTCCAGGCCCTTTTTTTTTTCAAACTGGGAAGCATAAAAAGCACTGCCATACATTTAAAGTACCTCCATCACTTCAGTTTTACATTCCCCCCCCCCCCCCCCTATTTAATAATCCCCTCAGCCCCAATGGCATGTCCATAAAAATTACTCACATTCCTGTCAGTCTTGAGGGTTTAAAAGAAGTCTCCTTTGAGACTAATCATCAGTGTGTGACAAATTCCTGTTTTCTAGGTAAAAGGGAAGAACTTACATGACAT
This sequence comes from Rhinatrema bivittatum, assembly GCF_901001135.1. Classification (NCBI taxonomy): domain Eukaryota; kingdom Metazoa; phylum Chordata; class Amphibia; order Gymnophiona; family Rhinatrematidae; genus Rhinatrema; species Rhinatrema bivittatum. The sequence continues at coordinate 586,461,470 of NC_042615.1, forward strand.
CATTTCCTAGACTCCAGAAAAAAGAAGCTGGACAGAGATTGTGACCTGGAGTCACTGTAGGGCAGGGGTGGGAATTCCAGGTCCTTGAGGGCCGCAAACCAATCGGGTTTTCAGGGTATTCCTTATGAATATGCATGAGAGAGATTTACGTCCATTCTCACTCAGTTGCATGCAAATCTATTTCATGCATATTCATTAGGGATTTCCTGAAAACCCACTGGTTTGCAGCCCTTGAGGACTGTAATTGCCAACCCTTGCTGTAGGGTACTCTCTGTGTTCTCAGTAAATAAAGCCTATAATTCTTCCTTAAATCACTCCTGAACTGCCGTTCTTGTGGGACCCAAATTTCCTGATGGCAGCAAACTCAGCATGATTCTTTGTCCAGGAGCATTAACTCTGTCCTTCTTCTTTCCACAGAAGCATTACCTCAGCAAGCCAGAGTTGTGAAAATCTCTTTTTAAAAAAACACGTTTACCCTTAATTTGTCAAATCTGCATATAATTCTGCAAATTCCTTGAATTTATTTTATTTTTAATATAACCTAGTGGTTAAATAAAGAAGGGAGGAGGGTAACTTTTTTTTGTTAAATATAATAGCTGAGAAAATGCTTTAAAACTAAAATTTCTGATAAAGTTAGCTGCCACAGTGTAGAGCTTCAGGGTTCCCACTCTCAGCTCTCAGTAAACGTTATCAGCAAATTAGGGATGTCAGAGCCCATGCTGGAAACTAAGAGCTGCTGGAAACTGTTAGTTTACTATATCTATGGTAACCCAAGTGCTTCAAGAGAAGCTAACAGGACAGTTGCTGCACTTGGGATTCCAGTCAGAGAGTGGCAGTTGAGAGAAACAGAAGGCTTAGGAGCCCATGCAATACAGTGCGCTCAGCCGAGCACACTGTATAATCCACAGTCGGACGCGGGTTACATAGGCGCTAATCCACCCCCTAATGCAATAAGGGGATTAGCGCCTATTTAACGCGTGTTTGACATGGAGTGAATGGGATAGCGCTCATCCCATACAAATGCATGTGAATGAGGCTATTATTCATTCACTCCAAATGCAAAAAAATAAATGTGCATCTCAGACACACATTTATCGCTCAGCTATTAACTCCTGCCTGGAGCAGTCATTAATAGCTGAGCGCATTGAAAAGAAATTCAGAACAGCAGAAAAAACTGCTTTTCTGTACTTCTTTTAAAAGTTTAAAAAAAAAACCAAACCCTCAGCCGGCCGCATTAAGAAGACCGATGCAGATATGCTCAGCGTCGGTTTTCATAACCGGCCGGCCTTGTTATGAAAATCGACGCCAATAAACTCGGCATCGGTTTTCAGAATTGGCGGACTGCAGTTATGAAAGCCGACGCCAAATTTATCAACATCGGTGTTCATAACCATCAGACCGCTGGTAAACGGGACCCCCCTAATTATAATATAGCAACGCACCCCCTTTCTGCGCTTTTTTTTGCAACGGCCCCTTAGTTAGGCACAAAGTCAAGCCAGGAGTCTATGATCCCGAATTGGATCCGATTACAGTGTCCTTCCAGTGGCACAAGCTACAATCCCTAACAGTGATTAACAGCTACGTTATCAAGCATCGGTGGAGGAGATGAAGATTGACTGTGGAGCAAAGGAAACAGCTAAGTATATCCAACCCGGAGCTAACACAGTCTAGCTAGAGTAAGGAAAAACTGAGATATCACCAACACTTACCCATAGAATCCTAGAAAAAGAGACTGAAACCATGATACTTACCTACCCAGATTTAAATATTATAAAGGAGAGAAAGAGAACACTTACAGAATACCAAAGAGATATAAAGAGAGTAAAGTAGCTTTTTTAAAGAGACAAGTGGCCAGCTTATCTGATAAGTACACTTTTGGGGTAAAGAACCGGGTTTTTTCATTTTCATTTTTTTAATGTGTAGATATCTACTGAAATTTAACAAGAAAATTGTTAAATTTTGATCCTGATAATGTTATTGATGTTGCATACTTGTTCTTAAAACTTGCTAAAAAGTAATAAATAAAAGTTAATGCTTCCATTTATTTACATATAACTGCATTCCTTCTAAGTTATTTCCATCAAGACCCTGTTTTCCCTCTCCACCCCTGGGAGATTGCCTGGGTGAATTCTGTCCCCTTAAAAGACAGGAAACAGAGAGTAGGATTAAATGGACAATTTTCTCAGTGGAAAAGGGTATACAGTGGAGTGCCTCAAGGATCTGTACTAGGACCTGTGCTTGCTTTTCAATATATTTATAAATGATCTGGAAAGGAATACGATGAGTGAGGTAATCAAATTTGCAGATGCTACAAAATTATTCAGAGTAGTTAAATCACAAGCAGCTTGTGATAAATTGCAGGAGGATCTTGTGAGACTGGAAAATTGGGCATCCAAATGGCAGATGAAATTTAATGTGGATAAGTGTAAGGTGATGCATATAGTTACACAATGTTAGGTTCCATATTAGGAGCTACCACCCAGGACACCTAGGTGTCATAGTGGATAATACTTTGAAATCGTCAGCTCAGTGTGCTGTGGCAGTCAAAAAAGCAAACAGAATGTTGGGAATTATTAGAAATGGAATGGTGAAAAAAATGGAGGATGTCATAATGCCTCTGTATCTCTCTATGGTGAGACCGCACCTTGAATACAATTCTGGTCACCGCATCTCAAGAAAGATATAGTTGCGATGGAGAAGGTACAGAGAAGTGTGACCAAAATGATAAAGGGGATGGAACAGCTCCCCTATGAGGAAAGACAAAAGAGGTTCAGCTTGGAGAAGAGATGGCTGAGGGGGGATATGATAGAGATCTTTAAAATCATAAGATGTCTAGAATGGGTAAATGTCAATCGATTATTTACACTTTCGGATAATAGAAGGACTAGGGGGCACTCCATGAAGTTCGCATGTAGCACATTTAAAACTAATCGGAGAAAATTATTTTTCACTCAACGCACAACTAAACTCTGGAATTTTTTTCCAGGGCATGTGGTTAGTGCAGTTAGTGTAGCTGGGTTTAAAAAAGGTTTGGATAAGTTCTTGGAGGAGAAGGCCATTACCTGCTATTAATCAAGTTGACTTAGAAAATAGCCACTGCTATTACTAGCATCAGTAGTGTGGGATACACTTAGTTTTTGGGTACTTGCCAGGTACTTGTAACCTGGATTGGCCACTTTTGCAAACAGGATGCTAGGCTTGATGGACCCTTGGTCTGATCCAGTATGGCAATTTCTTATGTTCTAATACACTCCTCGTAGAGCATGCCCACAAAAACATCCCTCTGTGAGACACTATAACCAGGGCCCTAAACACAGGGATTCCCTTCTATCTGGAACATGCCCAGGGATTACATCTACTTTCTTCATAACATATCGGTTATCTGCTATCCTGGTTTGCTTCTTACCACTCTCATTATACTTTTACTGTATCCTCTGCTGTTGGTTCTTCCACTGCTTTTTCGCTATAAGTCAATTAGCCTCAAGGCTGTATCCTGGGTCCTCTTCTCTTTAAACATCTTCTCTTGGTGCTCTGATCTACTCACATGGCTTTCAGTATCATTTTAATACTGATAACTCCCAGATCTGCCTCTGTACACCAGAAGTTTCATCACAAATCTAGTCCCAAATTTCAGCCTGCTTGTCTGACATCACCACATAGATGTACAGACAGCATCTTAAACCTAACTTGGACAAGATAGAACTTGTCTTCCCCCCAAAACTTGATTCCCCTCTTCCCCCCTTTTTCTGTCTCTGTGGATGGCACACTCAACCTCCTTCAAAATTGTGTCAGTTTTTTCTCTATAACATCACTAAAATGTGTCTCTTCCTTGCTCAGCATGCTACCAAAATGTTTCTCTACTCTCTTATCACTTACCACATAGACTACTGCAACTTGCTTTTTGCTGGCCTCCCACTGAACCAACTTTCTCCAGTATAATCTATTAAAAATTCAGCATCAACTTATCTTCCTTCAACCATGTAACACCTCATCTCATGTCACTACATTCGCTCCCTGTCTGCTTCAGCATTTAGTTCACGTTTCTCTTTCTAGCCTATAAATGTATTCACTCTGCAGCTCCTCATTGCATATCTTTTCTCTCACCCCACATCATTCCTTGTAAACTCCTTTCATGAGGCAAGTCACTCATAATCTCCATCACCAACTGCTGACTCCACACTTTCCACCTTGCTGTGCCATATGCCTGTAATAGACCTCCTGTGCTTGTTAGTCAAGCTCCTCCTTCTGGCCATATTCAAATACAGTTTAAAAACGCACAATTTTTAAAACTGATTTTAAATTCTAAGACCTTCTCTATAATAAATGCACTGCTCACAGACTCGTGTTTGTCATGTATATATTTCTTGACTAGAGCGACAAAGGTGAGAGGGGAGACATGACCAACACTCCCCAGGGACTCCTTCCCCTCCTAATGCTGCCATCCCACCAACTCGAGCAGGCCCGGTGCAGCCAAGCTCCTCCTCAGGACCACCTCCAGCTTCCTCCCACTCCTGCTGAGTCCCTGGGAAGGGCCAGAAGGACAATACAGCAGCAGCAAAGAGAACAGGACTTCCCCCTCTGGAAGCCCCTTGTTATAGAAGGCAGGCCATTCCGCTGGTGGCCCGACGCCAAAGGGCTGCACTAAGGGGCATGCCACTTTGTGCACCCCTTCATGTGCAACTTTGCAAGAAACATGCTATCTTCCTGCCCTACTACCACCTAAATGTGAGTACACCCTACACCCTTTCTTGGGCTATTCCTGTGCTCTTATACCTGAGGTTCTCTCACTCCACGTCTGGGCCTCTTCAACACCCAGTCAGCAAACAACTAATCTAATTCAACACACAGCCCATCCTTTGGGCTGTGAACGGGGTGTCGCCATCATATATCAGCATACCCTCTAGCTCATCTTAGCTATCCCCCAACAAATAGGCAAAGCCAATTGCCTGGTGCTAAACTTGCAAGGCAGAAAAGGTCCTAAGATTGCCCTGATCTATTGACCACCTGATATTCACCCCGACTCCTACCTTAAACTCTCAGAGTTCATTTGCAACTTGACCACTAAGTCCCAAGATATCTTAGTTCTAGGCAATTTCAACTATCATGCTGACAATCCTCTCAATGACACTCCATCAACCTTGCCTCCAAACATGGATGATCTGGGTCTCGCCAACTTATCATGGACCCTACTTATAAATATAGTAACACTCTGGACCTAATATTTCACACACTGCAAATATTAATATTGACACCAATACTATAAGAGTGGACCTTGTTTCTTGGTCCAGTCACTACCTAGTCCAAGTTACCTTACCAATCCCAAGACAAACTCTTATTTCTCCCCTTCAAAAACTTCCCTCGAGAAACTTATCTTCCATTACAATTGATGACTTACTCCAACTCTTCAACATACTTGAAACTCTTACCCCCTCAGACTCACCTGAGACCCTGGTCCAACAGTGGAATGATGAATTCAACTCTTCACTCAACTTACTGGCTCCACCTAAACCAAACCCACCAGACATCCTACAAACTACCCATTGTTCCACGAGGGCCTTCTCCTCCTCAAGCAACAATCCCGCCAGCTTGAATGAGCATGGCTGAAACACAAATCAGACACCAACCAGCACAGCTGCAAGGTACATGCTAAAAAATACCAAACAGCCATTCAACAAGCTAAAATAGACCACATCACAAAACAGTTCACAGTCTCAATGAACTATCCAAGCAAATTCTTTGAACTCATTCAGAAGCTCTCTAAACTGTTGTCTCATCCCACCACTAGTCCAGCAACTGATCTCACCACTGCAGATTTTATTTCTTCTTTGAAAAAATCACAGCTATCTACTCCTTCTTCATCAACCTTCCTTCCTCTACACACGTTCTAACAGCCCCTCCCTCCACTTCAACAGGAAACTCCCCTCCCCATGTTTGTTGCATGTCCCATCCACAGTAGGCCCGCATCTGGGCCTACTTAACCCTGGCGCCCAGATCCTGGTCCTAGCCCGTCCTCCCTCATGGCTGTGGGCAGCCACTGTCACTCCCGAGCTTCCTCGACCATCTCTGGGTCCACCGCGGACCTCCCCAGCTCCCAGCGGGTCTCCTCACATGTGCCGCAGGGAGACGCCGTCATCCAGCATCCTGCTGCCCTCTAGGCGCGCGCCATGCCTTGTTGGCCTTTAAAGGCGCTGCAGAGGGAAACTAGCCTGCAGTCTCAGATGATGTCATCATCGGGCCCTGCTACTTAAGGCAGGACCCGCCATCAGCTCCCTGCCATGGCAACAGGTCTCCATGCTTGTCCTGTGCTCATTGCTTGTTCCTGTCTTCGTTTCTGGTTCCTAATCCTGAATCCATTCCTGGTTCCCTTTCCTGATCCGTATCTGGTCCCTTCCTTCTCTGCTTGGACTGACCTCTAGCTTTGACCCCTGCTATGTTTGGACCACACTCAGGACTGACCTCTGGCTTTGACCCATGCTACACTTTGGACTATGCTTAGACTGACTTCCGGTTTTGACCCTTGCTTGTTTAACCACCCTTCCATGTCTGCTGCCTGCCCTGATGCCAGCCTGCTCTCTACTATGTCTTCTGGTATCTCCCTGGACTTGACCTCTCAGGCTCCGGCTTTCTATTACTCAGGTGCCACCTGTCTTTGTCCCTGTTCCTTTTGGCACTCAGGTCTCTGGATCCCTGCCTTGTCCGGACCTGCTTTGGTCTTCCTGTTACCTCTGCTGGTCCCTGGCTGACTACCATCTCTTCAACTGGGAGTAATGTGACGGAGGCCCTGGCACCCAAGGGCTCAACCTGCGGGGAACGTGGACTGGTATTGGTGAAGCTCCAGTCGGCCTCCATCTCTCAGCCAGCTCCGCCTCCGCTCTGCAGGTAGCATCAACCCCACCTCAGGCCAATGGTCCACCTCCAGCGCAACAATGTCAAAACCTTATTGTTTGACTTCAGCCTTACTACCTGCAAAGAAGTGGAAGACATCCTCCAGTGAATCAGCCAATCCACGAGTCCACTGGACCCTATTCTCACTAGGTTCATCTGTAGCCTAAAACATAACCTAGCTCTGTCGCTGTGCAGTATAATCAATGGCACCTTATCTCAGGTGATCATTCTAAACACACTGAAAGAGGTGGCAATCAAACCTCTCCTGAAAGAAAACAACCTCTGACCCCAATATCCTGGATCATTACCACCCAGTTTTTAGACTCTCCTTCCTATCAAAACTTGTGGAAAATGTGGTTTATCACCAAATACTAGACTTCCTTGAATAAAGAGATGTGAATCGGTACCGGACTCGTTTCCGGTATCGGGTTCATAGTAAAACCGTGGGAAATCTATGTTCGCGGTTCTGAACGCTTTTTTTATCAGCTGTCCGGAGCCAAAAAAAAAAAACCCAACCGACACTTTAAATCGAATTATTTAAAATCCCCCACCCTCCCGACCCTCCCCCCCAAAAAAACTTTTCTAAAGTACCTGGTGGTCCAGTGGAGGTCCCGGGAGCGATCCCCTGCTCTCAGGCCATCGGCTGCCAGCAAACAAAATGGCATCGATGGCCCTTTGCCCTTACCATGTGACAGGGGCCAGAAAATCGATTCACATCCCTTTGCTTACTACATTCCCACTAATTGGGCTTCAGGACAGTTCATGGAACCAAACCTGTCCTCTTAGACATCACAAATGAGATTCACCTTAATACAGACCAAGGGGGCAACCAAGTGTTTTATCTTATTTGATTTATCCATGGCCTTCTGTACAGTTGATCACAATCTTCTGATCCAGTGCCTGGGAAACATTGACATTACAGGCACTGCCCTCAGATGGTTTGAATCCTTTCTCTCAAACAGACCTCAGACTATTCTGCTGGCCTACAAATCTTCTGCCCCAGGACTCTCACTTGTGGTATACCACAGGGCTCTGTTCTTTCCCCAATTCTTTTTAATATCTACTCTCATCCAATCTGTGACCTGATTCAAAACTTCAGTTTAAAATGCCACTTGTTTGCTGATGATATCCAACTTAACATTAACATAGGATTCAACTAAGCTACCCCCATCTCCAATCTCAATAGCTGTCTCTCCGCAGCAGCACAATGGCTGTCGGGTCTATTCATAAGCTTATACTTACCCCTGCCAAATCTGAACTCCTCTGGTTGAGCCATCTTGGCCACCCCCTACATGTTTTACCTTCTCTTCTGGGAACTCCTCTCCATCTCAAAGAAACAGTCCGGAGTTTAGAGGTGCAACTGGATTCTAATCTGTCAATGTCCCCTCACATTAACAAAGTAGTTAACATTTGTTTCATGCCTCTCCACTGAATCCAGTAACTATGCAATTACTTTGGTCAGCATAACCTGACATCTGTCATTCATGCTTTGATCACTAGTCGCTTAGACTGTTGCAACTCCCTACTAAATGGGATCTCCAAAACAAACTTGAAACGATTGCAACTCATTTAGAGTACAGCGGCTAGACTCTTGGAGGCATCAGATCCTCCGACCATATCATGCCCATTCTCCATAACCTTCACTGGTTTCCTATAAAGCCAAAATTAAATTTAAAATCCTCTGTTTCACCCACAAATGTGTGTACAAACAGGGCCCTTTCCTTACTCCCTACATCCCAGAGATGGCCCTTCTCTTACATGCACAAAACTAACCTGCATGAGAAAGAAGGTCTTCGGTTGTTCTGTTCCCAAACTCTGGAACATGGTTTCACTTCCCATCTGACTTGAACCATGCTACCTAACTTTCAGAAAGAAAGCAGAGGCATGGCTGTTTGACCAGGCCTTCTCCCAGTTTGCTTGTCAAATGACCTAATCCTGCCACCAATGAACTTACCATGAGGATAACTAAAGCACTGAGACGCTAAAACAGAACGGTATTTCTGGGCCACTCATACATACTGCGATCAGTCTGCATTACTATTCATCACTCGGCAGAAGGTCTTTGGTCTATCTCTGTTAAGTTGTATTAGTTATATTTTAATTAATGTATATTAGTTCTCGCACTGTCTTTGTACTATGTTAAATTTAAATAATTCTGTCTGTTGGTTATGTGTGAGTGACTGCTCCAATATTGACTTGTTAAACTACTCTAATTTATTATAATCCGCTTCGAGTCCAATCTAGATAAAAGCAGAATATCAAATATTTGGAAATAAGTAAATAAATAAATTGTAAGGTCCATAGAGCAGGGACTGTCTTTTATGTATGTGTATACAGTGCTGAGTATGTCTGGGAGCACTTTGAAAGTGATAAATAGTAGTAGTAGTAGTAGCAGTAGTTGTAGAAGTTAAGGCAGTAGCCAGACTTCCACAGAATGGGGATTCTCGTTCCACAGCCATGCAATCCTTTATTTTGCCCTGCATCTCTGACATAGCATCTGTCCTAGTAAGGACCGCACACGTCCCGTGGAATAATATAGCATCCACATTAGGGATGTGCTTTTGTCTCGTCGTTTTTATAAAGAAATGATAGAAAAAAAACATGCAATTTACTTTTATTTTATTTCATTTTTGGTGTGCACTATTTCTAAATAGTACTCACTGTTTGCAAATAGTGCATGTTGTTCAGATGGCACCATTCAGAAAGTGTGCACAATTTGTAACAGAAAAAAAAAAGGCCCCCAAAGAAAAGGGAATTCGGATGAGAACCATCCCCCATTCAAATGAAACAAAATGGCATTTTTTGGCCTGCCCACCCCTGATGAGCAATGACTTAGAGATCATACCTCACTTCTTTTTGTACAGTGATCTTATTTTTCTTTCATTAATTTCCACATGGGCATTTACTTGAAAAAGTGAATCACTTATGTGTCATCTGAATCATGCAGAACATTCTTATGTCTCCTCGTATGCAAAAACATTAAATTATGAAAATCTGGCAGTCTCTGCGCTGAAATCAGTTTCCGATAAACATAGCTACTTTTGTAACTATTGTACAGAGGTCAAGCTTCATAACAAATGGGCTGCCATCCAAGTAAACTTCCCACAGTAAAATTGGACTGTTCTTTCAAATACTTTTTTTTTTTAACGAAAGTTATGTGTCATAATTAGGATGATCATAGAGCTCCACATCAGAGGAGATATGCTGAGACAATCTTGGTTTTACCTTATCACCTGCATGGAAATGTACTCCTCTTTGATTTAGAAAAATTAACTACACATCCCTGCAAGTCTTGCTCCCTATTGATAATTTTTGTACATTGTGTGTTACTGCAGTTACACAGTTTTATACAAAATCCTTCTTTATAATGTATTTGTTTGGCTACTAGTTAAAATGTAATGAAGAGAAGAGCATCAGGCTATAAACCAGGATCCAAATCCTATTAACACTCTTTTGAGACCTTGGACAAGACAATTTACCTTTCATTGCCTCAGGTTCAAATTTAGGGGGTGATTCCTTAAGCTGAATTAGGGTTTCATCATGTGGTAAAAAAACAGGAAAGATGCAAGTAACGAGCTAATTTGAATACAAATGAACTCATTATTTTATGTACACTGTAGGCTGGATATAAGACAGCTCGATATAACACAAAATCGCTTATAATGCGGTCAGTGGTTGTCTCCCAAATCTTTTCAGTGTTAGAATACATATCTTATTTCATGATTTCTCTTCAAATTCATAATGATAGAGTGCAGGTATTTTGTTCTTAGCATTTTTGTTCTTAGTAATAAAACCTTTATTTCCATGAAATCCTTTATTTCCAGCATCCAAAAAAATTGTACAGTGTAAGGTTATCACATCTTTTATATCTATCACAGCAAAATATAAAACCTCGATATAATGCAGGCTCCCTTATAATGTGGACCAAATTTTTGGACACAATCAACCACAATATATTGGGTCTATAGTGTATTTAGATTTGGTTCACACCTTTTTATTGGTAGTTCAAGGCAAGTTGCATTCAGATACAGTGGGTATTTCCCTGTCCCCAAAGGGCTTACAAACTAAGGACTCTATTTACTAAACATTTTTCTCATAGACACAAAATGGAAGAAAACCTTTAATGAAGAAACCCCTAAGTTTGTATCTGGAGAAGTGACGGATTTAGGATTTTTGGTGCCCCTAGGCACTGTTGGTGCTGTTGCAAACAATCACCCCCCCTCCAGTGTTGGAGGCATAGTCCCCTTGCTTCCTGTGGCAAAAATTACAAAATTCTGAAGCAATTTGTCAAATATTTCCATCTTTCATATTTCATTATAAAAATAAAGTTGTTTTACACTAAGAAAAGTGATCTGAAGTACAGGGAGGAGACCTCTGGGATGGGGAGAAGAAGGGAGGATCAGGAATGGGGGAGGAGTGTGAAAAGGAAAGAGAAATAGGGATGGGGAGGATGGGAGATGGGGAAGATTAGGAATCTGGGATGGGGGAGACAGAAGGAGATAGGTTTTTGTATTGAGGAAGGAGGAGATAGGAATGGTTGGAGAGGAGGTTCCAGCAAACAGATTGTTAGGAATTATTAGGAAGGGAATGGTTAATAAAACGGAAAATGTCATAATGTCTCTGAATCGCTCCATGGTGAGACCGCACCTTGAATACTGTGCACAATTCTGGTCGTTACAACTCAAAAAAGACATAGTTGCGATGGAGAAGGTACAGAGAAGGGTGACCAAAATGATAACAGTGATGGAACAGCTCCCATATGAGGAAAGGCTAAAGAGGTTAGGATTTTTCAACTTGGAGAAGAGACGGCTGAGGGGGGATATGATAGAGGTCTTTAAAATCATGAGAGGTCTAGAATGGGTAAATGTGAATCGGTTACTTATTAGGGATGTGAATCGGGCTTTGGACGATTGAAAATATCGTACGATATTTTCAAAATCGTCAGAAATCGGGGGCTCCCCCAAAACGATAGGAAAACCCCACAAAATTGTTCGTGGGGGTTCTCTTATTGTTTTGGGGGAGGGTGAGAAAAACGGCACACAAAAATAATCCCTAAACCCACCCCGACCCTTTAAAACTAATCCCTTAGCTTCCCCCACCCTCCCGACCCACTCAAAAACATTTTACAGGTACCTGGTGGTCCTGTGGGGGTCCTGGGAGCGATCTCCTGCTCTCGGGCCGTCGGCTGCCACTAATAAAAATGGTGCCGATGGCCTTTGCCCATACCATGTGACAGGGTATCCGTGCCATTGGCCAGCCCCTGTCACATGGAAGGAGCACTGGATGGCCAGCACCATCTTTAAAAATGGCGTGGGCCACCCAGTGCTCCTACCATGTGACAGGGGCCGGCCAATGGCATGGATACCCTGTCACATGGTAAGGGGCAAAGGCCATCGGCGCCATTTTTATTAGTGGCAGCCGACGGCCCGAGAGCGGGAGATCACTCCCGGGACCCCCACTGGACCACCAGGTACCTGTAAAAAGTTTTTGGTGGGGTCGGGAGGGTGGGGGAAGCTAAGGGATTAGTTTTAAAGGGTCGGGGTGGGTTTTTTGTCTATTGGCTCGGGCGCAGCTGATAAACAAAACCGCAATCGGGCCGGACGAAAAAAAAACCACGATGTGAACCGGAACCAGAATCAGAACCGATTCCGGTTCCGATTCACATCTCTATTACTTACTCTTTCGGATAACAGAAGGACTAGGGGGCACTCCATGAAGTTAGCAAATAGCACATTTAAAACCAGAGAAAATTCTTTTTCACTCAACGCACAATAAAGCTCTGAAATTTGTTGCCAGAGGATGTGGTTAGTGAAGTTAGTGTAGCTGTGTTTAAAAAAGGATTGGATAAGTTCTTGGAGGAGAAGTCCATTACCTACTATTAATTAAGTTGACTTAGAAAATAGCTACTGCTATTACTGGCATCAGTAACATGGGATGCACTTAGTGTTTGTGTACTTTTCAGGTACTTGTGACTTGGATTGGCCACTGTTGAAAACAGGATGCTGGGCTTAATGGACCCTTGGTCTGACCCAGTATGGCTATTTCTTATGTTCTTATGTTCTTAAGATTTGGGGGAGAAGGGAGGTTCTAGGATCTGTGTGATAGGATCCAGGATCAAAGGAGGGAGGATTTGAATTGCAGTGGGTGGGAAGGAGAGGAAGGAGGTGTCCCTGCCATGCTCTGGTCCTGCTTCTCCTCACATCTCCTCTCTAACATCTTATCCGATATGACCATACATACACACACATATACTTGGCACTAATCCCTTCTCTGTCACACATACAATGTTTCAAACACAATCCTCTTTCTCATACACAAACATATGTACCCTAGCTGATCATAGAAACAAAGAAACAGAAATGGCAGCAGAAAAAGACTAATCGGTCCTTTCAGTCTGCCCAGCAAGCTCCCACACTTATTTTCCCATACTTATCTGTTTCATTATTTTCCCATACTTATCTGTTTCGACCACCAAGTTCAGGGCCCTTGTTGGTAACTGTTTGATTCAAATGTCCTGCTATCCCCTGTCATTGATACAGAGAGTAATGTTGGAATTGCATCAAAGTTGAGCATAAGGCTTAATGGTTAAGGATAGTAACCGCCACATCAAGCAAGTTACCCCAATGCTTGGTTACCCAGACTACACAGATCAATGCCTTGTTGGATGTTGTCTGAATGTAAAACCTGTTTTCCACATTTCCCCCTACCGTTGAAGCAAAGAGCAGTGTTGTATATGTATTCAAATTGATGTATCAGGCTTAATTGGTTTAGGGTAGTAACTGCCATAATAAGCAAGCTACCCCCACACTTTTGTTCACCCAGATTGTGAAGTTCAGTCCTTGTTGGTTGTTATCTGAATGTAATTCCTCTTTTCCACATTTCCCCTTGCCGTTGAAGCAGAGAGCAATGTTGGAGTTGCGAAGGCTTATTGAGTAAGGGTAGTAATCATCAGGTAGTAGCCTCCATTCCAGTACTCCACCCCCATGGCTCTTCTCTTCATTCCCATCCTCTAGCCTTTATGGATCCACAGTGTTTATCCCATGCCCCTTTGAAATCCTTCACAGTTTTAGTCTTCACTACTTCCTCCAGAAGGGCATTCCAGGCATCCAGCACCCTCTCCATGAAGAAATACTTCCTGACATTGGTTCTGAGTCTTCCACCCTGGAGCTTCAAATTGTGATTCCTTGTTCTACTGATTTTTTTTCCAAAGGAAAAGGTTTGTTGTTGACCATGGATCATTGAAACCTTTCAAGTATCCTCTCCTCCAGGGAATACATATTTAGGTTCTTCAATCTCTCCTCATAAGTCATTTTATGAAGACCATCCACCTTTTTGGTTGCCCTTCTCTGGACCGCCTCCATCCTGTCTCTGTCCCTTTGGAGATACAGTCTCCAGAACTGAACACAGTACTCCAGGTGAGGCCTCACCAAGGACCTGTACAAGGGGATCATCACTTCCTTTCTCTTACTAGATATTCCTCTCTCTATGCAACCCAACATTCTTCTGGCTTTAGCTATCGCCTTGTCACATTGTTTCGCCAATTTCAGATCATTAGACACTATCACCCCAAGTCTCTCTCCTGCTCCGTGCACATCAACCCTTCACTCCCCATCAAATACAGTTCTTTCGGATTTCCACATCCCATATGCATGTCTCTGCACTTTTTGGCATTGAATCTCAGCTGCCTGCCATATCTTCAACCACTTTTCCAGCTTCCTTAAATCCCGTCTCATTCTCTCCACTCCTTCCGGCGTGTCCACTCTGTTGCAGATCTTAGTATCATCCGCAAAAAGACAGACCTTTCCTTCTATCCCATCCACAATGTCACTCACAAAGATATTGAACAGGACCGGTCCAAACACCGATCCTTGCGGCACTCCCCTCAACACCGCTCTCTCTTCAAAGTAAGTTCCATTTACCATCACACATTGTCTTCTGTCGGTCAGCCAGTTTGCAATCCCCCTCTCATCCCCCAGCCTCTCTTCCCACTCTCCAATGATCTCTACTCAGCTACTCATAGTCTTCCCAAATGATTCCCCTTTGCTCTATCTGCTGCAGGCTTTCCTGTTCCCTGCATGCTGCCTGGAGTGGAGAGGCTGGATTAGGAAACAGAGGGCTCTACTCTCTAAGATTCAGCATAGCTGAAAAAGGCAGCAGATCTAAAGCCAGCCGGCTGTCCCCGGATTTCTACTGCTCGAGGCACAGGCCAGGCCTTATCTGGAGCAAAGTTACTTGCCCCAGGTCAGAAAAAGTAGCAGCAGAATTTTTAAACCCCAGCTTTCATAGCTTCCAGTCTGCTGTTCTAACCACTAATCTACATCACCACTCTGTGTTTCTAGGCAATATCATGGAAGCAGACACATGACTGCAAAAAACAATCATATAGCCAATCTAGTCTACCTAGGGCACAAGGGTAGACCCTTGTAACACTGCCCTCCTCCCCCCCCCCCCCCAAAAAAAAAAAAAACAACAACACTCTGATTTGAAAGTGCCTCTCTAACAGCAGGATAATAGAGTGTCTTAAAAGAGTCTCTCTCCCTCTCTCTTTCTCTCTCTCATACACACAGTAGGGATATTTATAAAATTGAGCATATTTTTATGGGCGCCCGCACACACCTTTTAAAATGTACTTGTAAGCATTTTTCCTATAGACACAAAATAGGAGAAAATGTTTAGTTAATAAGGCCCCGTAATGAAGTAATTTAACTAATTAGAGGGTAAAGTTTGAGCGTTTGCATGCACATTAGCCTGACTGCCAGGTAACCAGCGATAATTCTAATATTCATGCAAACCGCCTGTGTTAATGTAAGAACAAGGTCATTAGCTAAGTCTCACATTAATGCTCATTTGACACATATTAATGCTATGTGTGCCCCAAAGATTGGATACAGAAACCACACGAAGGAGTCAAGGCTCATCCGACAGGTCTAGTTTCTCAAGTTAGCCTCTGTCCTCCCGGCACATTTATTTACCATCTACCATCAGCACTATGATAAGCCATACTGTCAGTCCATGAGCTTTGTAATTTTCAGTAGGAGTACTACAGTACTATATCAGCAGCTACTGTTTCAAAACAAAAAATATTTAAACAGTGGCACAAAATATGGGACCGCAAATCTCACATTTTCATACACACCTCACAACTAATAACCAGCACCTGGTTCTACTGCAAAATATTATCTTTATAATAAAGGTCAAGTATGTTTACAGCAAATAAACTTTGGTATTCAGTAAGTTGCAGCTTTCCTAATGAATTCTGTGCAAGATTTGGAATGCATAAACTCTATAGCAGTAGCTAACCAGGAGCCAAATGTTTATTCGTGTTGAATGTTCACATAGCAATATACAGGTAAAGGGCTGGATTTTCAGAGGATTTACGCGCGTAACTAGTCATACATGTGCCGGGCGTAAATCCCCGGGATGCATGTAAGTCCTGGTGCTTGCAAAAAGGGTCAGGGTGGGGCGGGGAGGGGATGGGGTGGGGGCGTGGCCAGAGGCCTCCGCACAGCTGCTGTGCCGGGGATCGCGCACCGGCAGTTGGCCAACGCGCGCAACTTACTTCAGCCCCAGGTCTGAAGTAAGATTGGTAATAAAAGAAAAACAAAGAAAAAATTAGGGGGGAAAGGGCAGGGAAGGTAGGGGAAGGGAAAGGAAGATGGGCTGGGGTAGGGAAGTTCCCTTCGAGGCCGCTCTGATTTTGGAGCGGCCTGGGAGGGAATAGGGGAAGGCAGTGTGACTCAGCGCAGGCTCGGTGCGCGCAAGGTGCACAATTGTGTAGCCCCTTGGTGCGCCAACCCCCGATTTTATAACATGCGCGCTGAGTCCGAATGTGGACCGCGGAAAATAAAAGAAAAGCCATTTTTTGCTGATGGAACGATGATGGACTTGGTGGTTACAGAGAAGCAGCTGTGAAGGTGGTATTCCCCTGAGGCAGGACCCGCTGGGTCCGAAACACGATCGTGTCGGGATTGGGACGAAAAAAGAGATGAGTATTTCTGCTGTAATCTGTTTAGGATAATCAATTGCAATTGCACTTTCGGAACATGGTATATTAGTAGATGTTGGAGCCTGGAGTTCGTCAGCATATTTGGACATTCATTATATCTGGAGACTATTTTATCAAACATATATATAAAAATACAAAAAAGTATATTAATAAAGTAATGTGACCCTATACTATTTTAGAGTCTGCTGGGTATCACTGACTCTATCAGTAAGGGGCCTACAAAACTTTGATGGCTTCATTAATTTATGTGTAAATATATACCAGTTGAACCACGTTTTTTGATTTTGTTGGTCTTCAGAAAGCCATGATCAAACTAAATTACAATTACAATATAATAAAACTCCCATTCCAAAACAGCACTAACCACCAGTACTTAAAACAGTTATTATCCTATGAAAAGGTGACCCTGCAAACATTACACTAGGCCCTAAAATACCAATATACCTCCTATTAGGAAAACAGAACAAATCAAGCTTCTATTGACCCCTACATAGAAATGATACATTAGCAGATTACTTAACCTCAATCACACATGCAGAACACAGAGAGACCCTCATCAAATAGAGAATAAAGTGATCATAAAGTAGTAATACAAATGTGCAGACAAAAATTGAACTGTAAACCATAACAGGCCAGACTATGTATGCGTGCAGCAACAGAAAAACAGAAACAATTCAATTCTTCATAAAACATCAAACAATAAAATCAGGAAATATAAATCATCAATAGAAGTAAAACAATATTAATAAAAAGAATATTTCAAAAAGCTGACAAAAAGAATAGCATCCAATAATAAAAAAAACTCATATACATTTTCCAAAGACCAATAAGATATTTCAAAACAGCAGTCACATACATCAGCCAATACTTAAAACTTTAAAAAAGTTAAAGCCCTTGCTGTCCATACCTGGGATCTTTTGATTTCCAGATGCCTTGAGACTGTTGTAAATTAGAAGGGGAGAGGAGAGGAATTGTTGCTCACAGTCTTCTCTCTCTCATATATACATACATGCTAAATCATAGAACATGCTCTCACAAACCCATAGAGACGAACATGCTCTCACACACATACTCAGAGATAGATATGCTCTCAAAAGCACACACAGATTTGTTCTCACATACATACATAGACAGACATGCTCTCTCACACATACACAGAGATAGACATGCTCTCATACTCAGATATAGACATACTTTCAAAAGCACACAGCGACAGATTTGTTCTCACATACACACACAGACAGACATGCTCACTCACACATACACAGAGATAGACATGCTCTCAAAAACACACAGAGACAGATTTGCTCTCACATACACACAGACAGACATGCTCTCACACACACACATACACAGAGACAGACATGCTCTCATACACAGATATAGACATACTCTCAAAAGCACACAGAGACAGAGTTGCTCTCACATACACACACAGACAGACATGCTCACTCACACATACACAGAGATAGACATGCTCTCAAAAACACACAGAGACAGATTTGCTCTCACATACACATACAGACAGACATGCTCTCTCATACATACACAGAGATAGACATGCTCTCATAAACAGATAAAGACATACTCTCAAAAGCACACAGAGACAGAGTTGCTCTCACATACACACATAGACAGACATGCTCACTCACACATATACAGAGATAGACATGCTCTCAAAAACAGATAGAGACAGATTTGCTCTCACATACACATACAGACAGACATGCTCTCTCACACATACACAGAGATAGACATGCTCTCAAAAACACACAGAGACAGATTTGCTCTCACATACACACACAGACAGACATGCTCTCTCACACAAAGACATGTTCTCAAACACATACACAGACATGCTCTCACACACATAAATGCACACAGAGATAAGCTGTCTCTCTCTCTCTCTCTCTCACACACACACAGACATGATCTCTCACACACACACACAAACACACACACACACACAGTGTGCTCAGTTCCTCCTCACTCCCCATCAGGCACATTCACTTCCTCCCATCAGAAGCAGAAGTCCAGCAGGCAGCCTCCTCTTCTTGAGGCCATGGGAGCTGATGCCTCACTGTTTCCTGTGTATACGGGGGGGGGGGGGGGGAGCAACACGCCGTTGCTCTTCCTGTAGTCCAACACCATGCAGGCCCAGGGCCGATGCTTCCTTTTCCTGCCATGGTGCGGAGCATATGCTGTTATTTTCTCTTGCCATGACTGCATGGCCTCTCCTTCTTCCCACCCGAGTAGACCCACGACTTCATTTTCCGGGCTGTGTGGGTGGGAAGGAAAGACTATACTGTCACCGCCCCCAGACCGGTAGCATTTTAGGCCGGGGTGAGCAAACTTTTTGAGCAATGTCTCCCCCTTCCTTACATACAATTTGTTGGGCCCTCCACCCACCAAAGTTGGGTTATGGATATATATATATGTCAAAGTCTCTCACAACCAATCAGCTGTTGAACCATTTCCCAAATAGCAGGCAATCACACTGCCAGGCAGAAGCTCAAAATTCCAGTTTTGATTCTCTTCAAGTTGCTGAAAGGAGCAATCAGACACACAAAACATAAAGAAAAGCAGATACCATACCACATCCAGACAGGCACCTCACAGTAATAGTAGCACAAACTCCTTGCACTGCCAGACACATTGTGAACTAACACAAAATCCTGTATGCAAAAAAAAAAAAAACCCCACTCAAAATCTATACAGCAAAACTCTCATAACATAACAGTCACATGTGCAGAGGCAGAGACAGACCCTTACCAAATACAGAATAAAGGATCACAAATTAGAATCAGCAATATGCAGACAAAAACTGAAATGAAAACCCCAAGAAGCCATGTAACAATGGAAAAACAAAACCACCATTTCTCTTAAAACAAATAAATCAAGAAACATAAAGCATCAATTAAAACTAATAAAATATTTTAAAACTACTGACAAATAGAATAACGTCTATTAATTAGTCATATACATTTTTTTTAAATTTCCCAAGCACCAATAAAATATTTCAAAACAACACACATATCAAATAACACCCAATAATTAAAACTAATAAGGATTTTTAAAAAGCCCCTGCTGGCCGAACCTGGGAACTCTTGATTTCCAGTCACCCTGAGATTGTTGAGGATTAGGGGGCTAGGGGAATACACAAACTTTATCCTCTCTCACACACACTCGCATGTTCATTCTCTCTCACACATTCACTGTCACATACACATACATACTTGCTCTCATACACACCCACACACTGTCATGCACAGTCTCTAAGACCCTCTTTCCCCTACAGACAAAAGCTCTTACTCCCCCAGATGCCCACATACACACATAGGCTCTCACCCACACAGATCCCCAGGCAGACACCCATTCTTTCTCACACACACACACAGACCTCCAGGTAGACACCCATTCATTCTCACACACACAAACACACACACACGCAGACTCCCAGGCAGCCACCCATTCATGCTCACACATACAGACAGACTCCTAGACAGGCACCCATTCTCTCTCACACACACACACAGTCGTCCAGGTGGGCATTCATTCTCTCACACACACATACAGAAAGACCCCCCAGGCATGCACCAATTCATTCACAAACACACACACAAGCTTCCAATTATACACATACATACACTGAAGCCAGGCCCTATCTCTTTGTTTTTCTGGCAGCCTCAGAACCTCTCTGTCCTCTGTTGCCGCTACTGCCTTGTTCTTGGGAAAGAGCTGATCACTCATTGCTGCTTCCACCTCCTCTGTGCAGGCCCCACAATATAAAAATTTCACGGGGCTAGCACTTCCTTGTACATCACGAGATCAGCATAGAGAATGTGCTACTCTCGTCATTTCTAATACAGCAGGCCGGCACAGACAAGGGGAAGGATGCCATCTGCTCAGCTGCCGTTGGATGAGGTCCACTGGCAGCTGCACAGCCTCTCTCTCTTTGTTTTTCAGATGCCGGTGGGATTGGGACCATCGTTGATCACATTCACTTTCCCCTGCGGTACTCCACGTCCCAGCTCACCGCTGCCGGTGCCTCCCCCAGCTCTAGATGGCCACAGGCCACCTCTTCTTCTGCCGCCAGGTGGGATGGGCTCCCCCGGCAGCCGCGGGCCTCCTCCTTTTCTACCCCCAGGTGGGATAGGCTTCCCCCGGTGGCTGCAGGCCTCCACCTCTTCTGCCGCCGGGCGGGATGGGCTCCCCCAGTGGCCATGAGCCTCCTCTTTTTCTGCCCCCAGGCACCCTCTACAGTCTGGTGCCCTTGGCCCCTCTGCCCCCCCCCCTTGCTACGCCACTGGATCCCAAAACTCAGTAACGTCTTTGCAGTTCTATAAAGGGTTAACAGTTGTATTCCATTAAATGTTCAACTTCAATTTGGTTTTTCAAAGAATTCTAGAGAATTGAATGCATGTAAAACATGACTGACAACGCTGGAAGCTGAAAGTCTCCACAGGGCTTAATTTGTAGATAAAACAAAGTGGAAATGTGGAGCTGGGGGAATCGGGGGGGGGGGGGGGAGAAGAGGGGTCAGGTCCAGGTATGTCATGTGTGATGGGGTAGGGTTAGGACCTGTTGTGAATTCTCTCTCCCAAATGCACACACACTATTCCAAACACATATTTGAACACCCTCCTCCTTATCCCAGTGAACCTCCATCATCCTCTGCCCCGACCAACCCCCGGCTGTTTTTCACCCATCAGAACTGACTTGCACCATCTGCTCTGCTGCACTTCCTCGGGTCCTGGAATAAAAGGTGGCAGAACACCATTCTAGATTGTTCTTTCAGAAATTAAGCCCTGGGTAACAGACACAAAAAGTCATTGAAACAGCAGAAGTTTGAAACTTGTGAGCAGTAGCACAGTAGCCAGGGTTGAAGCCCTGATGAATGGCATCACTGCTCACAAGTTTCAAACTTCTGCTAATTCCAACCCCTTTTTTTTGTGTCTGTTCTTTAGGCTGCAGTGTCTGCTTCAGGGTCACACCTTCCCTTCCTGCCCTCTGCACAACAGGATGGGGAGGGGGCAGAACAACAAGAAGGGGAGGGGCTGAATTAGGGAGCAGAGTGGCTGTTCTTTGCCCTGCCTGCGCCAGGCTCACCTCCTTCTTCCCTGGGGCTGCCTGGAGAGGAGAGGCAGGAAGTCCTGCTGTTCTGTCTCAGAAAAGAAGTGGTGGAATTCAGTTCCAAGCAGTTCACTCACAAACTAAGCCCCGGGTCTCTATACATGTTTGCAGTTTAAAGTTGGGCACCTAGATCCCTCGATCTGTCTTAATAAAAAAAAATCCACTCATCTGGCCCCTGATGAGCCTCTGTTTTTAGGAACTTTAACATTAAGCAGGCAAAAGACAGGGCCAGGTCAGGGGAATGAAGTTAAGCACCCAATGCTGATTTTCAGTGCTGGGCACCTAATTTTGATGCTTTAGCTAAGGCAAGACTATAGCTGGCATAACTTTAGAAACTTCAGTTTAAGGGCCCTAAATTTGGGCCTATATATTTTGCCCAAGGTTAAGTTGCCATAGATTGGCTGAACATAGGTGCCCGAATTTAGTGCATACTGTATCTTAAGTGCCTATACGAAGGCACTCAGCATGCTGTATCAGGCTAAAATATGGATTCAAAGGAGCAGGTAGTATAGTTTTTGTTTCCATTTTATTCTTGGCTTCACTGTGTAAACTACTAATCATGATGTTAATTCTGATCTGGCACATATCTGCTAAAAACTGGAAACTACCAAACCATATCAAGATACAATGATTTACCATCACTACCAACTTGGACTAAATCTGAGGCAGAAAACCAGAGATGAAAGGCTCTGCAAATTTGTGCCCATCCTCTGAGGCATTTGATCTTCACCTTGCAACAATTTTAAGCATTAATGATCTATGGTAATAGTTTACAGAAACAACATTACAGGATTCATGAATTTTAAGAGTTTAAATACATCTCAAGTTTTAGTTTTAGAAAATACAATTTGATTGCAAAATAAATTACCAGAAGTGTTGCGGCCCCAATCGCGTCCCTCGCGATCAGGTCCATGCCCACTTACCCCCGCTCCGGTCCGTGGCCGGAATCACTGGGCTTCAGGCCTGCTAGGCCGCATGGCTGCAGCGTCTCCACGAGGGAGACGCCGCCAAGGCCCAATGCTGGCTCCGCTCCCACACGAGGGCAGAGCATTTAAAGGTCTAGCACCCAGAAGTGCTGGACCGCCTCCTGGATGACGTCAGACGCCGGCACAGTACTTAAGCCGGCGTCTGACTCCTAAACGACGCCTTGCAACGAGGTTCCTCTTCGGAGTGTCTAGTTGCCGTCTGTTCCTGCTGTCCTTGCTGTTCCTGCTGACCTCGCTGTTCCTGCTGACCTCGCTGTTCCTGCTGTTCCTGTTGTGCCTACTGCCCAGTCCTGCTGTTCCTGCCTTGACCTCGGATCCTCCCTGTGTTCCTGTCCCAGCTCCAGCTCCGGCTGATCCTCGCTTCAGTGACTTCCTGGTTCTTGACTCCAGTTCGCTTCTGACCTGCCTTGCCTACCACCTGCCTCGACCCTCGGACTCTCTTCTCATCTCATCTCTTGTTGTCTCCTAAGTCCCAGCAGTCCAGATCCCTACGGGCTCCTCCTGGGGGGATCTAGGAGTTCCAGGGTGAAACCTTCGCTGCTTCCTCCCATCTGCCGTGATCTCCTAAGTCCCAGCGGTCCAGATCCCTACGGGCTCCTCCTGGGGGATCTAGGACTTCTGGGTGAAGTGATCTTCGGTGCTTCAGCTTGATTCCACCTCCCAGCCTGTCCACAATGGAACCCCCAGTTCCATCAGGCCGGCCCAAGGGTCCACCTCAACTTGCTACCGCAACAAGAAGAAACAGAACATGTCAGTAAATTGTACCCTGTTTATTTTCACATGTAGCATAGAACATAAGAACATAAGAAATTGCCATACTGGGTCAGACCAAGGGTCCATTAAACCCAGCATCCTGTTTCCAACAGTGGCCAATCCAAGTCACAAGTACCTGGCAAACACCCAAGCATTAAATATGCTACTTTTGCCGGCAACAAGCAGTGGCTATTCCTTATTGATTAATAGAAGTTAATGGACTTCTCCTCCAACTACACTAGCTGCCTTAACCACATCCTCTGGCAATGAATTCCAGAGCTTTATTGTTCATTGATTGAAAAACAATGTTCTTAAATTTGTTTTAAATGTGCTACTTGTTAACTTCATGGAGTGTCCCCTAGTCCTTGTTTTATCTGAAAGGGTAAATAACTGTTTCACATTTACCCATTCAAGTCCTTTCATGATTTTGTAGATCTCTATCATATCTCCCCTTAGCCATCTCTTCTCCAAACTGAACAGCTCTAAACTCTTTAGCCTTTCCTCATAGAGGAGCTGTTTCATGCCCTTTATCATTTTGGTCACCCTTCTCTATACTTTATCCAGTGCAACTATATCTTTTTTGAGATGCGGAAAACCAGAATTGCACACAGTATTCAAGGTGCGGTCTAACCATTGAGCAAAACAGAGGCATTATGACATCCTCTGTTTTATTTACTATTCCCTTCCTAATAATGTCTAACATTCTGTTTGCTTTTTTAACTGCCACAGCACACTGAGCCAACGATTTCAATGTAATATCCACTGTGACATCCAGATCTTTTTCCTGGGTAGTAACTCCTAATGTGGAACCTAACATTGTGAAAGTACAGCATGGGTTATTTCTAGATCATTTATAAACATATTAGAAAACAATGGTCCAAGTATAGATCCCTGAAGCACTCCACTGTTTAACTTTTTCCACTGTGAAAACAGACCAGTAATCCTACCTACTCTCTGTTTCTACTGAAATCTGACACTTTTCAGGCAGCATCTGTATACCTGATCCTGTTGCTATCAAACTGCAGATACACTAGTGTCCACATTCAGTTCTCATAATTTTTATTTTTATTTTAGCTCATCATCTTTATCTTATCTTGCCTTAGGCTTGTGGTATCATTCACAAATAAAACAGAGAGGGAACTGGAGGGGTGTGGTGGCGGGGGGTGGGGGGTGAAGATGGAGTGGACAGCAAAACAAAGAAGAATTCAGTATTTGCCTACATATATTTGGCAAGGGTCTGTGTTCTGTTTGTGAGATTGAAGTGAGGTATTTGCTAGTGTGTAGGTTCTGTGTTGGGATCGGTAGCAGTCCAGCTTGTTTTGTTTTTCCAGTTGGGGGGGGGGGGGGTATACTGGTATTTTAGGACATTGTGGAATATTTGCAGTTTGCCTTTTCATTTAGAGCTGTTGCTGTTTGGGTTCTGGGAATTAGTGCTATTTTGGTATGGCAGATTTACTATGTAGGTTCTGAGTGGCTTTTTTTTGCAGGGTGTTATCTTAATGTAGCGACTTTGTATCACTGTTACTGACATGATATCCTAATTTGATGTTTCCTTTTTGACTGCTAGATCAGTCCATTACACTAAGGATTTCCCTCCTTCACAGCTGAAGGAGACAGAGGACACATCTCTTTAATTACCTCACCCTGGGATATAAAGGGGTCATGTGAAGAGGGAAGGGAGGGCTAGCATTGAAGGACCCCAGGACAGGATATTAGAGGCAACCCTTAAACAGATGTCCTCCAGACCTCTAGTTTCTAGCTGCCATACAAGAGAGGGGTCGACATCTACTCAATATATTGTGTAGCTAAAAAAAAAAATAGAAGGGGAGAAAGACAGTTCTTTCTGCCCAATACTGGACCTAAAAATGGGTTAACAGATACCTACAAGTGCCCCATTGTTGGAGGAAGAGACAGCAGTCAGTGATATCTTCAGTGAAATCGGGAGAGCATCTTGTGTCCTTGGGCTTCACAGAAGCTCACTCCCATATTTCCAGCTGAGTATCTCATCAAAACTTATTAAGGCTCTGTGTGTTGTGCGAACATGCCAAGTTTCAAATGCTGCCTTCAATCTAATGAAAACTCCAGAACCTTCACCAAAGTCGTGAGGGTGGTAGCAGCAGCCCTGCATACACAGGGCATTATCGGTGCACCCATGTCTAGACTTCCAGCTTTTAAGGGCCAAGTTATCTCAGTGAGAGTAGAGATGTAAAGGGATAGTTATCTTCGTGATTGGACATTTGTTTGTTTATTCTGAAGAATCACAGTAAAGTTTAAGATGAACACCCAATCTGTGTCCTGCCTTTTCCCTGCATCATTACCACTAATAGACAGCACAGTAGCCCACAACAGGAGGGATTCCATTACACCACCTAGGCCTAGAAGGTCCACCATAGAAAGGACCCACACCTTGAGGCAAGCAGAGAGGGGGAAATATGCCTAGAGTTAGCCCCAAAAAACTACCGTATATACTCGTGTATAAGTCGAGAAATTAATGCCAGAAAATAAGCACAAAAAAGCCAGTTCAACTTATACATGCAATCTATAGTTGTGCAGGTTTTTGGGGTTTGTTTTTTTTGCCCGTTTCATTTTCGGATTGGGGGTGGGCCATTTTGGTCCATCCCTGGATAGGAAGATTTTTTTTATCAAAATTAAAAAAAAAAAAAAACCAAACAACCCATCCCAACTCTTCAAATGTCTTTAAATATAAAGCCCCCCTACCCTCCCAACTCCCCCAAGACTCACCTAAAGTTCCTGGTGATCCAGCGGGGGCCAGGGAGTGCCATCAGCTCCCAGTAATCAAAATGGCGCCGACAGCCCTTTGCCCTTACCATGTGACAGAAGCCGGTATTTTGGCAGGGAAGGAGATGGATGAAGGGGGTAGGGAGAGTCAAGCAGGGGAGAGAGGGAGCATAGGGAAGAGGATGTGGAGAGTCAGGAATGCTGGGCAAGGATATGAGTGTGAGTGGATGATTGAAAGGGATTAATTGGTAAAAGTGAAGGATGATGGAGGCATGGAAGGGGAGTGACAGGGTGCAAGAGCCATAATATGAATGTTGATTTTGTAAATCATTTGGATCTTCTATTGGAACGACGACATATAAAATACCTAAATAAATAAATAAATATGTCTGTTTTGGGAATGTGTATTTCTTCTATCTTTGTACTTTGCTTAGTATAGGAGGCTATGTATTTCTGTTATTAGCTCTCCAGTTTTGCACTGCATGCAGAGTGGGCTTACCATGTGACAGGGGCCAGCCAATGGCATCGATAGCCCCTGTCTCATAGGAAGGACAAAGGGCTGCTAGTAATCAAATGGGGCTAGTAATCAAATGGGGCTAGTAATCAAATGGGGATAAAAGAAAAATCTACTATTAGATAGAAACATAGAAACATAGAAATGACGGCAGAAGAAGACCAAACGACCTATCCAGTCTGCCCAGCAAGCTTTTGCACTTTTTTTTTCACTCACATACTTATGTTTGTCTTGGCTCTTAGTAACCTTTTTTATTCTATTTCCCTTCCACCCCTGCCATTAATGTAGAGAGCAGTGTTGGAACTGCATCTAAGTGAAATAGCTTAATTAGTTAGGGGTATTAACCCTGCAATAAGCAAGCTACACCCATGCTTATCTGTTTATTCAGACTATGTATTCATCACATTCTCCTATCATACCTGAAGGTTGCAAATGATGTCCCTTTGTGCGCCCCTTCGTGCGAGCCTAACGTGCAGCCTGAAACCAAAACAATTCCTCAAAAATCTATGAAAATTCAACCACCTCAAACTCAATAAAATAAAAAGCCTAAAAAATGGAGACATCTTTACCCATTGAAAAAATACAAAACAAAAGAAATAGCAGATACCTAATGAAAAAAACAAAAAAAATCAGAAGAAATTACTGTAATCTGCTTTATACAAAGTGTAACAACAATTCACTGAAAACCTCTTGTTCATTATACTAACATTACTACTAATAAATGTACAATCCCTAGCAAAAAAATTACCACTTATAAATGACATATTAGAAGATCTAAACCTCTCCATATTCTGCATATCTGAAACATGGCTAAAAGACTCTGACAATGTTCTTCTAAACCAAATTGAATGTCTGAATCATGAAATGTTCCATTTTCCCAGACCTAAAAGAAAAGAGGAGGCCTCCTGATAATTTGCAGAAAAGAACTCAAACTCAAACCTTACAAAACTGAGATAAAGCCGCCACATGAAGTGGCAATACTTAAATCACAAAAAATAAATATTGGTCTAATATACAACCCTCCAGGAACACTCCTAAAAGATTGTTCACCTTTAATTGAAATCTTCACAAAATTATTCCCAAACCCAGAAACAACCATAACTGTAGGATACTTCAACCTACATATAGATAACACACCTAAATCCAACTCATGTAAAATATCCTTAGACACAATGAAAGCCATGGGATGGAACCAATTTATAACTAAACCAGCACACAAAGCAGGTCATATCCTTGATCTTATTTTTGCCAATCAAAATAACTGCCAAATCATTCTATCCCAAAAATTTATACCATAGTCAGACCATCAACTAATGAAAGCAAATATTACACTCCAACCCTCACAAAAATAAAAACTAAATATAATCAAACTATCAAATACAGAAAAAATGTAGAACCTGAAATTCTAGAAGAACATGTCAAACTTAATTTTTTGGATTCAGATATAAACAATATTTCATCAGCTTTTGATCTCTGGCAAAAAGCCATCAATGAAATATCTGACAATTTATGGGCCTTAATTTCCAAAAGTATCACACGCAGTAAGGGACGTTTCACACGCGAAATGTCCCTTTTCTCATGCGATACCAAAATGGAGGCGGAGTCGGCCCCGGAAGAGGGGGAGTCGGGGCATCACCGGGGCTGACTCCGCGACGACGGCGCACACAGCGAAAAGGTAAGTGCCTTTTCGCTGTCTATTTCGCTCCCAATAGCTACACCCCCTATGGTGGCGCTATTGGGTGTGAAACCGGCAGCGATCGCACCGTGATGGTGCGATTGCTGCCAGCTAGCGCAGGCCCGCCCCCCGTTTCGGCCCCCCCCCCCCCCGACCCTGCGATACTTTAGAAAATGAGGCCCTATGTCCTGAACAAAAAAACCCAAACCATCCACAACAAAGAAAATAATTCAAAGCCAAAGAAACCATGGTACAACGAAGACATATGACATACCAAACAAACCCTAAGAAAATATGAGAAGAAATGGAGAAAAAAACGATCAACAGAAAACCTTGCAAAATACAAATTACAGCTATCTAAATACCAAGAACTAATAAATAAAATAAAAAACAATACTATGCTAATCAAATTCATGGAGTAATCTACAACTCTAAACTTCTCTATGAAACAGTAAGAAACCTTATCAAAAATCCAACATCTTCCATTTCAAGTAACTATGACCACAAAAACCTCATGCAATGACCTGCAAACTATCTTCTACATAAAATAAATACCCTCAAGCCACAATTTTCCAACAACCATCAAGCAGATATCTCAGCAACTCACCCTACCAAACCAAAATGGACTTCTTTCAACACAGTATCAAAACTAGAAGTGAATTAGATAATAAATTAAATGAAACCTGTTTCCCACCCACTAGATCCTATCCCAGCTAATACCATAAAAAAATAAATACTGTAATCACAACAATAATCACAACAATAATAAACCATTCTCTATCACAAGAAATAGTCCCCAAGATAGCAAGACAAGCTATTGTGAAACAACTTTGAAAAATAAAACTTGAAAATTAGATGACTGGGACAATTATAGACCAATCTCAAACTTAGCTTTCATCTCAAAAGCATTAGAAAAAGCAGTTTTATCTCAATTAGAAAATTACCTGGTTGACAACAATATTCTATTCCCAAACCAATTTTGATTTAGAAAAAAACATTTAACTGAAACTCTACTCATATCCCCAACAAACAACATGCTAAAAGGATTTGATCATAATGAATCATATTTACTGGTTCTACTTGACTTAAAAGCAGCATTTGACACTGTGGAGCATAATCTACTATGCCAACAACTAAAAAAAGTTGGAATTGACGGAAAAATTCACAAATGGTTCTGCTCCTTCCTTAAGAATAGAACTTTTCAAGTAAAATTAAAAACCAATTATCAGACATATTTACAATAGACACAGGAGTTCCACAAGGCTCAGCACTCTCGATAACCCTGTTCAATATCTACCTCCTACCAATATGCACTCTTTTAGAAAATCTGAACATGAAATTTTTCATATACACCGATGATATTCAATTTTACATTCCATTTGATAAAACCTTTGAAAGAACTACAGCAACCTTAACAACATACATGAGATCAATCCAACAAGAACTTTCTCTTCTAAAACATACACTTAACACCAATGAAACTGAAATAATATGGCTAAGAAGAGACACAACAACCCACCCTCAGCCTTGGAACTGCCAACATTACACCCTCAAATGAAGTCCATCACCTTGGAATACAGATTGATGAAACATCAACATGAAAAAACATATAAGTAAAATGATTAAATCTGGGTATTGTAAATTCAGAATCTTACACCATCAAAAACCATTACTTACCTTCCAAGATTTCCACACAGTCCTACAAACATTAATATTTTCGAACCTGGACTATTGCAACTCATTTCTGTTGGGCCTTCCCGCAAGCACAATTAAACCACTACTACTTCTCCAAAATGCCTCAGCAAGACTCCTTTTAGGAACTAGAAAATATGATCATGTTATCCCTTCTCTAATCATCCTTCACTGGCTTTCAATAAAGTTCAGAATCAATTACAAAGTATTATCCCTCATCTTTAATATTATAAACAATTATGATCCATCTCCTCCAGGAATAACAATAAAAAGCTACAGCTTGCAAAAAGATCTCAGATCTCAAAACAAAAATCTTCTTAAAGTTCCTTCAAATCTGAACAATTATCTAACCCAAATAAAAGAACAAATGTTCACAATAGCAGGACCCAAACTATGGAACGATCTGCCTGAATCAATAAGACTGTTAACTGAAAAAAAGAAATTAAAACATGAACTTAAAACCTGGCTCTTCAGAAAAGCCTACGAACTAATGTAAAGAAATATCAAACAAATGAACTTTATTTTTCCAGAAATATTACTTCTTCTCAGCACAGCAAATAATTTGACTAAAATTTATTCAAAACTGAAGCAGTAAATATCAATATTAGATTGTTAACTTTGAATGTTTGGATTATTCAATAGTATTAAAATAGATTCAATTACTTTAAATAAGAACCTGTTAATATAATATTATACAATGTAATCAAATGCAATTTATGTGAACCGTTGGAATCTTCTGTTGGAATGACGGTATATAAAAAGCATAAATAAATAAAATAAATAAATACAAATGCAGGGAAATGGACAATCTGTTCATGGTATTGGGTGGTGCCTGAGAAGGGAAAGTTGCCTCTGAGGCCACCATAGCCAGATGTATCAAGGAGGCAATATCATCAGCCTACTTATTATCACATTAGCAATCCCCAGTAGCATTTCAAGATCACTCTGTAAGGGCGCAACCTCATCCTGGGTAGAGACTGCCTAGCCTCACCAGAAGGAATTGCAAGGTAGCTGCCTGGTCATCCTTGCACCCACTTGGTCAACACTATAGATTAATCACTCAGGCCAAGTAAGATGCTGCCTATGAGGCAAGAATTGGTAAGACAGCTTGGTCTTCCTTCCACCCTATTTAAGTGGTCACTCATATCTCCTTGGTGTAATGGACAGGTCTAGCAGTCAAAAAGGAAGTTTAAATTATGCTTACCTGATAATTTTATTTCCTTGAGTACTGCTAATTCAATTCAGATACCGCTCAGGAAGACAGGGGTAAGAAAACCTTTGGGGCCAATTGACAGCTTATGAGGTACCCTGGCTGCATCCTCCTCCTTCTACCTCTCTCTGGCTTTGCTCATCTTTCCTCTGGACTCACTCAGAGTGGGCCTTATTTCCCAGTGGTATGTATTTCAAGAAAGTGGCATCAGGAGGTATTTCTAGGGGTCACAATGCTTAGGCAGTAGTCTACTGGTATTGGACAAGGACCACATGCCCTTTATACCCCAGAGTGAGGTCATTAAAGAGATCCTTTGTCCTCTGTCGCCATCAACCATGGAGGAAGAAAATCCCTTGTGTAATGGACTGGTCTAGTAGTTCTCAAGGAAAGAAAATTATCAGGTAAGTATAATTTAACCTTTTTCTATGATGAATAGCAAAGGAAAAACATCCCAGTTCAGCCCAGCCAGCCATTTCAGAGATTAAAAACATAGAACATGATAGTAGATATCTAGTCTGCCCATCTATCCAAGTTATCTATACCTCAGTGATTGATGCCCTCTTTTTATCCCATGCTTTCTTGAATTCAGATACTGTTTTTGCCTCCACCATTTCCACTGGGAGACCGTTCCATGCATTCACTACCCTTCTTAAGATTTTTCCACCCTTATCCCATGTCTCTTTGAGTACCAGAAGAGAATATACCACCAGTTACATCTAGGCCTGTTCAGGCCTCTGCCGCGGCTCTCCCTCCTCGAGGGAGACACCGGCATTTCGCCGCGGCTAGCCCCGCTCCCTAGGCACGCACGCACGCAGGGGCTGGGGATTTAAAGGGGCCAGCGCGGGAAACCTCTGGGCCATCCCAGGATGACATCAGACGCCCAGACTACTTAAGCCCTGCTTCCTGGTTCCTTCTTCGCCTTGCAAGAGGTTCCTCAGGTCTCCTGACTGCTAGTTGCTGCGTTCCTTGGATTGCTCTTCGTCTTCGACCCGGCTTGACCCCTGACTTCTCCTCCGTCTTGTCCTTTGGTTCCGGTATCTGCTTCTGACTTCTGGTTCTGACCCGGCTTTGCCCACGACTTCGTCTTCAGCTTCCGTCCCTGGCTTGTCTTCCTCCGACCTCTGGTTCTGACCCGGCTCCATCCACGACACCGTCTCCTGTCTCACCCCTGGCTTGGTTTCTCCTCCGACTCTCAGCTTCCGACTCGGCTTCGTTCCTGGACTCCATCTTTGGCCATCGTTGCTCCTCTGGTTCCTGCTGTTCGCCGGCCCCGAAGATTCACCTAAGTCCCAGCGGCCAGGCCCCTATGGGCTCCTCCTGGGGGGGTTCCAGTTTCCAGGGTGAAGACTCTTCAGTCACCAGGGCCCAACATCGTCCGTCATTCCTCCAGCTGCCGAGTCCTTGGTCGCATAGGACTCCGCCTTAGTCCAGTGCCAAAGCCATCTCCGAGTTCCCCGAGCCACCTCCCGGTTGGGACACTTGCTGTGGTCCACCACAGCGCTCCATCCTCTGTCCCAACCGGCCCAAAGGTCCACAACCATAACAGACAGACTATTAAATGACAGAAACGCTGGTAGTTTATGCAAGTAGTGTTTTTTAGAGATGTGAATCGTGTGATCGATCGTCTTAATGATCGATTTCGGCTAGGGGGGGGAGGGAATTGGATCGTCGCGGTTTTGTTTTTTTAAATATCGTGTAAATCATAAATCGGGGGAGGGCGGGAAAACCGGCACACTAAAACATCCCTAAAACCCACCCCGACCCTTTAAAATAAATCCCCCACCCTCCTGAACCCCCCCCAAAATGCCTTAAATTACCTGGGGTCCAGAGGGGGGGTCCCGGTGTGATCTTTTACTCTCGGGCCTCCGGTGCGTTGTAGAAATGGCGCCGGCGCTACCTTTGCCCTGTCATATGTCAGGCGCCATTTTGTTTTTTGTCCCCCGACGTCAGGAGCGTAGGAGATCGCTCCCGGACCCCCGCTGGACCCCCAGGGACTTTTGGCCAGCTTGGGGGGGTCTCCTGACCCCCACAAGACTTGCCAAAAGTCCAGCGGGGGTCCGGGAACGACCTCCTGCATTCGAATCGTGTTGCCGTACGGCCGGCGCCATTTTGCCGTACGGCAATATGGCCGGCGCCATATTTTGCAAAATATAATGGCTACCACTACCAGCACTACTATCAAAGCAAAGCTGGATCCTGCCAGTAGCATTACGAATGCACTGTGCTCGCAGTGGCCTTTGGGGTTTTGGAGAGTTCCAAGTGGGACTGAAGGCTGAGGTTAGGTGTTGGGAGCAGAGAGGAGGGTGCAAGGGTAGGAAGGAACCCAGAGCCCATGTGTTATTTTAAACATTGAGGTGGGAGAAGGGGAGGTTTCTTGAGCTGTTATGGCTCGCAACTTATTTTAATTATTTTGGGGAGATTTGGGGTAGGGGCTGTTGGTCATTACGCCCAACATCTGTTTTACTGATTTTGTGGGATGGAGGATTAGGCCTGCTGTTCCAGAAGGTGGATTGTTTTTTAACTTACCCGGCTACATGTTGAATATAGTCTGATAGATGTGCCCAGATAAATTTATGACTGCTCTAAGTTTCGTCCACACTTAATATGGATACCTTATCCAGCTAACTCTAAATCTAAATTATCAGGCTAAAATAACTCCGCCCCAGTACACCTCTAATTTATCTGGATGAATTTAATCTGAATAATGACTTATCTGGGTAAATGTATTTGGTTTGTGGGGTCAAAAATTTAAATCTTGGGGTTTGTCTGGGTAGCACAAACGTTACCTGGACAAATCCCTTGGAATATGGCTGGACCTCATGATGTCCAATAACGTGATTTTACAGGATTGTTCTGGGAATGGTGGTGGCGGGGATATAATGAGTTTAATTATCAAAGTCTCAGGGGGTTAACAAACCTGATCATTAATTGAGGACAGTGAACAAGATAGAAGGATGAAGGACCTAGAACAGTGGTTCCCAACCCTGTCCTGAGGGACCCAGTCAGTCAATCTAATTTTCAGGATATCCACAATGAAAAAGCTTTTGTGGAAGAAGGCTGGGGCTGTCTCAGGGGCCACGAGCTTGTGATGGCTCACAGGACTCGTGCTGATTTTATTTCAGGTTTCTCCACCCCTTGACACTGCTGCTCCACCAATATCTACAGCACTGCAGCCTGAGGAATGTAGCAGGTAGGAGTGAGAGAGAAAGGGGGAGAGGGCTGCCGCTGGACAGAGGGTGAAGGGGATGCCAGAGAAGGGGGCTGTTGCTGGACAGAGGGCTGGGGAG
Organism: Rhinatrema bivittatum; assembly: GCF_901001135.1. Taxonomy (NCBI): domain Eukaryota; kingdom Metazoa; phylum Chordata; class Amphibia; order Gymnophiona; family Rhinatrematidae; genus Rhinatrema; species Rhinatrema bivittatum. The sequence continues at coordinate 586,496,350 of NC_042615.1, forward strand.
AGAGGGCTGCTGATGCTGTGCAGGAGGTTATAAGGGCGAGGGGGGCTGCTTGAACTGATGGGCAGAGGGTGGGGGAGGGGCCTGCTGGCGGGTACAGGGAGGGGCCTGCTGGCGGGTACAGGGAGCGGGGCTGCTGCTGGCAGTGGGTGAGAAGGGGAGAAGGGAAGCTGCTAGGCAAAGGTTGGGTAAGAAAGAAGGCATTCTGCTGGACAAAGGCATGGAGGTAGATGCAGGGCAAGGAGTGGTTGTGGGAGAGAAATGTGGATGCAGGGTAAGGAGTGGGTGTGGAGGCAGAGGGTAATATAGGGCATGGAGAAGGGGAGATAAAGAGGGGGATGCAAGGCACACTGGAGTGAGGGAAAGAGAGGGGATGCAGGGCAAGGAGTGAGTGGGAAGATGGAAGGGTAATATAGGGCAAGGAGAGGGGGGGGAGAGAAAGATGGGGTGCATGGCACACATTAGCGTGAGGGAGAGAGAGAAGGGATGCAGAGCAAGAAGTGAGGGGGAATATGAGAAACGCTGGGCACAGGATGTGGAAAGAGAAAAAGGGAGATATGCTAGACATGAGGAGAGAGGAAAGGAAGATGCTTTGTTGGAGTCACTCCCACCAGCAGAGGGGACAGCAGTGCCTTTAGCCCAAAGGGGAGAGCTCTGTTCCAGAGCAGCCATTAGTTAGTCAAGATGGGGAGCGGGCATAATTCTGAATATCAGCCCCAGGTGCAGAATAAGCTTGTTCCAGGACTGGATTTATCATTCTGGTTTACTTATGTATCCAAAGGTGTTTCCCTTTCCCTAATCACACAAAGCATTTGTTTTCTTAAATGCTTGGGGAAGGATTCTACTTACTTTCCGTGTCACCATTTTCTTGGCCTATGTCAGACAATATAAAAATGGTGGCTGCAAACACTCTACAAAATAGGATGTGTGGAAGGTGCTGGATCAGCAGCAACTCTATTTCCTTTTAATGCCCCAATGCAATTAACAAACAAAAGTTTGACGTCGTGCCAGCATATGCCTGCTGTTAAGTGATATTAATCACTATGAATCATACACAATTTGCATTATCCCAATCTAGCATTAAATAAAAATGTAACTGAGACACGGTGATACTTTTGTGTAAACAGTTCTTGGTCAAGTATAATAGTTAGACAAAAGTTAAACTGAATGACAAAGAATGTCCACCTGAAAAATCATTTAGGGAGACATTGCTTCTTTGCAGGTTAACCTTTAAATATTATAATGGAATGACCTATCATTTCCCTAAAAGTTCATAATGAGCAGGCAGCTACTGAAAGCTCAAGAAAACTCAGATTGTCATCCTTAAACTGCTAAAGTATTAAAGTATACAACAAAAAGTAATATAATATTGAGACTATGCAACTCCTCTGCTAATGAGTTCTACACAAAGATTGCTTCAATCCCCTCCCTCTCTCTAGGTCTGTGCTTGGGGAAGAATACTAATGAATATGACTCATTTAATAAAACAAGCTTCAGAGATGCTTTATTGCTTTCCAGACAGTCTGTGGTGTTAAGTTGCAAACTGGCCAATCAGAGGTAGATATATTTAAAAGGATACTCTCTAGGCTTGGTGAATTGTTAATGATCGATAGGCTGACATTTGTTTCCAGAAAAGATTTGCAAATTGATAACAGAAAGCTAGCTGCAGCTCCTCAGAAACTGGCTATCGGCAGAAACAACAAATCCTTTTGTTTCAATCTGCATATTTATTTATTTAACATGTTTTATATACCGATAGCCGTTTGCACATCGTACGGGTTTACACGGAACAAGCGGAAGGCCAGAGGAAATGGCACAACCGTTACATGGAATGCATAAGTGAACATTTGAAAGCATTTAAAGAACATAGGAAAGCATTTGATAACATATGAAAACGATTAACTTAGTCATATAAAACAAAAGGTATAAGAATTCTGTTTTACAAATATAAGAAGGTAGAGACTGTACAAATAGTAGGGACTTGGGGGAGAAGGAGGGCTAATAAAATAGATATTAAATATAAATAGGGGCTAATAAAATAGATATTAAATATAAATATTAAATATAAAGGAGGGAAGGGAATGGAGGGGGAGAGGGAAAGCTAACTTGTGTACAGGCCGGGGTGAACAGATAGACTGTGTCCAGACTCAAGGTTATGTTTAAAAGTAGGGGCATAAGTATGCTTTGAAGAGGCGCAAGTATACTTTAGGGAGGGGGTAGTGTAGGAGAGGGCTGTTTAGGAAATGGCCTGTTGAAACAGCCACATTTTAGTTTTTTTTTTAATTTGGGTATCTTTGCTGCTGCCCCATAGGGTACAAAAAAAATGGCTGGAATGCAAGAGGTTGAAGAAAAAGCTTAAGATATTAAGGGGCGTATGCACTAAAAACATGCTAGTGCTGGCAAGCATATTAAGTGCTGTCAGCATGTGTATCCCATACTCTCATATGTGATAAATATTTAGCATTCATGAAAATGCATGTTAGGGCCCCTCTTCCAAACATATCGGGCAAGTTTTAGAATGGCGATGGGGTTTCCATTTGAAAATCGGGCCAGAGATGTGCACATTTGCACTTGCTTTGAAGCAGGACTTCTGATTTTGAAGGCCCTAAGAGGAAACAGACCAGCACATCTGAAAGACAGGCTGTCATTTTATATTCCCTCTAGGCCCACTCATGGAGCTTGCCTAACCACACCTCTGCTTAAAAAAAATCAATTGGTTCTGAGACTCACCAGCGAGCCTTTACAGAAATTCCTGCTCCTCTAGAACTCTCTTCCAGTAAAGCTATGCTAACCCAGGATTATAATTACTTCAAGAAGTAGTTCAAAGTCTGGCTTTTCTGTCAGGCTTTTAATTGATTTTTCTATTATCTGCCATAGGTATCTGGCCTGGTACTAGTTTGAAACTCAATCTGATACCTATGCTTTGCCTGGAATAATTATCAAATCTGGGCAAGAATTTCGATAACATCCCTGGTATTTTCCAAATATACATATGAAATCTTTGAAAATAGCCAATAATATTGCAGATATCTCATGGGATTAGAATAATATCTTGGATCCAATATTTTGTAGGGTCTTGCTCGCTTTTTTCTAAAATGGGATCCTGGCATCTAGGGTGGTATGTAACATGGGTTATTAGGTGGTCTTCGTTGGTTTTTTTGTCTTGCTTTCTGTATGTTCTGTGCTACAGATCTGGAGTCATTGTGTTTCCCGCCTCCCCAATACTAGGATCCTCTCTAGGTATCATGGGACACACACTCTTCACTGGAGCTAATGATTCTAATCTTCACACTCTTACACAGTTTTCTTTCTTGAAAAAAAATATATATTTGTACCCCTATGCAGGGCCATCCTTGGAAAGGGGAGGACAGGTGTAAATCAGGGCAAGGTAGCCCAGCTCCCTGCAACTGGCTGCAGTGTTCAGTCACAGCATGATCCCTTCCCCTTTTCCATCTTACCGCAGGTAACAGACATAAAGGAGCAGCACTTTGTTGTGTCTGTCGCTGCTCGACACCCTCACTCTGTCCTCTTTACCTCTGTGGTGACTCCCTCTGGATCTGATGGACGGCTGGCTGCCGCAGTGTCCCCATGTCATCTCCCTCCGGCGTCCTCGGACCGGCGCGACGTTGCAGATCCGCCATGTTTGCCTGATGACCTAGGGCGCGCGTGTGCGAGCTCTGACTGAAGTACCAGCAAGGGCGCAAAACTCAGGGGCGTTCCCCTGAGATGACGTCATCCACTTCCAATATTTAAAGGTCTCTATTTTCACTATCAGATTGAGTTAGCAAGGACGGAAGGACGAATATGTTTCCTCCAAGCTACTCTTCCTCCTCGGACTTACCAGAGGTACCCGCTCCTCGGGGGCCTCGCTCTCTCTTTACCTTTCAGATTACAGATAGGAACCGGTACTTGCTCCTCGAGGGCCCATGATCCTGGATACTCTGAAGATTCTCTACTGCCTGGAAGATATCGCTACTACAAACATCTGTGAGTTACCATCGCTCTCTCAGAGCTTACCCTGGAACCAGGTACTTGCTTCTTGAGGTCCTATACCGTTCCAGCTCCTGAGCTTCCTTGAGACCTTATGTGAGTTTTGTCATCTAGTTCTGTTCATGAACCCTGTCTACTCTGCCTACTCACATTCTACAGTTTCTCAACAGCTCAGCCATCCTGGATCGCTGTTCCAGTACCTGAGGGACTACAGCCCTGCTGGGTATATCAGCTCACTACTGCCACCTCTGGTGGCTTCATCACCTGTTTAATAAAAGAACTAATGTGTGTCTGTCTCCATACTCAAGCCTAGCCGGTGGTCCCTCTTGGGATATCCTCCCAAGGGCATGGTCATCTGCCACCGGCCCAGGGATCCACCTACAACTATATGAAAGACTACAGATTGCTACTCTGCAGTCTACTAGTACAGAACTCCTATCTGATTGCTCCTCCCATCGAGCATAAGATTCCTAACACACTTTTACCTGATGTATCTCTTCTGCCACCATCATGGCATGGGAAAAGAATGTGTGGTGGAAGGATGTTGAAAAAGAGAGACACCACTGTCTCTTTCCTCAGATTTAGATTCTGGAAACTCTGTCATGACAAAATTTGTATGCACTGCCAAAGTAATACTTAAAGGGATAGATATTCAAAAGCCATTTTGACGGATAACTCACAAGTTATCCGTCAAAATGGCTTTTATGGCTTTTATTCAGCCTCTTATCCGCCTAAATTATAACCAGATATAAAAGGCGTGTTCCGGGGAGGGGTCCTGTTATCCGACTAACTTAGCTGAATATCGGGTATATCTGGGTAAGTTAGCCACATAACTTTAGACCTGCTGGGAAGCAGGTCTAAAGTTATCTGGCCTTGTGTGATAGTGTCTAGCAATCTGAAGATGGTAAAACAATATGACAAGGCAATAGCTAAAGCCAGAAGAATGCTGATCTGCATAGAGAGAGGAATAACTAGTTAAAAAAAGGAGGTGATTAACCCCTTGTACAGGTCCTTGGAGTGGTCTTACCTGGAGTACTGTGTTCAGTTCTGGAGATCGTATCTCAAAAGGGACAGAGACAGGTTGGAAGCAGTCCAAAGAAGGGCAACAAAAATTGTGGGGGGTCTCTATCAAATGACTTATGAGGAGAGGTTGAAGGACCTGAATATGTATACCTTGGAGGAAAGAAGGTGCAGGGGAGATATGATACAGACCTTCAGATACCTGAAAGGTTTTAATGATGCACAATCAACAACATACCTTTTCCGTTGGAAAGAAATCAGTAGAATTAGGAGTCATGTAATGAAACTCCAGGGAAATTGGTCAGATCCAACATCAGGAAAGATTTCTTTACGGACAGGGTGGTGGATGCCTGGAATGCCCTTCCAGAGGAGGTGGTGAAGGCAAAAATGGTGAAAAATTCAAAGGGGCATGGGATAAACACTGTGGATCCCTAAAGGCTAGAGGATGGAATTGAAGAAATGAGTGCATGGGGGTTAGTATAGCGGTTACTACTCTTAACCAATAAGCCTTCATGCTGTTGATGCAACTCTATCATTACTCTTTGCTTCAAGGGCAGGGGAAAAGATGAAAATGGAATTAGATTCAGACAGCAAACAACAAGGACATTGAATTTTGTGGTCTGGGAAAACAATTAAGCATAGGGGTAACTTACTGATGCAGCTGTTACTACCCTTATCCAAAAAGCCTGAAACTCTTGATGCAACTCCAACATTGCTCTCTGCTTCAACAGCAGAAGGTAACGGGGACTCGAACTCAAACAGCAACCAAAAAGGGCCTTGACTTTGACAGTCTGGGAAACTGAAAATTATGGGGGTGACTTGTATGGCAAGGCAGAGACTACCATAAGCTTGCTGGGCAGAGTGGATGGACCGTTGGTCCTTTTCTGCCATCATTTCTATGTTTCTATATATCTAGCTACTTATCCGGATATATTTAGAGATATCTAGGTAAGTAAGTAGCACACCTTAAAAAAAAAAAGAAGCATCAAGCCACGGGATTCCTGGCACGATGCCCAACCCCCCTCCCCAATGGCGGTCCCCACAAGCTGGCCCAAATCTTTAAAATTTGAAAAGTTTAAAAGTTTCATCCAACGATTGCCATTGGCATGGACCTCCCTCCTCCATTCTTGTTAAATACTTTAATTGCCCCTCCTCTGCCTCCCCACCCCTGGTGGATACCCTCCCACCCACCTGATACCTCCAAAACTGACCTCTCTCTGCCGGGATCGCTCTTTTCAGCAATCCCAGCCACTTGTAGCATAACGTTACATAGGTAATAATGCTGGAAGGGTAGTTTTATAATAAACTGTACACTTCCAGCATTATTTCCTACGTTACCCTACTAGCGGCCGGGATGACTGAGAAGAGCAATCTCGGCACAGAAGAACCAGTTTTGGAGGTAAAGGATGGGTGACAGGTTATCAACTGGTGGGAGGGCGGATGACTGGGGGGCAGAAGAGGGACAAATTATTTTTATCAGGGAGGGAGGAGGAGGCTCATGCCAGCAGCGATTGTCAGATGAAACTTTTCAAATTTTAAAGGTTTGGGACAGCTTGTGGGGACCTCCAGGGGGAGAGGGTGTACATACATGTGGTGTTGAGAGGGTGGGCATCAGTCTGGGAAGCCCATGACTTGGTACTTTTTTTTTCTAAGAGGCTCTAATTACCCTGATATCACTGAAGATATCTGGATAAGAAGTGAATTATCTGGCCATATGAGACCAGACAACTTTAGGCCTAACCAGCTATATTCAATGACTGGCCAGTTAGGGTTGAAGTTATCTGGCTATATGTAGCCGGATAACTTTAAACTAGTATATTCAGCAGAACGTTTATCCCGCTGAACATACTGGACAAGTTTTCTGGCTAACTGTAAACAGATAACTTATCCTCTAAACAGCCTACTGAATGATGGCCTCAAAATGGTTAAAAGGAGAAGAAATGAAAAAAAAGTATAAAATAAGTGGTAATAACTGTAATTAAAATTACAGAGTACAGACTCATTAATTGTATGGACAATTACTAAATTCTGATGCTATTCTGTATTATCCCTGGTCACAACATACAGAACTGATGCCTAAATTCTATTGGCCAGTGCCTTGCAAACTGGAGCAGAGGAGAGGTACTCTGCTCCCTAATATGTCTCCTCCCTTGCTATCCTTTCCCATGGTCTTTATTCAGTGCAGACTTCATGTTTGTCCACAGATGGGCAAGATCGTGAAAGAAAAACAAGCCTCCATATTGGCATTTTAAAGACTGAATAATTTGTATATGAAGCTGATATTTAGTGCTACTTAGCCAGATAAATAGGGACGTTACGACGTATCCAACTAAATGGCAGCCATTGAATATCTGGTTATGGTCAGCGGCCACCACTTAGCCATATAAGTATTTATTCAGCTAAGTAGATAGTCGGATATCTTGGGGGCAAGCAATTGGGACAGGGCTAGTTATCTGGTTATCTTAACGGATAAGTGCCAATATTCAGATTTATCCAGCTAAGCTAATCAAATAAGTTAGACCTGCTCCATAGCATGTCTAAAGTTAGTAGGGATGTGCAGAGGGACGCCATACGTTGCATTCGTGATTCGGATTCGTCGGGGAGCAGATACGATGCATTTGGCCGTATGGTACCTCGATGCGTTAATACAGCGATTTCTATTCGTGTGCCTGCTAAAATTCAAATTAACTACAACCGCCACCCTCCTGACTCCCCCCAAGACTTAACAAAACTCTGTGGTGGTCCAGCGGGGGGTCCGGGAATCATCCCCTGCACTCACACCCTCGGTGCCAGCTTCATCATGGCGCCGATAGCCTTTGTCACAGGGGCTACCGGTGCCATTGGTCAGCCCCTGTCACATGGCCATCGGCGCCATCTTGTGCTCCTACCATGTGACAGGGGCTGACCAATGGCACCGGTAGCCCCTGTGACATAGTATGGGCAAAGGCTATCGGTGCCATTTTGAATAGTGGCATTGGATGGCCGGAGTGCAGGAGGTCGCTCTGATGCAGGGAACAGGACCTATATGTGAGGGCTGATTTATTCCCTGCATTCTTTGTGTAATCAGAAAATATGTTACTGAAATTAATTTTCTGGAGTTCAGGGGATGGGCTGCAGTAGGAGGGAAAGGTTCAGAAGTCTGGGGCAGAGAAGCATTGGCAATAACAGTGCCTAGGAGAAGTATTATCTGAAATCTGGCGTTTACTTTATGGCTGCTTTATGTGTCCTCTCCCTCCTATGGTTAAAATGTGAGGTGAAAAAGGCTATTTTAGCCAAAAGAACTTCTTTCAAATATTGGAAAAAGGATCCATCTAAAGAAGATAGGAAAAAGCGTAAGTATTGGCAAATTAGATGCAAAACATTTTTAAGGCAGGCAAAAAAGAGAACTTGAAAAGAAGCTAGAGGCAAAAACTCATAAGAAAAACTTTTTAAATATATCGTAAGCAGGAAGATAGTGAAGAAGTTGGTTGGAGCATTAGATATTCGAGGGGTTAAAGGGGCTTTTAGGGAAGACAAGGTCATTCTTTGCTTCAGTTTTTTCTGAAGAGAATGTTGGGGGAGATATCTGTGCTGGAAACAATTTTTAATGGTGATGATGCAAAGTACTGAAAAAAATCATGGTGAACCTGGAAGATGTAATAGGACATACTGACAAACTAAACAGTAGCAAATTACCTGGGACAGATGGTTTCTACCCCAGAGTTCTGAAAGAACTCAAAAACAAAACTCAGATCTATTACTTGTAATTTTTAACCTATTATTAAAATCGCCTATTATATCTGAAGATTGGAGGATGATCAATGTAATGCCAATCTTTAAAAAGGACTCCAGGGGTGATCCAGGAAACTACAGATTGGTGAGTCTGACTTCAGTGCCAGGAAAAATTGTAGAATCCATTCTGAAGAAAAATAAATCACAGAACAAATAGAAACAGAACAAAACCAGCATGGATTTACTCAAGGGAAGTCTTGCCTCACCAATCTACTTCTTTTTTTTTTAAATGGTTAATAAACATGTGAATAATGGTGAGCTAGTAGATATAGTGTATTTGGATTTTCAGAAGGCATTAAGTTCCCCATGACACATGCCTGAGAAAATTAAAAAGTCACAGGATAGAAGGCGATGTCCTATTGTCATTTTCAAACTGGTTAAAAAATAGGAAACAGAGAGTAGGACTAAATGGTCAGTTTTATCAGTGGAAAAATGCAAAGTGATAAAAGCAGATGACTAAGGGGGGATATGATTGAGGTCTGTAAAATCTTGAGTGGAATAAAAAGGATACCCCAGGAAGGATACTCCAGGAAGTTAGTAAGTAGCACATTCAAAACAAACTAAGAAACAATTTTTTTAATGTAATGCACAGTTAAGCTCTGCAATTCATTGCCGGAGAATGTGGTAAAGGCATTTAGCATAGCTAGATTTTAAAAACATTTTGTACAAGTTCCTGAAAGAGAAGTTCATAAACTGTTATTAACCAGGTAGATTTGGGGAAAGCTACTATGTACTTATACCTGGGTTTTATCTACTGTTTGAGATCTTGCCAGGTACTTGTGACCTGGATTGATCACTACTGGAAACAAAATACTGGGCTTGATGGACCTTTGGTCTAACCAATTATGAAAATTCTTATGTTCTTATGTCCTACTCATCCACCATGGTGCTCTCCCTATTACTCCTCCATGGCACCCTCCTTTGCTCTCTTCCTCTACCCCACATCATGTTGAGCCCTTCCATTATCTCTAGTCCTACTCTCCCTCAAGCCATTTGGATTATCCTAGGGCCCAGGCCTGGTGGTGATGATGATTTTAAGGCAGTGACAGGACTAGCCCAGATGCCAAAATCAGTGCTGGTAAGCTGATGTTTTGCAATGCTGCAATAATAAAAGTGAGAGGTGCCAGTGAGTTGGTGCATGCTCACAAGCCTTGCAATTGCCCTGATATTTGTACAGGTTTCTTTTTAACAGGAAGCCCATGTGGGGAGAGGAGTGGGGCCACCGCAGGGACATTGATTTTCCCTCTTACTGTCATAGTTCTATCTGAGTATCTCAGTCCTCCGGCCCTACTTTTGATGCCACTGGTCACACTGGTACCCTGTGCTGGGAAACAGTTTACATACCTCAAGGGTTAGTCCTGAGGCTTCGAAAAGCCTCTGACATCTTATCAGTCACTATCTTATTATATGTGGGAAATGCCCAGGAAGGTGATATTTCAAAAAATAAGTAATTATCAGATTAGAGATGCCTCCTCCTTCCAAAATTTTCATCATATCCCCTGATGATACTGAAAACACAACTAATGTTATTAACAATAATAAGAAATTAGTGTTTTCTTACCCAGGATTTCTTTATGATGTAAATATTAAAAGCATAATAAAATATATTTATTTATTTATTTAAAGGTTTTATATACCGACATTCATCAATGATATCACATCGGTTCACAGCGTAACATGAAACTAGTGCCTGTGGCGGCGCTTTACATCGAACAAGTTTAACAATATAATATATATATTTAATATATGAAAAGCAGCTTTTCAAGGTATAATTCTCCAGGAGGGCAGTGCTAAAAGGTTAAATGCATATATACAAGGAATTTGACATGGTCAGATTTGTCACATAAGATGAGTGGATCTTAATGTATGAAGTAATTCATTTTTTTTAATGAACCGCCACAAAATTCAAAACTAGATCTTCATCACTGCTTTTCTACAACAGACAATAGAGATGATGTGCAGCCTTGAAAAATTTATTTTGGTTAATTGGATCATTTCATTGGTACTCTAATTCTTTTCATTAGTTTTGGAACAAAAAAAATGTGATCATTTGTACCATTCTTTACATTTCACATTGAAGTCATTGGGGGAAGACCCCATTCACTTCACTGTAAAGCGAAAAATGGGATGAGGCCCAGACCCAATGCTGGGGCCCAGCCGAGGCCTGTACCATCACCGAGACCCTTGCCTGGCCTTGACCAAGGCCTGATGCCAAGACATGGCCAGAGGCCACCTCCTGATTGCAAAGGCCCAGGTCTGATACCAGATCCCAGATTCTAGAGTCAAGACCTGGGACAGATGTTAGGACCAAGCCAAGTCCAAATTCCAGTTACAAAGCCCCAGGTATAAGTCCAAGGCAAAGGCACAAGACTAGGCCCAGTTACAATGACAGGGCAAGGCCAAGGTCAGTCACAGGTGCTGAGCCCAAGCCTGTTCATAGACTTGGGCCTGATGCCAGAGCCTAGGGGAGACCAGATCACGATCACTGAGGCATGACCCTAGGGCCTAGACCTCAGCCTGGGCCCAAGCCAGGGCCTAGCTGTAGCCAGGTTCCAGATGCTGAGGCAAGAGCCTGGGCCTAGGCCTAGGCCTGACATGGAGCCCAGCCTGAGGCAATTTCCTGGTCACGGATACCCAGACCTAGGCCAGAGGCCTAGACTGGAATCCAACTCCAGGGCCTGGCTGAAGCAAGGTCCAGTTTACCAAGGCCTAGGCCCTGCATGTAGTCCTCCGCCTCAGCCCAAAGCCAGAGCCCCATCCATGGCCTAGTCCCGATCACCTAGGCATGGCCCTAGGGCCCTAGCCTAGGCTCAATGCTGGGGAATGGCCAGAGTCCAGATCCTAGTCGCCAAGGTCCAGGCATAAGCCTGAAGCCTAGGCTCAAGGCCTAGGTGTGGGTTTGACGCCAGAGCCTGGCTGAGACTGGGCCCCATGGCCAAGACCGGGACAGACACCATAGCCCAGCTGAGGCTGGGTCAGTTGCCAAGGCCTGGGCCATGACCTAGGCCTAGGTCCAAACCCAGAGCCCAGCCCAAGGCTGGGTCCTAGTCACAAGGCCTAGTCACAAGGCCTAGGTCTGTGTTCAGTGCTGGGGCCTGGACAAGGCCAGTTCTCGATTGCCAAGACAGAGGCCTAGGGCCTGGGCCTAAACCCAATGCTGAGGCCCTGCCTGAAGTTGGGTCCTGGTCTCTGTGACACAGGCCTAAGCCTGAGGATTAGAAACAAAACCTAGACCTGGGTCTCGTGCTGGGGCCAGGTCCTGTACCTATGGCTTGGTGACTGGGACCTGACCTATGGTACTCAGCCTCAGTATCAGACCCGGGCCTAAGCCTAAGGGCTAATTCTAGGTCTAGGTGATCTCAACCCAGCCTCAGGCCGGTCCCTGGCATCGGGCTTAAGCTGAGGCTTGGTCATGCTGGAGGCCCTGTGGGGTTTTTTTTAGCAATTGATTATGAATATACACGAAAATTTTCATATCTATTCATCCGATACCTATTTTCAGTTTGTATCGTTTACAGTAAGCAAAAAATGGCCTCATTCATTGCATGTTTTACATTCGTTCAAAAAAGAATCACATCCCTAGCAGATAAAAACAAGGTGGAGCAGTCTATTACATTGGTAGATTAAGTTGTCATATTCATCACCATCATCTTTTATATATGACACAGTATTCCACCAAAGTGTTCAAAGTGAGTTACACTTGTTATAAAATAATCAGGAACAATGCTATAGAGCAGGGGTAAGGAAAGGTTCATAAACAATTTATTTTAGAATATGTAAAGAATTCCAGGGAGAAGGGTGGTGAGCTGGTTACAGTGTATCCCAGTGTTACATAGGATGAGGTGCAGACGTTAGAACAGAGGATAAGTCCTGATCAGGTGCAAGGAGATAGGACAGAAGACAAGTAGAGTGACTCAAGTCAAAATTATCAGGTACAGATCAAAATCAGATGCATATTGTAACGATCAGGTGACCATAGTCAATTAGGATCTGAGTACAGATTTAAGTGACAGGTAACAAAGATGTCAATGATTAATGTTAACACCAAAAGCTGCTTCAAACACCAAGTTTTTAATAGCTTTATTTGTGTATTTATGTATGCATTTATTTATTTATTAAAACACTTATAGGCCGCATTATTCAAAATTCCAAGTGGCTTTCAAAAAACATACATAAATAAAACCTAATGTGAAGGGGCAGGATGTTTCAGAGGTTTGGGGCATGCCTGCAAAGGTTCTGTTCCTAGTGTTTATGAGTCACATAGTTCTCAAAGACGGGATCGCAAAGCAGGCGTGCAACAGAGGTCGTAGCGGACAGGGGGATGGGGCTCACAGCGGGTGATAGCATTGCTGAGATTGAGCAGAGTCAGGTCTTTGATAGACTTGTAGGTCAAGGTCAGGATCTTAAATTTGGTATGATAGAGTATTGGAACCCAGTGTAGGCTTTTCAAGACTGGGGTGATGTGGCCAAACTTATGTGCTGTCGATATCAGGCAGGCAGCAGCATTCTGTATAAGCTGCAGACAACAGTTTAGGTTGTAGGAGATTCCAACATACACAGTGCATTGCAGTAGTCCAGGTGAGAGATGACAGTAATGAAGGTAATGAGGCAATGGATGGAGGTGCTGGAGGTGGAAGAAATCTGTTTTAGTCATTGCATGTACCTGGGCTTTGGTGGTGATTTGGGAATCGAGTTTGAAGCCAAGATTCTGGACTTGAGAACTGAGAGTGAGGGTTGTTCCATTACATTTAACTCTTTCTTGGCAGATGGCACATATCCTGAAGAGCAGTAAAAGAATTTATAAATGGGGCTGTCCTCACACTCATTTCCTTTTCCCGAGTCCCCAAGGTATGGATCCTTTCTGTGGGGTGGAAGCTATCCTTCTTGGCCCAGGCAGTAGAGATTTCCCTTGTGTGTGTGTTGCCGTAGATCTTGGGGGCAGGTACACTGACAAACCCAAGCAAGACTCCCTGGATGGGTGTTCAAAATATAGTTTAGTGTAATTCCTTGCAATAGAATCAAGAGATGATTTTCAAAGGGTTATGCGCGTAACTTACACTTGTAACCCCGAAAACCTGCCCCTGCATGCGCCGAGCCTATTTTGCATAGGCTCGGTGGCGCGCGCAAGCCCCGGGACGCATGCATGTCCCGGGGCTTTGAAAAAGGGGCGGGAAGGGAGCAGGGCCAGGGGCAGGGAGGAGGTCCAGGGGCGGTCCCGAGTCCTCCGGCACAGCAGCCGTGCCAGGGGATGGCGCACCGGCAGCTGTCCAGCGCGCACAAGATAAAAGTGGGGGGGATTTAGGTAGGGCTGGGGGCGGTTTAGATAGGGGAAGGGAGGGGAAGATGGGGGGATCGAAAAGAAAGTTCCCTCCGAAGCCGCTCCGATTTCAGAGCGGCCTTGGAGGGAATGGGGAAAGCCAATCCGGGCTCGGCGCGCACAAGGTGCACAAGTGTGCACCCCATTGCTCCTGCTGACCCTGGATTTTATAACATGTGCATGGCAGCGCACACATGTTATAAAATCGGGTGTACATTTGTGCATGCAGGGTAGCGTCCAGCTACTTTCAGTGGTCCCAGATTTCCACGAGACTGGGTCTGAGTACTCTCTGAGTCTGTGGAAATGTCCCTTCAGGCAGGGGCTTGGAATACAGGTATCCTAACAGTGACCAGATCCATTCCCACAGCACCTAAAGTCCACGTTGAATCCTGAACTTCACCTGGCAGTGTCTTGTGTCCCGGGGAGGAAACTCCAGATGTGGGGGTCTCCTGATGTTTCTCCCGTGATGACTGCTCTTCAAAAGACAAAGCTGACCTCCCAGGAAGAAAGGCCTAACTGGAGATATTTAATCAAAGTCTCCAGTTCAAGGGAAAAGATGGGCAGAAAAAAATTTCCCTTTCCCCAAGAATGGAAAAATAGAACTTGCAAGCTGGAATTAGGATCTCTTCCCACACTGGGTACTTCAGCCTCTCCTTATGCCCCTGTACAATCCCTCCTGACCACCCTGAGCAGGGGATTCAGCCTACCAGGAATGGAACAGATCAAAAAGGTGGAAATCAGGAAAAATCTGCAAAAACTCTCTGAATGCCCCTTTTTCCTTCCAGCCGTATTACAGGAACTGGCAAGGCATGCGCCTCTCTCTCCATTTTTGTCAGACTGGGGGCCTAACTCGGAGGGCACATCTGAAACACAACCTTCCTTTTCAAATGCAACCCACATCTGCCCTCCTCTCCCACCCCCACCTCCGTGCCTAAGGACGTCGTCCAGTTCCAGACAAACTCTGGGGGAGATGCTGTAATGAATGGTTTGTCCCTCTGCAGCTGACTACCCAAGGGCTGGGACTAGGGACATCTAGGTGAGACCCCCCCAAGGGGTCTCTACATAAAGATTATTACCTTCAGGACCTTTTCTCCCAATCCAAAGCATCTCTGTCTTTTGGGGGTTGAGACTTGGCTTACTTGGGTGCAGCCATTTTCTCCAGGAATCTTTAGAGATGAGTGATGGGTTAGATCCTGATTGGGACCCATGGGCACAGGAGTTGGCTATCGTCAGCATATTAAAAATGGGTGATGTGGCATTCTCTAATAAGTTATATGCTAAACAGTGTGGGTGATAGGATGGAGCCTTGGGGCACTCTGCAGTGGCGCGAGTGGCATTCCGAGCATGACGTTGCTATGGAGACGGTTTGGAAACAAACTAGGACGGCACAGCTACAAAACAAGTTTGGTTTAACAAACTACAAATATTTGCGACAAAGTCAGGGAGGGGAGGGGAGGGGAAAGGAGGGGAGAGGGACAAGTAAATAAAAGGGATATTAAGCTTTCACCATAAGAACACATTACAGTACATACACTAGCTTTGACATTTGCTTGTTAATTATATTGAAAGGATATATTGCACAAGCGTTTATTCAAGAGAAGAAATGACATTTTAAAGATAGAAATAATTTGGAATGAGAGTAAATTGCTCATTCCTAAGCATAAATTTCATTTTAGCTCGAAGCAGATTTCATCCGTTTCGATGTGCAGTAAAAGTAAATAATCTGTGATTTTGTAAATACTGAAACTAAATAGTTAAGGGACTCATCTGTCATTGCCATAGCAATATTATTCATTGGAAGAATACATATTTGTTCACAGTCTCTTGCATAAGAAACAGATGTATTCATCTGAATTCCCCCTCACAGGATCTTAATTATGGGTTGTTGTTGGTTGTTTTTTTTTTTTATTTCTTGATAGCATCTTCTGGTGCTTGGAAGCAAACAGAACCTGCTTCAGTCCTGCTCACTGACATTTATGCCAAGATGACATCAAGGATCCTCACTTTCCCTGAAGAGCAGACTTTTCATCTGGGAATAGAGTGGTAAGTTACTATATTTTGGGGGGATATTTTTAGCCGGTGTGATCTGCATGACAGATGGACTTCCTATCCAGTTCACACAATTAACGCTTGGGTTTCAGAATGGAAATGACTCTATTTTTCCAGGCACTATTGGTGTTGTCACCCCATTTCCCTGTTCCCCTCCCCCCAAACAAGGGATAACATAGTACAAGATGTAAGGCACAATCAGGCCAATGCAATATCGGCGGACATTAAACGGGCACCCATGATTGAGCGGCCGCTCTCTTAACGTGCGCTCTCTCCCAAGCACCCAATGTAATATTTAATTGGGTGCCCAGGAGAGGTGGCTGTCAGTGGGTTAGGAAAACGGACGCTTAGTTTTACGAGCGTCCGTTTTCCTAACCTGTGCACAGCCACAGGGTTAGGAAAATGGACGCTCGTTAATTGAGGGTCCGTTTTCCCAACCTGACTGCCGGCACACTTTTTTTTTTTTAATTGTTTTTTTTCGGGATTCTTTTTTTTGGTTCCTCTGAATTAATATCACCACAATATTAAGTCTGGGGCAGACATTAATTCTTGAGAGTAAAAATGTGCACGTCGGGCGCACTTTTTTTTTTTTTTTTTTTTGCATCGGGGGAAATAGTTAATCTCCTCATCAACATGATGCATCGGAGGTTATGGATACGCATCCAAAATGTGCATCCAATTGCTCGTTGAGCTGTGCGCTGGCCACAACGCACGGTATTGCATCGGCCTGAGTATACTTTGCGCTGCCTAATCTGATCTACGCTCACTTCCTCCCCTCATGTCTGTGGAATTGACAAGAGGGGAGCGGCTGGATTAGGGAGTAACAGGGGGATGGGAGTGTGCTCTGTCCATTCTAGCCTCACGTTTCCCCTCTTGATCTCTGCATTAGTAGGGGAAGAGCTGGAGCAGGAAGCAGAAGGCTGTTCTCTGCTGAGTGACATTCAGCACAGCTGGGAGGCAGCAAAACTTTAGCTGGCCTGCTGCCCCCCTCAGAATTTTTCCACCCTAGGCAAAGACCTAGTGCACCTATTGGCAAATCCAGGCCTATATCCAGGTCTGCAGCAGTAATATTGCTGCCATGATGAGATCTCAGATTTACTCTCCTGGATTTACTGTTTGTTGTGTTCCCATAAGTTGCTAAACTTCTTTTCTGCATTGCGCCATAGAGCCCTCTCTCACAGGGATGTGTGGTCCCGTGGCCACTCACAGAAGGGAAGCATTGGGCAGGAAAGTGGGTGAGGCCATGCACATTGACTAGGAAGGAGATTTTGCTAATAGCACACAGTTCCTGTAAGAAAGAGTATCCATTAATGCTCCAGAGGAGCCAGGGCCAAGGATTAGGCACTGGTAGCATCCTCTCCTAGCCCATCAATTTTCTCTGAGAGTGGTGCTGACTTGCAGATACTGAAAGCTGTAGAGCTCCTGCATTACTCAGTAGAATCTGCCTCAGCCTCCAGCAACTCAGGCTCAGGCTACCTTGAAAAGAGGAACCATGATTGGCTGCTCCTGGCCCCATGCTGCCCTCTTCCACTCCCTGCATCATCTCTGAGAACTCTATGTGGACAATGACTGGTTGCCTCTCCCCTTCCATCATGCACTGATTATTTAGAGTAGTGATAATGGGCCCCCCCCCAGCACGGATATGTGGATGCCGCGAATAACTGGGCGCCCCATGCACCCTCTGCTGCATGGGCGCCCCATGCACCCTCTGCTGCATGGATGCATTGGGGAGGGGGTCCTTACCCCCTTCCCTCCGCATGGGTTGTAACAGCGCTGGTGGCATCCAGCTGGCACCATAGGCGAAGCTCCTTCATTCTACGAGAGGTGCGGCTTGTGACACCACTCCCCAGGTTGGTTCGGCATCGAGCACGGTGACATCATCATAGTACCCCCCGATGCCGGAGCACTCCATTGGCTGGGAGGAGCAGCGTGATAACGTCAGTGGAGGGTAGGTGACTGGCAGGAGCTTTAAAACCCGTCGGCTCCCCTTTGTTCGGCCTCTTCTTCCAGCACCAACGCAGCGCGATTCTCAGTGGCTCGTGCTTGTAATACCACCTCATGGGGAGGCTAAGGCTCATGGATCGCTTGAGCTCAAGGTCTCTGCTTTACCTCATGCTGTTGAATCCAGCCTCTTTCCTTTAAGGCTCATCGAGATGGGCAGCGAGGCGTTGGAGAAGATGGGTGCGGTGTTCTCCAGGGGGATGTTCTCGCATCCAGCACTGGGATGCACACCTCGCTCGGGCATGTGGGCTGACCAGAGAGCACCAGCAGGTCCATGGCATCACCGGGCAGCTGCTCACGATCGATGTGGGTACGCGTGTGCAGGACCTCCAAGCTGCTGTTAAGCAGCCACTGCAGAGGCATTAGCAGCATCCGGGAGAGGCAGAGAAGGCATGGCCAACAAGTTTAGGGGTAGTGGGCAAAAAAAAATTATTTTTAATTTATTTAAAAGCCTTTCCATTACAGGCTGTTCTCCCTCCCCCCCCCCCCCTCCCCATTCCACCCACCTCCCTGCATGGCTGACATGGCACGAGAGCGCACGCTGTGCTCTGGCGGTGGTTGTAAGGTTCCACGAGGTCAGGGGGACCATCTTAGCAAGGGGCTAGGAGTGGGAGGAAGGAGGGGCAGACATAAGGAATGGGTTGCTGGCAGCGCCGTGGGGTAACAAAACCATTCAGCACCGCAACAGGACCGTTCAGCACCGAGTGTCGTGCAGATGCAGCAGTCTGCCGTTCCCTGGAGAGTCGCGGAGTATGGCAGTCGGTCGGCCAGCCTTCCATCAGCAGGCCCGAGCTCGTGCAGTCGAGGGACATGGGCAGCCTGGCGGATTGACCTGCCTCCTTAGGCTAGGCCCCACTGCAAGGCTTTTCGCTGTGCGCTTTCAATTGCGCACAGGTGGTACTGTATGCTTAAGTTTACTGTGCACTTCAATAGTGTGCTTAAGTGAGGACACAATTTTAGGTGCCTAGTTGAGTCCCTAACTAAAAAAAAAAAAAAATACCCAAACAGCTAGTCGCATGGCTCTGGCCACCGCTCAGCGCATTGTCAGCCATCATGGTCTGGGTAAAGATGATTCAGGCAGGGTGCCTAGTTTTGGAACTCCCCTAACCGGTTTCTCAGCAGGGGATGCCAGCTCAGTGAGAACACCTAAGGTACATCCTGGACTGGATGCTTCTGCTTTTCATGGGTATGATTTTCCAGGGGTTGCAATCCTTTCTTCAGGCACAGTCCTCAATCTTGTCCCATGCTCCTAGAGCAGTGGGGCAGGTGGAAACCTTGCCTGGATGTTTTAATGGGCAGAAGGACACTGGTGGCTATATGTTCTTTCCAGAGGCCTTACAGCTGCATATAGTCCCATCGTTCTTACCTAAGGTGGTCTCAGAATTTCATTTGAATCAGTCCATTTCCCTGCTATCCCTGGATAAGGTCAGGGACGCAGAGGAATATCACCTCCTGCATTCCTTGGATGTTAAGAGACTTGTCGTGCGGTAACTGGATGCTTTGGAATCTTTCCAGAAGATGGATCGCCTGTTTGTCCTTCATGGTGGAAGGAAGCAGGGCAAACCAGCTATCTACAATAGCTCACTGGATTAAGGGGTGGTCCCGGCCCTGTAGGTGGATTGTCCATCAGGCTGGGATCACTGCAAGAGTCTATATACTGTGACATCAGCTCACTCCGTCTCCATCTGCGGGCAGCGTGGTGAAATCCACAGGGAACGGACCGAACCTGGGTCCATTATTTCACTGTGCTCGTTCGGTGCCCGGATCAGCAAGGCATCTGACACAGGGTTCTGCAAACAGCCTTCTCTGGGTCGTGGCCAGCAGTCAGTTCAGAGAGTGGGCAACACAAAACAGAAGGGATCATTAACAGAGTGCATGCATTCGCTCAAATGGCTTTGGTGGTTGAGCATGCAGAGCCGCCCTGTTCACAAGCTTAGACACTATTTTGGGTGCTTTTGAGGGGCACAGCGAATTCGCAAGATCTCACAGGAATGATGGTGTGGAAGTTTGACTCCAAGGCAAGCTTGCAACCCTTTTGCAGTGAGCGGGTGCAAGGCAGGCAAGCGAAGCGCACGCAAGTCCCTAGCAGCTTTGGTTGGAGATACAACTAGGGAACCTGTGCTGCTGCTGATTGCAGATATAGGCAGTGGCACTTCTATAATTAGTACCCAGCATCTCACCCAGAAAACATATGCTCGCACAATGAGAAGTAAAGGATGCGGCCGGGTTGTTGCCCTGAGCCTGGTGAAATGCAATGCTTCCTGGTCAGTCCGTTACCTTAATAGGGTGGAGGTGAATAATTTGCTGCTCGGTTTCCAGGATGGTTTCTCTTATCCCCCACACAGGTCAGCCTCAATCCTTTAAGGTGGTCAATGCCCTTTTGGCACACATTCTGGCAAGCATTGTCAGGGAGAAACTCAGGAGGGAGGTTCAGCTTGGGCAGATTGACAACCACCTTTCACTGAGCCCCTGTTGGAGCATCTTGTGTTGTCCCCACTGGTGGTTTCCATTTCAAGGGGGGGGGGTCTTCCTGTTGCGACAGATTTCAGCCAATGGCATCACTGGTTCACCATCTGGACGATTTCTTTTTTATAGAAAAGGGAAGTACACCTGAATGGGTCAAGTGTTTGACACATTTCAGGAGCTGTTGGCATCCCTTAGGCAGAGGATATGTCTCCAGGCCTGGTAATGGTACTTACTTTCCCAGAGATCAAGATTGATTACATCTCGGAAGGTCTGGTTCGTGACCAGCACCGCTTGCAGATAAGCAGGCCAATTAGGGAAGACCTAGCATTATGGTCTATTTTATGTATGTATGTATTTATTTATTTATTTATTTATACATACAGTTTTTCTATACCATTGCATGGAAAAAGAATTTCCATCTCCATGGAAATTTTACAATATAACAAATTAAAAGTCTCTAAAGTCTAAGTCCCTAAAGGTCTGTAACAGCGTCTCAGCGTGGCTTCCTAGACTGGTCAGCAGCGATGGCATCCAAGTATATTCTGATGCATCAGGAGGCACTGGTTTTAGTGTTTGTCAAAGGAGCTTGGTGCGCAGCACATTGGCCAGACCACTGGACAGCATGTGGCCCAACCAGGAGCATCAAATTTCCTAAGCTGTTTCCCATTGTGGTCACCATGCACATCTGGGGTGAAGCACTTGTTTGTCAACAGGTGGTTTTGTGGTGTGACAATTCAGTGGTGGTCCGGTTAGCGAATGAGCAGCGAATGAGCAGACTTCCAAGAGTCTGAGTTGTGATGGAAGATCGTGTTGCAGTGCATGAACATTGTGGAGCGAGTGAGGCATGTTCTTGGAATGTCTGTGAGATGGCGGATCCTCTTTCGCTCTGCAAATGGTCACTGTTTGGATGGCTGGCACTACAAGTGGAGCTGATCGGCAGAGAGGCACCCAGAGCGGCTGCAGTCCTTCAGAAACCCACTCTTGTGTTAGCTAGAATTAACAGTTAGTTAGCAACTTATTATTGTTCTTTTGTTATTCTGTCAGGGAGGCAGCGACCAAGTCCAAGAAAAGCTACTGTAACACTTGAGGTATTAAAAGGAAGCAGGGAGGTGCCAGTAAGGAAGAGAAGGGCTTGGGACCACCACTTGGCAGTTGGCCACGGATAACGAATGTCAGGCCTGGGGATTGGGCTTTGATGGATTGATGGCCAGGCACGTTCGAAAAGGGCTCCAATGGGGCCTGCAGCATGGCAGCCTGCCCGGGACCCCTCTGGTGAATGCCAGATCTGGGGGCTTACGGGGAGTGACAACTCCTCAGTTCCGCTTGGGTGGATGCGCAAGCCCCCCTCAGTTCCATTTAAGCAGATGGAATCAGTGATATCGGCACCTGCCTGGGGGTCAGTGGTGGCAGGAGTTGGCACCTAAATTAGACTCCCGTTAGGGTATCCTAATAAATGGCTATGGCCATTTATTATATATGTACTGTTGAGTGTCCAGCCAGGATGAGTGGGGGCAGGATAGAACCACGGGTGTCTGGGCTACCCAGTTATTCATTCTCAGCCCTTGATGGCTGCAAACAAATAAATATGCCTCCATTGTATGCAAATCTATCCATGCACATTCCTTAGGGATATAGTTAGTTTTTTTATTTATTACTTGCCTCCACAAAAAGACTGAGGCGAGGTATAATAAAAAAAATTTCATAAATAGCTTACATAAATAAAATATGACAAACAATGAAACAAATCCAGGCTTAGCATCAGAAGTTAAAAACATTGAGGTAGATCTTAAATAAGTGCGCGTAGCCGCGCGTATCTTATAAAATCCGGGGTCGGCACGCACAAGGCTGCGCAAAATCGGCAGCCTGCGCGCACCGAGCCGCGCAGCCTGCCTCGGAGGGAACTTTCCTTCCGCGTCCCCCCACTTTCCCCTCCCTTCCCCTATCTACCCCACCCCCCAGCCCTACCTAAATCCCCCCCTACCTTTGTTGTGCTTGAAGCAGGCGTAACTTGCGCGCGCCACCTCGGCATCCCCCGGCATCCCCCGGCACAGGCCGCAGTGCCGGGGGACTCGGGACCGCCCTCCCGGCCCGCCCCCAAACCATCGACATACCCCCGGACCCACCCCGGACTGCCCTCTGACACAGGACACGCCCCCTCCCACCCCTTTTATGAAGCCCCGGGACTTACACGCATCCTGGGGCTTTGTGCATGCCGGGGGCCTATGCAAAATAGGTGCGCCGGCGCGCGCAGGGCTTTTAAAATCTAGCCCATTATGTTTAGAGATCCAATAATATATATATTTATTTATTTATTTTAACTTTTTTCTATACTGTAGTTCAGTGGACACTGTTACAACGGTTTACAGTAAGGCACATAAAAATGAGATGGAAATAAGCCTAATGTAACATATAAACTGACCAGTTAAACAAGCACATTAATAAATGAGTTTTGAAATCAAATAATCATCAGCCAACTCCAAGAGCATCCCGAAAGAAGTGTGTCTTGAATGCCTTCTTAAATAGCATAAAGTCTGATAATGAATGCAAGGAAGAAAATGCCTCAGGATGACAGACAGGGAACTGTGCAGGAAGAGCTGGTGGGCCCCAGTGGTGTCCCACCTCCACAGAAGCGTGTACGTGATGTGCACTTCTCTGTTGCGGATAAGGAGCAGCTCTGCGAGAACTACAGGGCACTCTTCAAATCCAAGTGTTCTGCATTGACCAGGAAGCAAATCTGGACACGGATTGCATGAGAGGTCAGTCTCCACGGGGTCAAGACCAAGGATGTCAAGCCGATTCAGCACCGGTGGCGTGACACCCGCAGGGAGGTGAAGGAGAAAGCAGGAAAAATTGTGGCATCATGAAAATGGACAGGTGGTGGACCTGCATGTACTCTGAGATTGACTCCCCTGGAGGAGCTGATCCTCTCAACTCTGTGCCCAGAGGCGATGGATGGAGTGTCTGCACCTGACGGATGTGACTCAAGGCGACCAGAAGGTACAATTTTTGAACTGACTACCATGTTTGCTTTGCTTTTTTCTTTTTCTGGTGCTTGGGTGATCAACATAACTAATTATTGACCATTGTATCCATTCCTGCAGCTGCAGTGGCAAACAACATGAGCACTCACGATATGGATGCGGGTGTGGAAGGAAATTCAGACTCTCCTTCAATGCCTGAATTCATGTTCCCGATATTACAGATGAGAACCTTCCCACTGTGTGTGAACTAGTCGAGGAGACGCAGCCCACGGATCATTGGACATTGACACTGCAGGAAGACACCCTTCAGGAGGACACCCCTCAAACACAGTCAGTGGAGACTACAAGGGCTCCAGTAGAGCAACAGGAGGAAGTGGTTGGCCTGGATGAGCTGGCCAACATCATGGTGACTTACCTGATCGAACATCAGCAAGATCATAACACTGCTGTTGCAGAGGGATAGACTGGAGTCCAATCGGTCCTCCAGCAAATGCAGCAGAAGAATGAAGAATTCCAGAACAACATGACCACACTGGTGGGCCGATGGATTGTGGCTCTGGAGACCTTAACCAAAGCTTTCATGTCATCAAACCCACAATGACAGTTTGATATTTCTTTGTTTTCGCAATAAAATAGTACTGTGTTTTTTAAAGGTTGCAATGTCTCTCATTATTCCAGTGTTTTCAAGTTGTCTATTTTATACCTGGTGCTGGTCATAATACTGGAGAAGCAACAGGACAAGCATCACATTTCTAAAGCTTAATTATTATTTATGTATGAATTAGAAAATTATTTACAAATATAAATATATATATATTATCACTATTGCAGGAACCCCCAAAAGTATTTTTATATCTTTTTTTTTTGTATTTATCAAACTATTTAAACAATCCAAAAACACTTATCACACCTTAAAATATACATAAAAAATTCTTAGACAAATTTGAATTTAATGTCCAATTACAAACAAATAGAAAAATCACTGTAGATTAATATTCAAATTTCACATAATCTTCTGTTCACAACGTTGAAGTAACATAACTTTCCAAATAGATTTCCCATCCACAATCTTCCATCCCCAAACTTTAAACTGATACAAGAACTTTCCAAATCTTTAAAGTAGTGGAGTCATTTAAATGGATCTTCTACCCCAACGGAGTCACTTAAATGGATCTTCTACCCCGAATAACAGGCCTAGATGTTTCACCGCAAAGTGACTTCATCAGGGGGAGCAACCACCTTTTCAACATCTAAAAACATTGAGATTAATCTCTTGCATTTAACCATACAATATAAACCAAACCCATACTTTCAAAAGAACATAATAATATACACAACATACCCGCACATTCATCACAAATTTAGAATAGCATATATTTCTGAAAAACAAAAATTCCCATGCATCAATTTTTTTAAAGAAACAACCCCTTTGAAATATATATATAAACAAACAGGATGGGGTTGGGATGTAGGACAGGGATTGTGTAGGTGTCCCTGAGGAATGAAGAGGAGCATCATTGGTGGGGCGGTGGGGGCTCACTTGGCCAGGGCCGAACAGGACCAGCAGCAATTGAGCTTCTGCTATGGATGACAGAAGTTCAATCTGCTGCCAGCCTTGTACCAGCTCTGCCAAATTGGCCCCCACATACACCAGGAGCCCTTGCATTGTGTCCATCCTGCGGTCCTGCCGACCAAGCAGTACGAGCACAGAATCCAGGCATGCCTCAATTGAAGAAGGCCTTCCTTCCTCACCAGGCACATCCTCAGATGCTGCCTCTTGCTCCTGCCATTTGCAGGCTGCAGAAGGAGCATCAGTGGAGGGCTCCTCATCGTTATTTAGGACTACCTCCTCGTCCCTCCGGGACATGGGGCGGGAAATGGGTGGAGGGCAGGGTCTTTGGACATGGTGGTGTTGGCAGTGGTGGTGTTGGGGTAGTGGCCAAGCATCTGGTGGTGTTGGGGGTGATGGTGTTGGGGGTGGTGGTGATGGCAGAGGTTATTCTTCTTCTTCCACCTCCTCCTCGTCCTCCTCCTCTGAGTTTGAGGTGCCTGAAATAGAAAACAGCAAAAAGTGTTGGGGAAAAGGAAGACGGAAGGATGGATAAAGGAAGGTGGTGTTTAAGATGCATTGATTTTACACATCAGATATAAATAAACCTTATTATTTCTACTTAAAACAATAATTTTATTGGGGAAAGAGAAGTCAATGGACTAACGTGCCCATCAATTGCTATTTTATCAATTTAGGGGGAGGAATAATCGGCTGTAATTCCTAATATACTCACCATCCAGCTGCCCACGTCTGGCACAGAAGGCCAGGAACCACTCCTTCTTCTCCCGTCGCACATGCCTGACCCTCGTCTTCAATGCCTCCACCTGGCGGTAGAAATTAGAAATGCAAACATAACTATGTACAGTAAATAATGCAGGGACTGCACCTCCCACCCATTCTACAATTCAAGCTACCAATGTAGGCCTCACCCATACTCAGGGTAGGAATTAAAAATTCAAATATAAGCATATACAGTGAATAATGCAGGTCCTGCTCCTCAAATCAATTGTACAATTCAAGCTATCAATCTGTGCCCACCCATAATTACCTCTCTAGGGTAGGATGCTTGGGTGTAAATGTTGCCCTGAGCACCAGTCAGGCAGCATGTGCCCTTTCTTGGTTCCGCCAGAACCCAGGGTGAAAGAAGCGATGCCTCTTGTCGTCTATAATGAGGCAGCTAGAACTCACACATCACCTTCGGTAAAATTTGGCAAGCAGCCTTGCGGCATGCTGCCAAGAGTTCCACTCAAAATGGACGTTCGGTCATGGCCACGGGGGATGGACGTCATAAGGCATGCAAACTAGGAACTGAGTGTGAGCAAGAAAAGGACATCCAAGGCTGGGGTGCCCTTAAAGGGGCCAGTCTTGGGCATCCAAATGATGAGATCAGCGGCCCAAGTTTGGCACCTTTAAGGGACACCCGGACTTAAGCGTCTGTTCAGCTGTAGAAACGTTATTTATTTATTAACTAAAAAGAAATCAGAAAACAAAAATAACATTAGAAAATTCTGGAACATCCTTCAGTGCCTCTTGACTCCAATTACAATGCCTGAAAAAGAAAACACAAAAGAATGGATTTAGATTATTGGAAATATCTTAGATGGAGGAGAGGGGTTATTTGTAAAACTAAGAACCTACATGAGAAATACTCCTCAATGACCCTTTGGTGAACCTCCGAGCCTCGTACTGTGTTGTCCACTTCTGCAGGTGGTTGTACAGGTGGATCTGGGGGCAAATTTTCAGGGACCTCTACTTCCTGCTCAAAAAGCAACGCGAGGTTATGTAGCATGCAGCAGGCCATAAAAATTCATGTGACCTTTTGAGTATGGTGGCGGTTCTGCCTTAACGATGGTGATTTGAACTGGTGATATAAGAAATATTTCCAAATCGTTAAAGGCTGTCTTGTTGAAGAAACATTGAAATGCGATTGGAAAATGTGTCGGTTTGTGTGCTGTGGATAATACTGATCGGACGTTTTTGAACGCGGGTGGTAATAATGGATAGAATTGTCCTTTCAGGATTTGTATAGATGAGAAGATTTGAAATATATGGCTCCCTGGTATATCAGTGGACCGTTACATCCCCTGATGAAACCTTGGGTGAAACAGGAGTCTCTTGTTGGGAAGAGGAACGTATTGTGAAGAAGTTATACTCAAATGGAATAGAAGATATGGAAGGATCATTCCACCTTGGACGATATGAAATATGAAATAAAAATATCTGGATATTTTGGGGGAGTGTTTAATTAATTATTTAATTAATTGTTTTGATACATTGTTTTGTATATGCATTTAAAATTTACATGTGATATATATGTTATGTATTGTATTGGGTATGTATGTGGAGAATGAATGAGATTTATATGGATAATGTATATTGTCTTATATTGTTGAGAAACATTTTAAGTGGTGTTTTGATAAAAATGTGTTAAAATAAATCTTTACAAAATGTTATACACATTGGGGCAGATTTCCTCAGGTTATGCATGTATGTTATGCGCGTAGCCTTTGAAAATCTGCCCCTGTGCGCGCTGAGCCTATTTTGCATAGGCTCGGCAGCACACGCAAGCCCTGGGACGCGTGTATGTCCCAGGGCTTGCTAAAATGGGCGGTCCATGGGTGTATTCGGGGGGCATGTCTGCGGTTTGGGGCGGTCCGCGGGCGTGGCCATGTTCCCCGACACAGTGGCCTGTGTCGGGACCTGGCCAGCCGGCGCGCGCAAGTTATGCCTGCGAGAGGCAGGCGTAACTCCATCGAAAAAGGTAGGGGGGGATTTAGGTAGGGCCGGGAGTGGGTTAGATAGGGGAAGGGAGGGAAAGGTGGGGGGGATCCAAAAAAAAGTTCCCTCCGAGGCCTTGGAGGGAACGGGGAAAGCCATCGGGGCTCCCTTTGGGCTCGGCGCGCGCAAGGTGCACATGTGTGCACCCCCTTGCACGTGCCGACCCCGGATTTTATAACATAGCGCGCACAATTGTACCCCGCGCGCGTAGGAATTAAAATCGGCCCCATAGATTTGTGTTATATTGCCTATAATTGTATTTACCTGTGGTTGAAACCCTTGATGTAGGGTATATATGTACAGCCAGAAAGCAAAACTGGTAAAAGTTTAATGGACCTTGTCTCTCTTGTCAGCAGGAGGTATCTTGTTGGCTCACACTTGATATTGTTGCTTCATCCATGGTGCTCAAAACCTTGTGATCAATGGCAGATAAGCAGAGCTGAGTTGAAGGAACCTTGGCATGAATTGCAACCTGTTTGCCTTTGACCTTCATCTAGAGGTCCTTCAATTATTATTTGTAGTTCCTATATATTGCAGTGGGTATGGAAAAGCAGTGTTTTGCTTCTATTCATTTGAAGTCTTGGCCATTATTAAATGTAAAATACTTGACAACTGTGTTGGAAAGGTTGGACCCAAATGTTGATCCTTCCTTAGTTCCTAATTGGTATGGGGATTTTTCAGAATTCATCTCCAACAAGGTGTTAAAAATCTGTGAAACATTTCCTGAAGATTCCTAACATGAATCTGTTATCCTAGGCAATGCATCAATGAAATGGGGCCAGTTTTCCATGCTCATGAGCAGAAAGGTCATGCATATAATTTCTAATATGAATTCTGCATATTGCTCATTAACCCCTTGTGCCACAGTGTTGTGTAAGGCCCTTCAGGTTGACATCTGTGTCTATATTACAAAAAAAGTCAAATTATTCCTTTGTAAGTGTATTTAACCCCTTTGTAAGTGTATTTAACCCCCTGAAATAAGCATTCATTTGGCCAGTACTGAAAAAGTCTATGCTTAATCCCTCTACTCTAGCAAACCATCGACCCATTTTTGCCCTTTCTTTCCAAGGTTGCTGAATCTGTGATATTGAACTAGCTGTTTGACCATCTTAAGACATATACAGTACTGATCAATTTATTTATTTATTTTATTTATTTATAACTTTTTTATATCGACATTCCTGTATAAAATACATATCACACTGGTTTACAATGAAACTGCAAATTTGCTCTGGGGCGATACAAGGAACAGGGGATATAAGTAACTGTGAGGAGGGGATTATGAAATCTTCACAAAATATCAGAACTGAGAACAATCCTTAACTATAGCATTACGAGCAAAACTATTAAAAGCAATATAACAAGGCCCAAACCTTAATTAAAGACAAAAATGACAAGGCCCAATCTTAATTACAGATTTGAATGATAATGCATGAGTATGTATGAAAGCAAGTGAAGTACAGCTTGACATAAATGGACTTGAATATCGGATTTTTCTTTTTAAAGTAGGACATGTACTGGGAGATGTGAACCTACTAGTGTGCAGATAAAAGGTTACAAAATATATGAGAACTATGGGTAAGAAAAGGGGCGGAAGGATAATGAAGAATGAAGATGCCAGTTGCGAAAGAGTGAATGTTAAGTATCCGGAAAAGCTTGGTTGAATAGCCATGGTTTGAGGGGGTTTTTTGAATGCCGATGGGCAAGGTTCTTGTCGTAGGTCTGGGGGGAGTACATTCCATTACATGGGGCTTGCTATCGATAAGGCGTGCTTCCTTAAGGATGTTTTGGCTTGGGGGGCATACAGTGTGTCTTTGTAAGCTCTTCCAATAGGTCTGGATGATGTATGCGGACGTAGTTGGATGGTTAAATTAAGAGGGGAGAGGTTGTGCATAGATTTGTGTATAATCGTGAGGCCTTTAAAGAGAATCCAGGATTTTAATGGGCAGCCAGTGGAGGTACTGAAGGATGGGGGTGATGTGTTCTCTTTTATTGGTGTTGGTAAGAATCCTGGCAGCTGAGTTCTGAACCATCTGTAGAGGTTTGATGGTGTTAGCAGGGAGACCGAGAAGAAGGGAGTTACAATAGTCAATTTTCGACAAGATGATGGATTGCAGCACCATTCGGAAGTCACGGAAGTGAAGGAGTGGTTTCAGGTTTCTAAGGACTTGCAGTTTGTAAAAGCATTCCTTTGTGGTGTTGTTAACAAATTTTTTTAGGTTAAGCTGGTTATCCAGGAGAACACCAAGGTCTCTCACACAAGGAGAGACCTTGTTTAAATTTGAGAAACTCAAATTTAAATTTGAGTTTCAAAAACAGTACAATACTGAAATGCTGCTATTGTCCAGTCTAGATGAGACATGGCTTTGACCAAGGCTTTAAATATGTCTTAGACATCTTTGTAGCTTTTGACACAGTTAATCATCAAATTCTAATCTTCCAACTGAAGGACTGGCCTGACAGGTACTTTTTTGAATTGGTTTAAATAATTCCTGTCAGGTTATGCCCAAAAGATCCATATTGGTGCAGACAGATCCCTTTGGAAGATAATTATGACAGGGAAGCCTCAGGGGTCAACCTTATAGGCTACATTCTTTAACATACACATTTCCTCCCTATGTATTGTAAGTTGCTGTCTGGACTAGAACTGAATTATATTATATGTCGACAATATTCAGGATTTTGTTATACCTACAATGTCAACATGGGATGCCACTTTTGAGATTGTCACAATCTGCCTTGCATTACAAGCATGCCCTTAATGTTGAAAAGACTAAGATAACGATCTTAAGAAGAATGTCCTTACTGAATTTTCCTTCTGTTTTCAGTTTTGAGGTCTATGAGATTCTGATCATGGGGCAGAAAAGGAATTTATTTGTCATTCTGGACACCAATCTATTCATGCATGCTCAGATTAAGTCTTTTGTAAGAGCTGCTTTTTTTCAAATTCTGAATGCTTCACCAATCGATACATTTATTGAATCCTCTTGATTTTTAGTCTGTGCTGCAAGCTCTAGTCCTTTCAGGGCTAGATTATTGAAGCTCTTTCTGTATTGGGTTACCAGCAAATGTCATTAGAACTCTCCAAATTATCCTAAACTCTGCTTCCTGTATTTTGACTGATACTAGCAGTAGAAACCACTAGGGATGTGAATCATTTTTGAACGATTAAAATTATCGTCAGATAATTTTAAAATCGTCCTAAATCATCAGAGTGCACGATACAATACAAATGCCCCCGATTTATCATCATAAATCATCCTAAATCGTTAAATAGGGCACGGGAATTATTTGGAATAGGGTGGGAAAACCGGCACACCAAAACAACCCCTAAACCCACCCTGACCCTTTAAAACCAATTCCTTACCCTCCCCCACCCTCCCAAACCCCCCCAAAATGTTAAATTACCTGGTGGTCCAATGGGGGGGGGGTCCCGGCGCGATCTCTAGCTCTCGGGCCATCGGCATCATTTTGGCTGTCACTAATTAAAATGGCGCCGATGGCCCGATAAAAAACCCCCCACCCGACCCTTTAAATCGACCCCCCTTAGCCTCCCCCACCCTCCCGACCCCCCCCCCCCAAAACCTTTTAAAATTACCTGGTGGTCCAGGGGGGCCTTGGAGAGCGATTTCCCATTCCCAGGCATCAGCTGCGCTAAAAAAAAATGGCGCCGATGCCCCTTTGCCCTTACCATGTGACAGGGTATCCGTGCCATTGGCCGGCCCCTGTCACATGGTAGGAGCACTGGATGGCCGGCACCATCTTTAAAGAAACGATTCCAATTCACATATCTTAACGATCAGATTTCCCTCCCCCCCCCCCCCCCCAGCCGAACCTGATCGTTAAGACGATCTGGCACACGATTCACATCTCTAGAAACCACAACACACCATTTCTCAATTTGCTTCATTGACTCCGGTGTAATGGAGGATTAAATTCAAAAAGAGCAATGTTCATTGATAAGTTCTTGAGCAGCAATGCTTCCACATGGGTCTGAATCATGTTTCAGATTTACTAACCTTCTTGACCACTATGATCTGCTCAATAGGGTCTATTAGATGTACTATCACTTGACAGTAGGGTGTGCAGTGTTTTATTTTTTGTGACATTTTCATTTCTTGTTTTTTTTGGTTGACTTTGCTTTTTTTTAATGGTTCATTGGTATTTTTCTATTTTCCCCTAATTTTGTGGTTAATGCGCACTAACTGGACTTAGTACACACTAACACGAAACTCAAAATACAATTTTGGCATGTTTTCGTTTGTTTCATGGTTTCAGTGTCTATTTTGTTTTAAATGATTGCAAATCCCTACATTACATTACATTGACAGAGACCCATGATGACAAAACTTCTTCTAAGGCTTGGCCTTTATTTTGGAATACATTGTTCAAGCAGTTATCTATAACAACTTGTACACAGACATTTAAGAAGTCTTTGAAAACCTTGCTGTTTAAGATGGCACTGGCCATCCATTGTTCCTACCATGTGACAGGGGCTGGCCAATAGCACCGGTAGCCCCATCACATGATAAGGGCAAAGGGCCACCAGCACCATTTTGATTACTGGCAGCCGAAGGCCCAAGAGCGGGAGAATGCTCCCGGGACCCCCGCTAGACTACCAGGAACTTTTGGCAAGTCTTGGGGGGGGGGGTCAGGAAGGTGGGGGTATTGTATTTAATTAAATTTGAAGGGTTTTGGTGATTTTATTTTTCAACAAAATTGACAACAAAAAAAATTTCCGATCCAGGGTGGACCAAAATGGCCCACCCCCGAACCAAAAATGAAAAGGGGAACAAAAAAAATGTATGCGCACCTCTAGTTGTTTCTTCATGTCAATGGTTTCTTTCATGAGCAGTATAGCACCTTTCTTATTGTCATCTGGTGAGATAGTTGTTCCTTTTTTCTGTTAACCAATATATTTTTTATGTAATTTGTTTGAATGTAACATTATTCCTCACCTTGAATTTTTAGAATGTGAGGGTTATAAATGCTTTAAATAAATAAATAAACAAACAAACAAATAAATAAGTAAATAAATAGATAAACATTGGCTCATGCCTAGTACCATACAGGTAGATTAGGTATTTTCCTGTGATGTGATGACCCTTCCTTGTACTGTATGTTATATGTAGCAGGTGGCTTCTTCAAATGCTATTTATTATTAGGTCCTTTTTCCAAACCCCCCCCCCCCCTGCTTTGGCATCTAAATGCATTACATAATATATTAGCACATTTGGAGAGTTCAAATATAAATACCTCTCAAGATGTTGCTGCTTATATTAATAAAGTATGTGCTGACTTTTATGTGCTATGCTTATTAATTGCTCATATCATGCACAATATATCTGGCACATTGTGATATACTCAAAGCAATGTTGTTGATTGCTTCCAGAGGTAGCTCTGTGTTTCAGAAAGAGAATTGCTGATTAATAATGTTGTTCAAAGCACCAGACCCTTGTGACCTTTCAATATGATGGAAATGAGTGGGCCACCTGATGGAAGAAGTTAGTCAGCTGCAAGAAGTAAGACAGTTGTTGAATGTAAACAAAAGTCAACCTTTACATTGTCAGTAATACAACTGTGCAGTCAGATGTCATTTATCTGCATACTGATTGAAGCTATAGGAAATGGTAGGGGTAGGATATGAGATCATACATTAGAAGTTATCTAAATGGTTAGACTCCCTGTGTGGTGTGGTAGTTTGGGGTCCTGATCTATTATCAAGTAGATTCCAGAAGAACAGGACTTTTTGCTTTGTAGCAAGAATTAGGCCCCTGTGTACCTGGCATTAACTTGTAGGAGGAAAGGCCAATGTTGGCCAGAAATTTCCTAGGAAAAATATGAGCAGAACTAAAAACAAACTCATAGTTGCTTGGTAGTTACTGCAAATTCATGCATCATGTTGCACAAATACGTGTGTATGGAACAGACTTGGAGGATCCCTACTGGCTAGAGAAGAGAAATGAAGAGATGGGGTAACTTCTGTTACAACTAGGGTTTGATATTCAAACATAGCTAGATAACTAAATTAGCCGGATAAGACTTATCCAGGTTAACTTACAAGGGATATTCATGCTGTTGAATATCCCTGTACAAGTTGCTAGTTATCCAGCTAACCTTAGACCTGTTATTGAGCAGGTCTAACTTACCCAGCTAACTTAACCAGATAAGGTTGAATATCGGCACTTATCCAGATAAGTTAACTGGATAAGTAGAGCCTCTCCGATCCACCCATACTTATCTAAGTGGCAACTTCTAATCGCAGCCAGATATTCAGCTGCTGCTACTTAGCTAGATAAGTAGCCAATTATCTAGCTAAGTAATGCTGAATAACAGGCTCCTAAAGTTCACATTTCTGCTTGGGAGTAATCTGCATAGAGCAGCAGTTATTGACCTTAACAGAAGGCTTGGCATAACCTGAATGGCGTGGTAGTTGATAACCTTAAAAAAATTTGCTGGGCAGACTAGATGGACCATTTTGCTCTTTATCTGCTATCATTTACTCTGTTACTATGCTCCTGACCCAGAGTAAGGGGGCAGCTGGGCTTTGTATGAGGAGCAGATAGCTTAATGGCCAAAGGATTATCCACTCCAGTAGTAGCAGCACACAATTCTATGAGGCTTATGGGAATGTATTTATTTATTTATTTAAAAGTGTTTATTACCTGCCCTCCCTACATTCAGAGAGGGGTACAATAAGAACATACATAATTAGAGTGTGGTAGAATACTGATACATACAGTTAGATGGACAGGCTGAGACAGGACAATGCAAAGTTCAGAGGTTAGAGCTGCTTCTGAACACTGTGTTGCATAACTTTATGCTTAATAAAATTGTTAATCTGTAACCTCAATAATGACGTGCAGATTCTACTTGCTGGGAGTGGGATTCATTCAGGGAGACATTCACATGTCTGTTTCCCGGGGTCTTGCTGTGGCGGTGTGAGATCGTTTGGAGCATAGTAAACACAACAGATCAGCTGCCAACAGAGAGGACTGCTTAGGGCACGCTGCCTAACACTCTATGCATGTTTCCTTGTAACAAAGAATGACCTGGAAAGGAAGCCCCACCAAACTTTTACCTCTCCTCACACTGTCTGGCTCGAGGATGGCCCCTGGACTTCCTTGTGAATCTCTTTTGCATAAATTTGTGGTGTTGTAATAATCTCTGACACCAGGTTGAGTAAGGGGTCACATGGCCCCTTGCATGCAAAGAAAGTGCAACACACCCAAATCTTTCAAAACTGTTAACAATTTTTTTATTTAAACAATATTTCAAAATATTAAAGCTTGTAATAATATGTGTGGGGGGGGTGGAAGAACTGGAAAGAAAAAGATATGTTTGCTTCATTTATGTTTGTTTATGGTGGATTGTTAACTGATTTATATTTGTATACCCTTTGAGATGTTTTAATCAACTATGGGCCTGATTTCCTAAGCATTTTTTTCCCCATAGAATTGGACAAAAGCCTTAGTAAATCAAGCCCTATGCTGGTTAATTAGGGGAGAATTAGTAACATTAGCATTGGACATTTTTTTTAATGTACTCTTTAATGAACCTCGGAAAACTTGAAGCTTCATTTTCATGTTGATTAAGAATTTGAATGGAATAAAGAATGTCTATGATTTAATTTTTAATTTAGAGGAGGGGTAGGTAGCTGTTTGTAACATGATGTAACTTTGTGTAATGAAGGTCTTGTCTTAATAGGCACAGTCATTGGTGAAATGCATTAAAGAAATAATAATGTTCTCTAGACCTTACAGTTTCTTAATCTATTAGCAAAGCAGTGGCAGATCAGTTGCCCCCACAAAGTGAGTGGGAGTTTTGATGGATTCAATGTTGTGTTTATTCTTTGAAATTTACTAATGATTAGTTTATGTAAATCTCATTTACCATGACATTATATTATTGATTTCTTATGAGCAAGAATGATGACCACTAATACATTAATAGAAAGCTTTTTTATTTTAATGTTCATTTGGTCGCCACAGTTGTCAAGCAGCTATAGACAGATCCAGTTACATAAACCTCTTCCTGTGTACTAACATTTCATGCATGAGTCAGAGATTTGGAAGAAAGTTCAGCTTGCCACATAGCTCCCTGATTGTTCTCGTGTTCTCTCCTTTGATCTTTCATTATAGTCACTGGAACATAAAAAGAAAGCATTGTGCCTGACAAAAAAAAAACCAAAAAAACAGGCAGTTATTTTGCAAACGCTGAGTTTCTAAAAGTTGTTCAAACTAACAAAGTTAACACAGTTCTTGCACTGATGTACATGCTAACTGATGTACAGGAAGGTAAAGCACCTGCAGTTTTCTGCTTTCTTAAACTGCCTCCTCTTTTGCAGGAACTCAGGACAGTAGTTATCCTGCTAGGTCTAATCATAGCATTTATTCACATATTATACATATTCACCCAGTAAAAAAATTATTTCTAGTTTTGTAGCAGTCAAATTATTACTATTATTACTATTATACTGTTCTCTATTCCAAAAACAACAAAAAAAAAATCATTTATTTCTACATACCAAACCACAGGTGGCAAGATTTTGATTCTTAGCTTGAGTTTTTGCATATCATCCACACCAGAGCTGGAAACCCCTAAGAGGAGGGGTTAAAAAGATCACTGCAGAAGTGATACCTGCCAGTCAACCTAAACGCAGTGGCATTGGTTGGCTTGACTCAGACAATGGAGGTTACCAGGTTGTAAAGTGTTATGTCGGCCTGCCACGGTACCCGTGGCCAGCCTTCCTCACCGTCTGCCGTTCCCGAGGATGGGCTCCAGTCCTTTCCGGTGTGGGGGGAGCGCCTCCAGCGCTGCCTCCCTTGCGGTGGCCTTGTCGGTGGTCGGCTCCTTCGCGGCGCGGCAGAGACGCCGTCGCCGCTTCCTGGTCCGGCCCAGCTTCCCAGGCACGTGCACCTCTCTGGAACATTTAAAGGGCCCGCGGTGCGCTAAGACTGCCGACCCTACCAGTAGTGATGTCACATGGCCCGGTATTTAAGGCCGGGTCCGGCTCTCACTAATTGCCTTCGCAACTGGCCTCCTAGCCTCATTTGCCTTGGGCTCCCGTTTCCGAATTTCCTGCCTTACCTGTGATTCTCTCCAGCCCCAGTCCTCCGCTACACCTGACTACTCTTCAGCTTCTCTCCAGGCCCAGATCTCCGCTATGCCTGACTACTCTCCAGCTTCTCTCCAGCCCCAGACCTCCGCTAAGCCTGACTACTATCCAGTTCTCTCCAGCCCCGGACCTCTGCTATGCCTGACCACGCCTGCCTTCCCCGTGCGTTGACCATTGCCTTGCCTGACCACGCCTGCCTTCTCCGTGCGCTGACCATTGCCTTGATTGACTACGCCTGCTTTTTCCATGCCCTGACTCTTTCTTTGAACGACTACGCTACAGACTTACCTGTGTCCAGAGCTCTACGTTGCTTGCCATAACTTCCATTTGCTACCGGCTGCTGTCTCTGGGCTGAATCACTTCTCATCTCTAGTTAACCTTGAGGCCCACCTAAGTCCTGCCGGCCCCAGCACCCAAAGGCTCAACCGAGGGGAACGAGGGCTGGTATAGGTGAAGCTCCAGTGGCCTCTGCCCTCTGGTCACTCTGCCTGCCGACGGTGGGGCCCCATAGGTCCCTAACTACGGGTTTCGCCAACCCCACCTCGGTCCAAGGGTCCACCTCCGACGTAACATAAAGGGGTTGGTGGAAGGCAAAACTGACTAACAGTAAAGACAAACCAAGAAGTCACTAATGCTGGATATCTGACCCTGAGAGGGGCTGTTGTGGATGGTGAGTGTCCCAGTATCCAGAAATTCCCTAATTTCCAGGACAATACTCTAACCACTAAACCACTCAGTTAGGAATGATGTGGTCAAGCCAACAATGCTGTTTCTGAATACACAAATACATAAGTATGATCATTCAGACTAAAGGATGTAGAGCATGTGTCCATTACTTTTATTGCCATTGTAGTTTCTAGGCAAGTAGGCTTGAAAATCTGCCATACATACAACAGAGATGGAATAGGATACAGCCTATTGTTACCCCTTAGGCTATCATAAAAGCCAAAACCTAGACCAATCTAATGATATAGGTAATAAATAAAACCAAACATTCTAATAGTTAGTGCTAGGCAAAATAATGAGCCAAAGAACGTTTCTTAAAAGAAAAAAAAAGCCTCCTATAAAAAAGTATAGCATCTTCATATAACAGAAACTTATGTATTTACAATTTTTGTTTACATTGTACAACCAGAAATAAAAAATGAATAATCAAGGAGAAAGTAAAACGAGGGAGCCAAATATTAGCACAAGCTTGTTTGAAGAGAGTTTTCAGTTTTCATCATAAGCTTGCCAAAGAGGATGCCTCTTGAATGTCTGTAAAAAGTTTATGCCAATGAAACAGCACTAGCCCAAAATCCAAAAAATGTAATTGGCAGACTGTTTAGTACATTGCACTCAGAGAACAGTGCGCGACTCCAAGCAAAGAGAGAGCAACAAAGAGAATACCAACAGACAAGAACAGAAAGACAGTGTGGTATGGGATCATGAATATATTTAATATTGAAAAGATGAAAGTTAAAAAAAAAATTGCTCAGCACCTAACAGGTTCTGTCAGTGCAATGTTGGAAATCATGAGCAACAATATGAGAGTACTGCAATTTTGGCAGTGGAAAGGGGCTTAGAAGGATGCCAGGTGAGGTGGATGGGTAAGAGTTGGTCTGGGAGGGAGGAAGGAGAGGGATTGAGGATGTGCTGGAGGCAGGGGTGGTGTGATGTTCAGCCCCTTACATCTTATACGTTACATCAATATTTGGAGGGACTTAGAGAGTGCTCAAGCCAGCAGGTCCTATTTTTATGGCACCAGGGTGAAGATCGGGTAATCTGGCCACCAGGTCCTCTAGGCTATTTTTTTCTTTAAAGCCAAATCGCTACTTAAACAGCTATATTCTTTTGAATATAGCTGGTTAAGTTTAAAGTTTTCTGGGAACATGTTCCCGGATAACTTTAGACCTGCACATGGTCATGTCTACAGACAGCCAAACAACTTATTCTGCTACCTTCAAATATTGGAGTTAAGAGAATATGTTTTTGAGCTATCTCATCCTGACTCCAGAACACCCCAAAATGCCTACCA
Source organism: Rhinatrema bivittatum (assembly GCF_901001135.1). Lineage (NCBI taxonomy): Eukaryota > Metazoa > Chordata > Amphibia > Gymnophiona > Rhinatrematidae > Rhinatrema > Rhinatrema bivittatum. The sequence continues at coordinate 586,535,407 of NC_042615.1, forward strand.
TTTACACGCGCTGCCAATCGAGCCTGCCGACCGAGCCTCCTGCTGCCGCACCCGTGCGATCGGCACTGACCCATTGGGGTCACGGTGCCTGGCCCGAGAGCAGCCCTACTTCCAGCCTCCGAGCACGCTTCCCATCACCGCCTACCTCTAACGCCGGACATCGCTGACCCTGCCTGCTGCCAGAGACCGCCCCCGAAGCATCATCATCACCTAGACATCGGGGAAAAGAGCCAGTTCACCCGATCTCGAGCCATCCAGGCCTCGCCTCGACTCCGCTCCACCCGCAGGTTGAAGGAACACCCCCAAGGTGACATCATCGAGGCACCGAAGGCCATAGCTCAACTCAGCTGCATGACATGATCGGACCGCCCTTCCAGGGTACCTCACATCTGGCGGAGGAGGCCCTTTCAAATCACCAGGCAAGCCCTCGGCGTCCCGTGCCAGGCGTCGCACACATGAAGGAGTGTGACAAAGGGGCCTGCCCCTTTCTGCACCCCTGAGTGCTCTCCCTGAGTGCTCTCCCTTATCACCGTCTACAGCGCGACTGTTATCTGTCCCCTGTGCTTCCTGACTCTGGTGCCCTCATTGCACCTCTCGAACACAGCACCTCTATAGCAACACCATTCCAGCGCTCCTATATACTTTGCATTCCCTAAGGTAACACACTCAATTGTGCAATCATTTTTGCCTCTCTGTCTGTAACCCGGATAACTGTAAAACTGTTTTACATCTCTTACTGCAATCTGATATCTGTGCTGCTATTTTGCTACTCTTATTGGAAGTCAGATAATTGTTCCTCTGCACTACCCTTCCCACTTTGATTCAGACCTCTAGTGTATCCAGCACCCTTTTAATACCTTTTGCTTTATCCCTCTGCTCCATCTAACTGATACAACCTCCTCCGTCACCCGCACCTAATAACTGCACCTACCTCCAGCCTCTCCCACTTGTCACTATCCTCGGCCCGCAGTACTCGGGTCCTTCCAGCTCCTAACATGACCACATTTCCGATCCCCCATATCCATCTCCTATCCCACAGACCCCCCCATCCTCCCCCCCACCAACCCGACAGCCCACCACAAATCCCTACTCCCTGTCCTTATTTCACCCCTGACTCAGCTACTAGGACTTACGACCCTCTCTATAGTCCTATTCAATGCTCAATCTCTCTCCAATAAAACACATATCCTCAACGATCTACTACTAGACTGCAAGCCTGAAATCTGCGCCATCACAGAAACCTGGCTTCAGGATTCTGACACTATCCTCCTTAATCAGCTCCCCACCCTCACATACGATATACTCTCTATCCCCAGACCCAAAAATAAAAGAGGTGGAGGCCTCCTCCTTGCAGTCAAAAAGCAACTCAAAATCCAACCACTAATTATTGACACTCCACCCAGACTCGAAACTGGCGTATTCAAATCCCCCAAACTGCAAATCTGCCTCGTTTATGCACCACCTGGCCTCCTTGAACACAACCCTTCCCCCATCATAGAATTCATAGCCGACAATATTAACATTGACACCTCAGCTATCTTACTAGGAGACTTCAATCTCCACATCAACGCTACTCCCCTCTCCTCTTCCTCTGAAACCTTCCTTAACTCACTCCAGGCGATCGGCTTTAGACAACTCATCGCCTCACCCACCCATAAAGCCGGGCACACTCATGATCTTATCTTCATTAACTCTGGCATCCTCTCCCCCAATACCCCCATATGCACCCTGGTACCTTGGTCCGACCACTATCACATCAATGCTCTCCTCTCCATAACTGCCCCACTACTTGCAACAACTCTCACACCACATTTGTCTTCAGAAAACCTTGCCCCACTGAGAACTTTATCTCAGCTCTCAACATGTCACTGACCAAACTTGACTGCTCCTCCCCTGAAGCTGCCCTCTCCTCTTGGCACAACCTCACCTCTGATATAGCAAACGAATTATGCCCTCTCACTAGCTGCAACACTCTCCCAGCACAAAAAAATAAAAAAACCATGGTACACACAGGAATTAAGAAGAATGAAAAACAACCTTAGACTGAGAGAGAGAATTTGGCGCAAAGACCCCACCCCACAGCAAGCCGCCATCTACAAATCTACCATGCACTCCTATAGACTTTCCATACTTAAAACCAAACGCGATTTCTGTGCCTCCAAAATATATGAATTCAAATACAACCCCAAAGCCCTGTTCGCCTATGTCGCTGACCTCACTAAGTCCTCCCCTCCTTCCATCCCTGACAAAGACGCTAGTAGTAAATGTGAGGAACTCACCCTCTTCTTCCACAAAAAAATAACTAACCTCCTCCTCAGATTCCCCTCTACGACAACCCCCCCCCCACAAATCTCCTCCTCCACTGCCAAAGCCAACCTTGAATTAACTGCTCCCTCACACTCAGTCCCTAATAGGGATGTGAATCGTATTTCTGACGATTGAAAATATCGTACAATATTTTCAAAGTCATCAGAAATCGGGGCTCCCCGAAACCGATAGGAAAACCCAACAAAATTGTTCGTGGGATTCTCTTATCATTTTGGAGGAGGGCGGGAATAACGGCACACATAAACAAGCCCTAAACCCACCCCGACCCTTTAAAACTGTTCCCTTAGGTTCCCCCACCCTCCCGACCCCCCCAAAACATTTTAAAATTACCTGGTGGTCCAGTGGGGGTCCCAGGAGCGATCTCCCGCTCTCGGGCCGTCAGCTCCTGTGCTGTCCTCCTCTGCATGCTCAGACGAACCCATGCAGCTCGGTCACAGCTGCCTTGCACCTCAAGAAAGACTCCACCGCCTCCAGCTAGGCCTACCACTGTATTGTGCAGGCACAGATCACCTGCTTGCCCAATGTCCAATCAAGCCAGGAAACGTCTGAGCCTAGGATCTGGTGGGGAGATGATCCTAGGCTTCATGACTTCTGCTCCCCAATTGACCCTTCCGGTGACAATCACCATGAATGACCAGGATTTCTCTACCCTTGCACTGGTGGACTCAGGTGCTGAAGGAAATTTCATGATGAAGGAACTGGTAGACCATATATGGATTCCCACCAATCAAAGGAAGACTTATCTTGCCATTTCTTCCATAAAAACATAAGAAATTGTCATACTGGGTCAGACCAAGGGTCCATCAAGCCCAGCATCCTGTTTCCAACAGGATCCATCTATGGGGATCCTTTGCCTGGCCAGTTTGCCCACAACACCATTGACCGTATGCACTGGCTTGCTTCACAAGGAACGTATAGTTTTCCACATCATTGCTCAAGCAGTTCACCCTGGTGTGCTACAGCTTCTCTGGCTCCAGCAGCATTCCCCTCAATTTGACTGGTCCATGCTGCAACTTATCCACTGGGGTCATCAATGACACGATACATGCCTGGCACATGTGGAATCCATGTTCCACCTATCACTGGCCACCACACCTCCTGGCCTTTCTGCTCAATGCTGGACTTCAAGGGTATATTTTCCAAGAAGAGGGCTGAGACATTACCATCCCATAGGGAGTACAACTGTGGAATTGAACTGCTACCCAACACCAAACCCACACAGGGTAGGATCTACCCCTTGTCTCTCCATGAGACCAAAGCAATGTCAGACTATATCCAGGAAAATATAGAGCAAGGCTGAATCCAACGTTCCACTTAATGTCTTCTTCTTTGTGGCCAAAAAGGATTTTAAAAGCTCGGCACGCTCATCATTTGGGGAATGCATGTGCAAGTCTGGGCCTACGTGCCCCAACCAAATTTTAAACGCTGGATGTGGCCAAGAAATACTTTTTTGCCTGGGCACGCAACCATTAATGTCAAATGTTAATTATTATGGTTATTTTTCAATGTTCCTTGTAATAAGCCCAGGGTGGAACGTCCCAACCAGGGTAACTTATTGTTTAATGTAAACCGGATTGATTTGTATTGCATACAGGAATTCCGGTATATAAAAATTAAAAATAAATAAATAAATAAATAAAAAAGAATTACAGCCATATTGCTTTACATCCATAAAACAACATGGCCCTATCTGGCCCTGAGACCAAATCCTTTTTAAATCACAGCCAGTAGGACAAGGAGTAAGAAGGATTGCTCTCCTATGTACTTTTTTATTTTTTTATTAACTGAATGCAGCCTAAACAAAAGTCAATAATCCAAAGTCAGAACCATCAACATTCTCACATCTAAACAGTCCCATATGTGAACTAAGTTCAAAGAGCAAGATATTTTCTTTTTTTCTGGAATCTCAGATAAGATGTATTTAAACATGCTTCCAATAGGAAAAGATTCCCTGGTGCATAACGCTGGAAGGCCATATACTTTGTATCTTCCAACCTCACAGAGTACTTGGGAAGATTGCAGCGCTCTAGATGATTGGTAGTAACAAAGAAGATCCGTTAAGTATCCTGGGACAGAGAAATGAAGGCATTTAAAGACTAATGAAATAATCTTTTATTAGATTTGTCGTTCAATGGGGAGCAAGTGCAACTCTTGAAATATAGATCTTGCGTTATCAAATATTTTCCTTTCTGTTACTAACTATACCCATACAATTTGTAAAAGTTGCAGACGTTTAAACTTAACTCCTGAAGGACCCTGATAAACTGAGTTACAATAATCACTGTGACTAAAGAGTGAATAATAGTCAACAAATCCTGTCTACTAAAAAATGAATGTAATTGGTGAACTAATAAGAAGCTAGCAAAGGTAGATTTTACTGCATGTGAAATCTGTTCCTGAATGTTAGTTGCACATCCATCTGAATGCCTAAGCTTACAACCACTTCCTTTGGTTTCAGTTCAACTACAGCAATCTTGGGAAAAATTAACAATTCCCTTTTTTGCCCACTTTCCCAGAGTAGCTCTGATTTCACGGTGTATTTAGCCACAGTGAGGTCCATATTCAGAAACAGTCTGGACAGCAAAGTTAGCTGAATAAATGTATTTGATTAACTTTGGAGGCATATTCAATAGCTGCACTTTTGAATATAGCTGGCTATCTTAAAGTTAGCCTGCTAACTATAGCTGGCTAACTTTATGACATGTCTTGGGCTGAGCAGACATAGCTGGCTAAGTTATCTAGCTAATTCTGAATATCAGAGTCAGCCAGCTAACTTACCCAGCAACTCCTCCCAGTTACATCCCAGGAACGCCCCTAACTTGGCTGGCTAGCTATCTTATTAGGCGGCTAGAATTTAGCCAGATAAGTTCGCAAATATTAATTTAGCCGGCTAACTTCCAAGTTAGCCAGCTAAATGCTCTTGAATATGCACCTCAATGTGACTACTTGTGAGCATGCATTCAATCTGATATAATAACAACTTGATTAGATAATACTGTGGAAATGTATACCATTTGCAAAAAGGTGACACTCTGCTTCAAAATTCTGTAATACTGTCACCCCAGTAGCTAGGTAAATATTAAAATGGTGACAACATAGACGCCTGTGGCACTCCAAATCTCAGGCATCTTGGAGCAGAGTCCTCACTCTCCCACAGGACCTTTAGCATCTTTTTCTCCAAAAAGGTCAACACACGGCCTTCGATATCAGTATCTTGCAGCTTCTTCAGCATCGTCCTACGGGTCTATTGTGCTGAAAGCAGCAGATGGGTCAAGCAATACCCAAACGTTATCTCTCCCCCTATCCATTTGTATTCACACACTGTTTATTGCTGATATCAATACTGTATCAGTACCATGGCCCAACTGAAAAGTTTGGCTGACATAGCTGGAGAACATAAGAACATAGATCCTGGGGCAGGGAGGGGGAAGAAGAGCATTATGTCCGAGGATGTTGAAGAACAGGGCACCCGAAGCATGGGGCCTGAACCAGCCACCCCAATTTGTCACACCCATAACTGGGAACTTTGGAGTTGTGGTCACACTAAGGTTGGTGTTGAAAGCAAGTGTTAGTGATGTGCACCTATATTCTCTCTTCCACCAGCAACCACTAAAAACCACACAAAGAATGGAAAGAAGTAGTTGGGAAGCGAGAATATATTAAGGCCCATTCTCAAGTTTCTATATAACTATTATTTCCCATGGCGGATTTATAAACAATGGCCTGTAAGTCTTCCTTTCATGTATTGTTTCTATCTATTGTATATGAATGCATGGCATTTCTATAGTTGGAAAATAACCATTTTTTTTAATAAATGTTTATTTGAGAAATACTGTGTGAGGCTAGAAGGAGGTATGTATAGTGCATATTTTAATTTACTAGAACAGTCTTAATAGAACATTACACTAAGATCATTCTAATCTAGTCCTATTGTTTACATCCTTTATTAAATTTAATGAAGTGTTTGGACATGTAAATCTTATTTGGGAGCAGCTGCCAGTACTTGCAAAGCACAATATCTTGTTTCTTGGTAAGTAGATAGTATTTTGACTTCCATCCAGAGCATGTTTATCAGTTTTATCTTCCAGACAAAAGACTGAGTCCAGACTGTATACAGTGACATACTGAGCCAGATGCTATTGAGATGGTAAATATTTAATTTAGTGCTCATTTATTCATGATGCCATTAAAAGCAAGAGTTTGAATGTTCATGCATGTCTTTCCTAGTTACCAAATACTTTGGAGCAAAGGTTTCAACCCTGTCCTCCTGTAGCCCCTAGCCAGTTGAGTTTTCAGCATATCCACATTGAATATTACATGATATAGATTTGCATACACCGCTTCTAATGTGAACAAATCTATCTTATGCACATTTAATGTGGATAAACTGAAAACGCAATTGGCTAGTGGGTACCTGAGGCTAGGACTGAAAATGTCTGTCTTAGAAGTAAGGTTATTTTTAGTCAGAACACCCAAAATATTTACATACATAGGTACTATAATTTTAGCTTTCAGGGCCTTCCAGTTTCCTTCTTCTCAAGCAGGTATGGCCAACTTTAAGAACATAAGATATGCCATACTGGGTCAGACCATGGGTCCATCAAGCCCAGTACCCTGTTTCCAGTAGTGGCCAATCCAAGTCACAAGTACCTGGCAAGTACCCAAACATTAAATAGATCCCATGATACCAAAGCCAGCAACAAGCAATGGCTATACCCTATTAATTGACATTTATAGATTTCTCCTCTAGAAACTTATTCAAACCTTTTTTAAACTCAGCTACACAAACTGCCTTAACCACATCCTCTGGCAATGAATTCCAGAGCTTAATTGTGTGTTGAGTAAAAAAAATTAATAATTTGCTTTGATTTGTTTTAAATGTGCTACTTGCTAACTTCATGGAGTGCCTCCTAGTCCTTGTATTATCCAAAAGAGTAAATAACCATTTCACATTTACCTCTTCAAGACCTTTCAGTATTTTGTAGACCTCTATCATATCCCCTCTCAGCCACCTCTTCTCTAACTCTGACCTCAAGAGCCATAAACTGGCCTGGTTTTCAGGACATCTATAATGAATATGCATGAGATAATTTTGCATACAAAGTTATCAGTGAATACAAATCTATCTAATGTATATTCATTGTAGATATCCTGAAAACTAGACATGTTTGTGGCCCTTGGGGACTGGATTGGTGGTGTTTATTTGCAGCAGTGGTTCTTAGCCTAGTACTCTCTCACACACATAGCCAGTCAGGTTTTCAGGATATCCACAATGAAAATGGTCAAGATAAATTTGCATGCACTGCCTCCATTGTATATATATCTATCTTGTGCATATTCATTGTGGATATCCTGCTCAATAGCCGGTCTAAAATTAGCCAGCTATTTTATCCAGATAACAGCTAAGTTATCTGGATAAACCATACTTATCTGGCTATGTCTGAATTCCCCTCACTCAATCTGCCTGCTCCAAAAGAATTGGAGGATCATGGCCTTGCAGTGCCTTGCAGTGCTTCAGGCTGCTTCTTCCTTCTTGACAATTGAGGGGGAGGAAATGGACCACATGGCAGGCCATGATCCTCTGACTAGGCTGCCATGGAGCCCATCCCGCGGTAGCTGAAGAAGCAACCCAGGCCACCAAGGTGGCTAAAAAATGAGGCCCTTAGAGAGTGTCTTCCTGCCAGTGTGCATGTGTGTGTGAGAGAGTACCAGCCTGCCTGTGTGTGTGTGAGTGCATACCTGCATGCATGTGTGTGTGAGGGACTGCCTACCTGCCTGTGTGTGTGTGTGAGTGAGTGCCTACCTGCATGCACACGTGTGTGTGCACCTGCCTGCGTGTTTGTATATGTGTATGTGTGTGTGTGAATGAGAGAAAGAGAGCCTTCCTGCCTAACTACATATGTGTATATATGTGTGAGACAGTGCCTGCCTGCTTGCATGTGTGTGTTTCTGAGAATGCTTTCCTACCTGTATGGGAGTGCCTGCATGTGAGTGCCTTCCTGTGTGTGTACCTGCCTGCAAGTGTGTGTCTGTCAGAGAGTACCTTCCTTCGTGTCTGCATGTGTATGTGTGCCTGCCTGTATGTGGGTGAGTGCCTGCATGTCTGAGAGTGTGTGTGTGTGTGTGTGTGTGTGTGTGCTTGAATGCCTAAAAGTGTGAGTGTCTAGCTGTGTGGTGTATGTGAGAGAATGTGGGGAATGCTTGAGAAAATGAACATGTGTGAGAATGAGAGAGAGAGAAAGGATAAAATTTGTATGACCACCCTCCCCCCAATCCACAACATTCTCAGGATGACTGGCCATCAAAAGATCCCAGGTATGGCGATCAGGAGATCTTTTTTTAATATTTACTAGTTTTAATTTTGGATGTTATTTGATGTGTGTCTGTTGTTTTGAAATATTTTATTGATTTCTTGAGAAATATTAAAACAGTTTCATAGGTTTTTAATTATTGGATATTCTATTTGTTGGCTGTTTTGAAATATTTATTTCTTTTATTAATATGGTTCTACTATTATGAATAATGTTTTATATTTCTAGAGTTTATTTGGTATTTTATGAGGAATAGTAGTGGTTGTTTTTTCTATTGTTGCACTGCATAATGCAATTGGGTTTGTGGTTTCCAGTTTAGCTTTTGTCTGCATGTTTCTATTTCTACTTTATGGTCTCTTTATTTTGCTCAGTAGTTGGTGAGGATCTGTCAGTATTCTGTAAGTGTGAGGTATTCTGCTAGAACAGGGGTGATCAACTGGTGTCTCATGATGTTTCTATTCTAGTTTTTGTCTGCATATTTCTGTTTTTAATTTGTGATCAGTTGTTTTATATCTGTTGAGGGTCATTTTGCACATATGACTAAGCTGAGGTTTTCTGCTAGCATGTAGTTTCTGTGTAGGGTTCTAAGGCAGTCTTGCTCATTGTGTTTTCACAACAGGAGGTGTATTGGTGTTCTAGGGCCTGATGTAATAATTGTATTTGTTGCTGTAGTTGTTGCTTTTGGAGTCTTGTGAGTGGTTTTTTTTTTTTTGTCAGGATATTGTATTATTTTACAATGTGCCTGATAGTGGAGTAAATTTATATTTCTGTTACTTAGATGATACCAACATTTTTTTCTATGGTGAGATGTAGGGGAAAATATCCTGCTCTGCTCCTAGAGGACTCTGTATGTTTTTGGGGGGTGGGCCGTGATCACAAATAGTCATTTAGTACTGACATTTCTATTAGTAATGCTGTTTTTGTTTTCTCCTTCACCATTATGTCTGGTTTTCTAGCATCAAGCATTTAATTGGTCAGAGATTGAATAATTATATATGATTTATGTGAACAATGTATATAAGATAGAATGACATTAACTGTAAAAGTAAAGTAGAAAATCAGCAATGGGGACATGGGTGGAGCTTGGATCAGAGTTGGGGGCAGAGCTGGGTCAGAGCTTGGTTGCCCCCTCCTCCAATCAAAAAGGCACTCTGCTGCCCCTGCTTCTGCCTAGGGCCTCTGCCTTGGAATCATCACTGTGATGCCCTATCTATAGGGAAGAGGGAAGATGTTTTAAAAATGGGAGAGAAACTCTAGTAGCTGCAAATGAAGGCTCCTGGTCCTTTCCAACTGAGATTCTGAAGTTTTGCTGCACAAATTTTTGGTAGAACTTTAAATAAGAAAATGAGTCAAATGCAAACCATTTCAACCGGCACGTTATCACCAACCAAGGGGGGGGGGGGGGGGTTACTTTACACCCACAAAGCCTGGAATGGGTTTGATTGGTTCATTTGACCTTTTCTGGAGAGTGAAGTTGCTCTGCTAACTAATAGAATTTAAATCATCCTCATGAAAGAAACTTTAGAATAATGGCGCACTGCCTACCAAATTAGTCTTCCTTTCTGCACCAAAAACATCTGCCCAGCATAAGGGATGAAGCTTTCTACTAAAGATTGTGGGAAGATATAAAGTATAAAGTAAACATCCTTTAAGAGAAAATTTATTTATTAGTTTAAATACTTATGCAATGGTTGGCAGAAGGTCAAAACCAGATTCTCCTGATGTGTTTACAGTGTTTCAAACTAAAGGAAAGGTCTATACAGAGCGGCATTTGCCATAGAAAATCGGATGCTTCTATGCTGTTTTTGTAGTTTAGTGGTAAGGATGTGTCTGCCATGTCAAAATCAACTACAGAACACTTGATATAACAAATTCATTGCTGGAACTCCAACACTAACATTCTTAAAAAGCAAAACTTCCCCTTTAAGATTTTGTATATTGCAGGTAATTATATATTCAAATGTTAATGTTATCCGAAGAATATATCCAATAGTTATTTTGCCCATTCTTATATTACCTACCAAAACATTTTGGATAGAAAACATGCTAGAATAGAAAAGTTATCAAATCAGCTAGCCCCATGGCTTTCTCACAACACTAGATCAGCTCTCCTGTCCTTTAGGCTGTGACATGGTGAGGCATAAGCAGGGATTTGAAATGGGGTCAGCTGGGAAAGGGCAGAGACCTTACCCACCAGACCTGATGGCTGTGTGAACAAGTTGGACCTGCAGGGACAAAACACTCAATCAGGTACCCAGGGAAGCTCCCCTGCCCCTGAAACAAGGGCCCAGGTAAAAGAAAGGAGCAGATGAGAAACAGAAAAGGTTTCCTGTGAACTGGAAGGCTGCCCAGCCTCTGTGCCAAGGAATTCTCAGAGTTTGTTGCCCTTGCCGTTTAGGGGAGCAGGAAATTATTTGAGGGGTTAAGAGGCGCAATGTGATAGAATAAAAGAATGGCATCAAATTAAAAAAAAAAAAAATCTTAGATCCTGAGATGGACAGCTAGCTCTCTAACACTTCTGTTTATAACATCTGTATAAACTTGACTCAGTCACTTATCCTTCAGTATTACATAAAATAAATACTATGGGGTCAGTTTCAAAAGGTTTTATGCATTTTTTGGGTATTAAAATACAAATTATCCCAGGGTGTAGGAGATATCAGATGTTTTTACCACTGCGTGCAACAAAATATGAATTCTGATCACAATATGGACACAGAGGCAATGATCTTTGACCTAGAGAAGTAGTTGATGGCTGATCTATTTGTTCTGCCAGCAAGCTGTGTACCAAGGCCCCCTCCAAGGTCTGACTGTCTTTTTCCATAAACAAGATGAGGAACGTTTGACTAAAAACAACTTAATCTACCCATGGGTAGGTCCCAAAATCTGCCCGGAAACAAGAAATAACCAATCCAAGAAGGATAGTTTATGAGACCGGGGGACTCACAGGTGAACTCTGCCACAGCCCAAATCTGCTTGGAGACAAAAATAGCCTATCCAAAGAGCAAACATCACACAGGTCAATTCACAGAAAAACGCAGACACAGCAAGGCAGCTCACTGGTGAAAAGATTACCAGACTGGACCAGATCCTGCTCCAGAGATGTCACATAGCAGGAGCAGTGATACTCCCCCACAATCGGAGAGGGAGGCAGCACTCTGAAATGAAGAAATTACCCCTTTTCATGCTCTGATTGACTATGCTGTTGCATATTCATGTCCTGACTGTTCAAGCTGCAGCGGAGAGAGAGACTCAATGCAGCAGCCAAAAGGAGAGACTTATCAACACCTGAAGATGACCTTCTGAGCCATGGCTGCCTGCGCCTCCCTATGAGCAACAGACCCGCTTCAACCTGCCTGAGGCTCCCCCATGTAAAGAGAAAGTCCTGCCTGCTGCATCGTGGCTGAGACAACAGAGACGTCAACGCATGCTGCCGCTCCAGGGATGTCCTCTGTGAGTCTGCAAACTAGTCCTCTATAAGGGTAAGAACTGATGGTAATCTTCTACAGTCATGGAGGCTAGTTAATTGTGCTTATTAAATAACATACTTGAAGCAAGTTGAAGTCTTTCGTATGTTTATGTTCATTAACGTTGCAGAGCTTTAGTCAATATAAGCCTATGCTGTGTTAGGGCTGTAGAGGCATGTGTTGTCTACTTCATTCCACATGGTAAACCTGAACTCTCTGAAAATAAAGCAGTCTGCTTCAGAGACAAAGAGGTGTCCTATCCTGGGCTTTTTGTATTGCAGATAAGGTGATAAGTGGTAAGTTTCTGTAGCATGGCCCGGACCCCCTAGAGAGGGAAGGGGAGTGGGAGCCAGAAGTCCTGGTTACATTTAACCTTACATTGCCTACAGAGGCACTGCTCGGGGGAAAGCATGCATATAACTCAATTATGCATGCATTTTTCCCCCACACTCATGGTAGGGCCTTCTAGGGGAAGGAGTTAAGGCAAGGAAAGCCTTTCCATGCATACTTTCCATTTTTTAAAGTATGTGCATCTGTGTACATGCAAAAAGTTGCACCTGTATTGGGGACACCCAATACATTTTCAAAGCAGATTTAGGCACATAAATCAGCTTTGAAATTCAGGTTAAAGTACCTGCAGACTGTAGGCAAACGTGACCTGCTGATAGTTATCCTCTTCAAGAATAATTTGTTGCACAGCACTTTGGGCAGTTTTAAGCAACCTTTGCTGAATTAAAGATCTAATCAGCCTAGAGCTCAACAAGATCACCTCAGAAAGATGAAACTATGTAGGCAGAACAGATTTTTTTATTTATTATTTCAAAACAGCAAGGCGTGAAATTTTACTAAAGTTCTGAGAGGCAGAACTTTGTCACACTTAAATACCAATCCATAAAATCAGTGGAAAGGCAATGGCAACATATTTGACTACTGGGAATTTGGATCATAGTTTACAATTAAAATGAAAGAAATATGACAAAGAGTTATGATGGCCTACGATTATGGATGTCCACACAATCTATCGCGGAAAGCCTCTTACCAGAAATAAATCCAGATTTTAGCAGTTGGCACGTCCTGTACTACCTGTAGTGCATCAGTGCTAAAAAGTAGTGCTGTGACTCCTTAAAGCAGGGGTGCTCAAACCAGTCCTATGGAGGCCCCCCAGCCAGTCGGGGTTTCAGGTTATCCCTAATGAATATGCATGAGATTTATTTGCATGTGTATGCAAATATTTCTCATGCATATTAAGTAGGGATACCCTGAAAACCCAACTGGCAGGGGGAGCCCATAGGCCCGGTTTGAGCACCCCTACCTTAAAGAAAGGAGCATGTCATCCTGGAAGAATTTGTATGTAAACAGAGATAATTTCCAAAAACTTTTCATTGACTTTTTAGCACTATTTAGAGCTTTCATTCGTTTTTAAATTCCTATTTGCATGACACTTCCATAATAGTTTCAAACAGTCAACTCGGTAGACTATTAAATATGCACTGTTGTGCCAGAAAGCAGTTTACATGTTGATAAAGGCAGGAAAATCTGCTTGGTTCATGTTTCAGGGTATAAATAGACAGATATGCAAACACATTACCCAGTGCCATTTCCAAGAAAAATCTCTCCATTTTCCAGTAAGCTGTCTTTCCTCTTGTGTCTCAAATTCACCATTCCTTCTCCTCAGTAGCAAACAGCCATGCATTTTAAACAGAAATTATTGAAGTACTCATTTTGCTGCATATTTTCCTTAATTTTAATGCAAGCCTTACTCATGAAGTTGATGACACAGTCCACTTGAGTGCCAATCGCCTGGCTGAAGGAGTCTAGAGTAGTTCAGGAGAATTCAAAAATTTAGGGGAAGGGCTTAGGCAGATGGCAATGATCATGGCATTTTCTGAGGTTATACCTATTTATGTTAAAGAAAGAAATGCCATGTCGTATCACCAGCTTCCATACATTCCAAAATCTGGTATAAAGAAGAAGGTTTTAGCTATATTGAGGGCTGGGGCTGACAATGGAACAATAAAAGGCTATATTGTAGCAATGATCTGTATCTATCTGCAAGATAGAAAAGGATCCTAGGTGTGTATTTCTGATCATACATATATAAATATTTAATCTAAAGATGGTGAATGGAAACTGATTGATTCGGGTTTTCATCTCCAACAAACGAATGGTGGAGAAAACACAACAGTGAGGATCTCACAAGACTACATTTGAGCAACAGGGTAGACAAGGGAAACAGGCATTAGGCTGTACAGAGTATAGACAGAGTAGGCAGAAATAAATGGAAAGCTGTAAACTTAAATGGTCATATTTTAGGCAATAAGCTCCTGATCTGCAAGCCCAATGGCAGAAGCAAACCTAGATATTGATGTTATCAGAGACATGAATCCCGTGAATGGTAAATGGCCATATCAGGCTATTAACTGCTCAGTAAGAACAGAATTAATAAAAAAGCAGGAGAAGTAGCTCCTTATGTAAAATATAGAGATAGAGATAGAGACAGAGATAGAGATAGAGATATCAAAGCAACTCAAATGCAAGGTGTATTAGGGAAAGGAATTGCTGTGAATTATGATGAAAAAGGGGAGATGAAGCTTCCATACACAGCAGTATGGACCTTCAACCTCAGACATAGGTGGAAGAACTGGATAGATATCTGAATAGGCATCCCATCCAAACAGGTGGAAATGAAGGGGGAACTGCTGTTGGTGGGAGGTTTTAACCTGATGGATGTGGACTAGGGTATCCCACCTGCAGTCTCAGTAATAGAGAGATCCTGGAGCCCCTTCAAACGGCCGTCCTCAGACAAATGGAAGCCAAAAGGGAAAAGGATGAAACTGAACCTAGGACTTACAACTGAAGAAAGTGCTTTTAGTATAAATATATTTATTTGATTTTTCAAAATAACAAATCAAGAATTCATGGCATAAGTAACAGCATGGATAAGACCACTAATATAAAGAAAAACTAAACGTATATAAAGAAAAAAATGCTAGGAATAATCACTGTTCTTAGACGTCATTTGGGGGGATTCGTAAAAAAAGGAAAAGCAAAAAGAAAACACAATAAGAATTTCCACAAAAAAATCAGGGTAAATAGCCTAAAAGTACCAATGCTCAGACATTGAGATTAATTATTGGACAGACAAATTAGATAAAGCTCCTTACTGCAGGAATCCTTCCGTTCAGGTTCAAAAAAGAAAGAAACCTACCTCCTGTTAAGCACCTGCAGGGAAATTATAATAAAAAAGAATCACCAAGTTCAATCCCTCTTTGTTTCTTAATCAGAAAAAGTTTATGCCTTCTGTGTGTAGACGGCCCTACATCAGGAAATAAAGACAATTTTTTAACTTAGACAAAAAGCATTTTTCATTTGAAAGAACATTTTCAAACTCCAGATCTTCTCCGGCTCTAATGCAAAAATAGCCAATAAAGTAACTCTATTGGCAACTTCTATTTGAGATTCTTGCAGGAAATTAGTAAGATTCAAACTATCAGAAGACATCATTTTCTTCTGCTCCGGGGTTTCCGAGCCCAGGACAAAATTCTTACAAGTTAGAAGATTAAAAACGTTAGCTGTATGGAATTAAATCTGGAGAAACTTTCCAATTTTCCTTTTAATTTTTGTTTAACATACCCAAAAGAGATATTAAGAGTGATTTAGGAGAATTAAGGAAACGTAAATTAAGTTTCCTAGAACAACTTTCCTTGTTCTCCAACTTTATTAATATCCCTACACAAATCCATATCACTATTATGTAGGGTTTTGTATTGAGATTCACACTTCAATATTCTGTCTCTCAAATTTTTAAGTTATTGAGTGTGGAAACCTACTGGAGCATGTAAATCCCTAAGGGAAGGGAAGGAATTATCAATCTTAATAGGTGGAGGACTCCCAAGATTCAGAATTGCTGTCCACAATGTCTCCAAAGTAATTAAAGTTGGCTTCAAAGGGGCAGAAAGAGTCACCAGAGTCTGGGTTCCCTGAGAAATAGATACATCAAGGGGAATCTACTCTTCCAGTCGCCTTCACCTGCACAGGAGGCTTCCCATCACAAGCAGAGAAGTTCAAAACACTTCCGGACACTAGCCTCACCTCCTCAGCACCTGCGGGATTTCCATCCCCAACTTTGGGAATGAACACAGAGCTAGGAGAGACATAGGTCTCATTAGGAGTAGAAGAAGCACCAAGCTCATGAAACCCTACAACAGTACCTTAGTTCAGCAGAAAATGAAAGGCTTCAAGCATCGATTGGGTCATAGAAGGAAGAACAGCAGAACTGGATGGGAAAGATATTATTGCGCCTTTCATTTTCTTGCCCATTTGTCGGCTTGATCAGAGATGGATTTAGGATTTTGGCACCCCTAGGCACTGTTGGTGCTATAGCCCCCTGTCACCCCCCCCCCCCTCACCCGGAGGTTGAACAAAATGGAGCAGAATGTCTATAAGACACAGTCCCCTAGTTTCCTGTGGCTGCTCGAGGTAGATTCTGTGGGAAAATGTAAAAAATTCTGAAACAAAAATATATCTATCTTTTATGTTACATTACAAAAATACATTTGTTTTACAGTATATGTATTAGTATAATTTATATTATTTTTATTAGTGAAGAAAGGTAATCCAAAGTACTAGTACAGGGAAGCGACCTCAGAGGTGGGGAGAGCAAGGGAGAAAGAAAAGAAATGAGGTGAGGAGAAAGCAGGAGGAGTGTGAGAAGGAAAAAGAACTAGGGATGAGGAGGATGGGAAATGGAGAAGATTAAGAAACTGGGAAGGGGAAGAAGAGGGAGAGAGAGAGGCAGTTCCTGGATTGAGAAAGAAGAGGAGGGAAGAGGAAGGGTTGGGGGTGTGGGTTTCAGGATCTGGGGAAAAGGGAGAGGTAGGAAGGGAATTTCCAGGATTTGGGGGATAGAATCCAGATGAAGAGAGGGAGTATTTGAATTGCAGTGAGTGGGGAGGTGTCTTTACCATGCTCTGTTCCTTCTCTGTTCCTTCTTACATCTCCTCTCTAGCACCCCACCCAATATGACATACACATATATATGGCACCAATCCCTTCTCTCTCACACATATGAACATTGACTCATACTCTTGTTCCCCTCTCTCTCATACAGAGACGTACATAGCAGCTGCTCCTCCTCTCATCCCCCAGCCTTTCTTCCCACCCTCCAATTATCTCTGCTCTGCCCCTCCTAATCCCCCCAGAATGATCCCTTTTTGCTCTGTCTGCTGCTGGCTCATTCCCCCTCCTCTCCTGTTCCCTGATCACTGCCTGGGAGGGGAGGAGCTGGAGTGGGAAACAGAGAGTGAGATTCCACGTAGCTGAAAGGCAGCAAATCTTCAGCAGGCCTGCTGCTCCCCTATGTTTTTGCCACCCTAGATACAGGCCTAGTGTGACTATTGACAAATCCAGGCCTGGGTTTGATTATCAAGTTACATGGCTAGGTCAGGCCAACTCCAAACAAATTCCTTCCAAAGCGTGCCCCTTTGGCACAGATTAAATAGGGAAGTCCCGGTACCTTCAGTGACATCAGCCATGTTGTCTCAGGGCATCTTCTGCATGCATGAAAACCAGAGCTGAGCCAGTATCTCAGATGGGCCAGATGGAACAGCCTCTTTTCAGCACTCCCTCTACTCTCTAGGGCTGCTAGGAGCAGATTAAATAGGGAAGTCCTGACACTTTCAATGATGTCAGCCACAATTTCATAGGGTATCTTCTCTGGATGCAAACCACCAGAGTTGAGTCAGCCCCTCAGATAATTCAGATGGAATGACCTCTTTTCGCCACATTCCCCAAAGTGATCATCAGATGGTATGGTCTGATATAATGGCTGCGGCAGTCGCACAGAGGTCAATCTTAGATTTCAAAAATATCAACTTTGGTAAAATGGGAAAGTGCCTTATGGCGATGCAGACAAGGTGGAAGGATGTGATGAATAAAGTGGAAGAATCGTGGGCTAAAATACAATGAGCTATAGTAAGGGCAACAAATATTCATGTAAGGGAAATACATAAATGTAAAATGTTTAAAAACTATTCATGGTTTTCCAAAGTTACTATATGGCTGCAAAAGTAAGGACAAAAAGATTAATATTCAAAAAGTGCAAGGTATCTCAAGGAGGAGTACAGGGAAGAACATTTGGCTAAGATAAAAGAAGCAGAGAATGTAATCAGGAGGGGAAAGCAAGAACAGAGGAAAGGATAGCTAAGATGGTAAAGAAAGGTGACAAGATGTAATTTTTGGCTATGCCGGTGAAAGAAGGAAGGGCAGAAGTGGGATTGTAAGACTGCAAGGAGAATAGGAGGACACTGTGGAGGGAATCAAGGAAAAAGCTGAAATACTGTTACACTGGGCAACAATGAAAGTGTTACTGACCTAAAAAGGTCCTACTCTGTAGTATCTTGATGTGCTGAACACAAATATGACCATGAAAAGTTTTTATTGGCTCTCGTTTTGAAGATATTTAATATAGTTCACTTTCTATGTTTAGTCATGTAAATTTATCCAGTAGGACTGTAAATAAGCCCAGAATGATGTAATATTGCATCATATTGCATAATGCCATCATGCACACATCATCCAGAGTTTATTACATCATTTTCTGATGCAATGCAGTTCTACTGCCATGCTGCTGCTGAGTAAGCTGACATCAGCAGTGTACTATATGAAGCCCAGTCAGAAAGGGTGAGCATTTGAAATATTCATGCTGGCTGACTACTGCTGGACACTCCACAGAGATGCTCCTGAACAGGTGTACAAGAGACAAGCAAAGAAATCTAAGACGTAGTCTATGACTTCATTTTTCAAACGGTATTAACCGTAGGTCTCCTACTATTGGCATACAATTCAAGATGTAATTATATTATTGCATATTACAAAAAAACTAGAGCCAATTTTGCATTTTCACAGTCACATTCATGTTTAGCACATGGAAATGTATAAGAATTGACTAATTTCATTTCAGTAACATGACTTTTGTGAAAATTTGTTGCCCAGTGAGCTATTGGCATACAGTTCAAGTTGTAATTATATTATTGCATATTACAAAAAAACTAGAGCCAATTTTGCATTTTCACAGTCACATTTGTGTTTAGCACATGGAAATGTATAAGAATTGACTAATTTCATTTCCGTAACATGACTTGTGAAAATTTGTTGCCCAGTGTTATCAGGGTTTATTTATTTATCAATTATTAATATTTGATAACCTGCTTTCTCTTTATATTTTTACATGGAAAGGTGTACTATCTCTTTAAGAGAAACATTGAACGTTATAGCAGTTCACAGGTTGTGACTCAGCAGCCATAGATTCTTCATAAGGATTCAAAGAAACCTCAGTAACAACCAGCTGGCCTCACAAGAAAAAGGGCTCCCTATGGGTATCTGAAACTAGGTTTTACTCTGCAAAACACAAACAGAATTCTGGAGAAAACAGCAAAAAGAGTTTACTCAGGGAGCATATTCAGAATGTATTTCTTCAGAGAGTAAGTTGCTAGATACTTGTGACTTTGATTGACCACTGTTGGAAACAGGACACTGAGCTTGATGGATCCTTGGTCTGACCCATAATGGTAATTCTTATGTTATGTTCTATTTCATAACCCCTAGTTACGAATTGTATCCTTTCCAATGAAAAAGGTTCAACGTTTGTGCATTGTTAAATCCTTTTAGGTATCTGAAGGTCTGTATCATATCCCCCCTGCACCTTCTCTCTTTCAGGGTGTACATATTCAGATATTTTAGCCTCTCCTCATAAGTCTTCCGATACAGACCCCACACCATTTTGGTCACCCTTCTTTGGACCACCTCCATCCTGTCTCTATCCTTTTTGAGATACGAGCTCCAGTCCTGAACACAGTACTCCAGGTGAGGCCCCCATCACCAGGCCATCACACTATTTCTCGGCCTCCTTTCTCAGTGGATAAAGCAAAGTCTCATTTCATTCTGAACTCAAATCCAGGCCTCAGCTCCAGCCCCTGTAGCACCACCATGTCAGTTCAGGGTGGCCTTCAGACCCAGGTGAGCATTTCTTATATATATTTTTTTTTCTTTTTCGGGAGGCGTGGGGGGGAGGGTTCCTCATCTACATACGTTTTACTAGTTGTACTCTTAACAATAATGACTAAGAGTACACCTGACAATGTATTTCTAAGAAGTCTGCAACAGCCATCATGCATCATCATGCATCAAGAGTGATACTTTAAAATATTTTAACTCAATTATTTCAAGAACTTACCAACATTAAAATGCCTTATAAATGTGTATTAATTTATTTTATATTTATATTATTGCATCATGAAATGGCCCTAAAAATGAAACAACCCAAAAACAAAATGAAAAAAAAAGCTGCACATCTTTAAAAAATACACAATAATATACTGCAAAAAGTAAACAACACAACAGAAATGTCATATCCAATTAATCATGTAATAAAACAAATATCAACGTATTTTGAATCCTCTTTCCAAAAAGGCAGATAACTTCATAACTACAATAAAATAGCAACAATCATAATAATCATAAGAACTTCAAGTTTGCAATGGGTACAGAACAGAACTAGGACAGTTCATAATACATCCCAACATGCAAAAAAAATATTGAAATTCTGGTGTCACCTCAGTAACAGCAAGACAAATGCCCTCCATTTCCAAACATTTTGTGAAATAAAACAAACTTCTGCATAAAAAAGACACCTAGAACCTTGCCTCAGGATTCAAACAGCAGCAACCTTATCTATGAAAAGGCAGCAGTGCAAATATTACACCAGGCCCTAGAACCCTAATAATTCACCTACTGGGCAAACAGAACAAGTGGGACTGCTGCAAATGCCTACAAAGAAATTACATTGTTGTGGTGCCTACAAGCCCCCATCACAGACATGAAAGCAGTGAAAAAGCAGTGAAACACTTTTTGACATGTCACACATGAAGTCATTATTCTTGTGCTCCTAAGTTTTTTGATTTTTTTTTTATCATAAGCAGTTTTGTAAGTACTAATAACATTATAATCTGAGCCTTGAACTTGTTTTCCTAGACAAAAGGACTCTGTAAGTTAGATAAAAGATGCTGAACTACAAGGTTATAGAACATTTTTGAATAGATATGAGGCCAGATGACATTCCATCTAAGATTAGAATATATTTGAACAGAAACAAGGCCAGTTTACATTCCTTCTAATTGCAAGCCATAGATAACTTCATTTACATATGAGGAGAGGAAGCATGGTTGCTGAGAACAAATTACCATATGTCCAGTCAGATTATTTGTTTAAAATAGAAAATCGAACATAGAAATGTTGGCAATTATATAATCTAGCATGGGGTAGATGAAACAACTGCAGAAATCCTATAAATAGTCTTGTTATCAGTGAAATCACTTTAGAGAAAGTGTTATATTGGTGCTTTGCATAGCACATTGCCTCTCTCTCTAAAGTATACCTTATATTATTTTGTAGCAATTTAATAAAAGAAGTTTGTTTTCTCTACCACTGCTGGCTTTATGTATTCTTATTTCAGTGAACCACAACAACATGCTATCAGATATATTGCACTTCAGTCACACATGCAGAACACTGACAGACCCTTACCTAATACAGAATAAAGGACTACAAATTAGAAATCAAAACATAGAGACAAAACTGAAACAGAAAGTTCGAGAAACCAGACTCTGTGAACAATGGAGTACTGAAGAAAGAGCAAAACATAAATATAGAAGACATGCACATTCTCAAAGATTGCATATTCCAATCACTATAAATGCATTTTTATTTTTTTTTTTACTTTTGCTTTCTGATCTTATTTTTCTAATCAGTTGGCCCCGGTCACTTTTACCCACTTTCCCCTTGTATGTCTTTCCCTAATTCCTTTGTCAGGGTCTTTTTTTTTTTCTTTCTTCTCTCTCTTCCTGTCTTTTTCCCTTCCTCCCTCAACAACATACACAGACTCTCTCTCACATGTGCTTTTTCTCACATGCAGGTTTCCATTCACGCACACACATACACGCACACACACAGACTCTCACTCTCACATTTTCTCTCTCACACGCAGGTTATCATGCCCACAAACATACAGGCTCTCACTTTCACATGCTGTCATTCACACAGAGGCTCCCACTCCCACACACACACACTTCCTCACACACACAGATTCTAACTCCCATATGCTCTTTCACTCCCGCAGACAGTTATTTCCATATATCCTGTCTCTCATACACACACAAACACACACACACACACACACACATAGGCTCTCACTCTCACACATAGACTCCCATTCCTACTCACACACACATACACATACACATACACACACAAGCCCTCTATCAAGGCCTCCCCCTGTCTTCTGGGCCTCTTCTTCCTGCAAGACCTTCTCTTATCAGGCAGTTTAGGGATGGGGCATTCAGTAACCCTGATGCAGGGCCTCCTCTTCATAGGTCTCTATGAGATGGAATCCACAGCAGCCCTGCTGCAGAGTCCCCTTTTTCAAGCTACCTGGCAGTGCTGATTGGGCAGGCCTGAGGCCCACCTATAGTTATGCTACTGGACCAATGTGGCCCAGAATTTCCTCTCCTACCCACTAACCAGTGTGAAAGTATATTCTCAATGGCAAGGAACATTCAGGCCAATACAGTACAGTGCGCTCCGACGGAGTGCACTGTTAACCCGCCACTGGATGTGCGGTTTCCCTTACCCCTTATTCAGTAAGGGGCTGAAAACGCGTGTCCAATCCATCTAACCTAATAGCGTCCGCAACATGCAAATGCATGTTGATGGCCCTATTAGGTATTCCCGTGCGATACAGAAAGTAAAATGTGCAGCCAAGCCGCACATTTTACTTTCAGAAATTAGCACCTACCTAAATGTAAGCGCTAATTTCTTCGGGCACCGAGAAAGTGCACAGAAAAGCAGTAAAAACTGCTTTTCTGTGCACCCTCCGACTTAATATCATGGCGATATTAAGTCAGAGGTCCCGAAACTTTCCAAAAGTTAAAAAAAAATTTAAAAAAATGAAAGTCGGCCGGCAGCTGTCGGGTCGAAAACCGGACGCTCAATTTTGCCAGCGTCCGGTTTCCGAGCCTGTGGCTGTCAGCAGGCTCGAGAACCAATGCCGGCAAAATTGAGCGTCGTCTGTCAAACCCGCTGACAGCTGCCGCTCCGGTCCAAAAGGAGGCGCTAGGGACGCGCTAGTGTCCCTAGCGCCTCCTTTTGCCCGTTTTTACTGCCGGGCCTCATTTAAATACAAGGCACTGTGAGAAGTGCTCTCCCGCGGACTTTACTGAATCGGCCCGATTGTGAGTGCACATCATTCATGGCTGGTGCCAAAGTTGATGGAAAAATTGATCTTCACTAAAATAAATTTCCCACTGTTGGGTTTCTCTGAATTTCCATGTGAGTGGCAAGAGGACAGCAGAATTTCCAGATATTGGCAGAACAGTTGCAGGGAACCAGCGCCCACAGTTTTTGTTCTCAGCACTTGCTGTGTTGTTTCTAGTTGCCTCTCTTGCCACCGTAGCCCAGCCTACTCCTAGTCCCCTGCCATTCTCCTGGTTCTGCTCCTTGATGGGTTGGTCTGCATCTGTTACTATGCAGGCCTTCTCATGGGGCCTTTTAGAATGTTTGCCACTGCTGGTCCTGTTTTGCCCCTTTCATGATGTCTTAGGGCTTTGATGGCACTGTGCTTGCTGCGCTACCCTCACTCTGTGCCTTGGGGTTTGATACCACTGTGCCTGCTGATTTGTTCGTTTTTCTACGTCTTGGGATATTTATATGACACTGTTGGTGCCACCTTGCTCCTCCTTTGGTGCCATGACACTGTTGTTGCTCCTTTTCCCTTCTCACAGTGCCTTGGTGTGTTCATGACACTGTTCATTCAGCTTTGTTCCTGTGACAGTGCCTTGAGGTACTGATGCCACTCTTGCTGCCACTTTGGCCCACTCTGCATGTTGGCATGCTACTCTTCTTCTGCTGATGCTTACCTGCAAGTATCATTACAATCGAATAGAAAACTCAATGTTGGATCCCAAAGTTGGATGCATTGCTTCCCCCAGTGACTTTAATGGAAAACAAATGAACAAATTATACAAATAAATGGAAAAAAAAAAGGTTGAAAAAATGAAATGAACCAAGGAAGCAAACAAACTGAATCAAAATTTTTTGGTGCACATCCCTAGTATTACATAAGAACATAAGAACATAAGAAAATGCCATACTGGGTCAGACCAAGGGTCCATCAAGCCCAGCATCCTGTTTCCAACAGTGGCCAATCCAGGCCATAAGAACCTGGCAAGTACCCAAAAACTAAGTCTATTCCATGTAACCATTGCTAATGGCAGTGGCTATTCTCTAAGTGAACTTAATAGCAGGTAATGGACTTCTCCTCCAAGAACTTATCCAATCCTTTTTTAAACACAGCTATACTAACTGCACGAACCACATTCTCTGGCAACAAATTCCAGAGTTTAATTGTGCGTTGAGTAAAAAAGAACTTTCTCCGATTAGTTTTAAATGTGCCCCATGCTAACTTCATGGAGTGTCCCCTAGTCCTTCTACTATCCGAAAGAGTAAATAACCGATTCACATCTACCCGTTCTAGACCTCTCATGATTTTAAACACCTCTATCATATCTAGGGATGTGAATCGTGTCCTCGATCGTCTTAACGATCGATTTCGGCTGGGAGGGGGAGGGAATCGTATTGTTGCCGTTTGGGGGGGTAAAATATCGTGAAAAATCGTTAAAAATCGTTAAAAATCGAAAAATCGAAAAACCGGCACATTAAAACCCCCTAAAACCCACCCCCGACCCTTTAAATTAAATCCCCCACCCTCCCGAACCCCATCCCTCGCCGGAACATCGTTAAAAATCGAAAAATCGAAAAACCGGCACACTAAAACCCCCTAAAACCCACCCCCGACCCTTTAAATTAAATCCCCCACCCTCCCGAACCCCCCCCCCAAATAACTTAAATAACCTGCGGGTCCAGCGGCGGTCCGGAACGGGCTCCTGCTCCTCAATCTTGTCGTCTTCAGCCGGCGCCATTTTCCAAAATGGCGCCGAAAAATGGCGGCGGCCATAGACGAAAAAGATTGGACGGCAGGAGGTCCTTCCGGACCCCCGCTGGACTTTTGGCAAGTCTCGTGGGGGTCAGGAGGCCCCCCACAAGCTGGCCAAAAGTTCCTGGAGGTCCAGCGGGGGTCAGGGAGCGATTTCCCGCCGCGAATCGTTTTCGTACGGAAAATGGCGCCGGCAGGAGATCGACTGCAGGAGGTCGTTCAGCGAGGCGCCGGAACCCTCGCTGAACGACCTCCTGCAGTCGATCTCCTGCCGGCGCCATTTTCCGTACGGAAAATGGCGCCGGCCATACGCGTATGGCCGGCGCCATTTTCCGTACGAAAACGATTCGCGGCGGGAAATCGCTCCCTGACCCCCGCTGGACCTCCAGGAACTTTTGGCCAGCTTGTGGGGGGCCTCCTGACCCCCACGAGACTTGTCAAAAGTCCAGCGGGGGTCCGGAAGGACCTCCTGCCGTCCAATCTTTTTCGTCTATGGCCGCCGCCATTTTTCGGCGCCATTTTGGAAAATGGCGCCGGCTGAAGACGACAAGATTCAGGAGCAGGAGCCCATTCCGGACCGCTGCCGTTCCGGACCGCCGCTGGACCCGCAGGTTATTTAAGTTATTTGGGGGGGGGTTCGGGAGGGTGGGGGATTTAATTTAAAGGGTCGGGGGTGGGTTTTAGGGGGTTTTAGTGTGCCGGCTCACGATTCTAACGATTTATAACGATAAATCGTTAGAATCTGTATTGTATTGTGTTCCATAACGGTTTAAGACGATATTAAAATTATCGGACGATAATTTTAATCGTCCTAAAACGATTCACATCCCTAATCATATCCCCCCTCAGTCGTCTCTTCTCCAAGCTGAAAAGTCCTAACCTCTTTAGTCTTTCCTCATAGGGGAGTTGTTCCATTCCCCTTATCATTTTGGTAGCCCTTCTCTGTACCTTCTCCATCGCAATTATATCTTTTTTGAGATGCGGCGACCAGAATTGTACACAGTATTCAAGGTGCGGTCTCACCATGGAGCGATACAGAGGCATTATGACATTTTCCGTTTTATTCATCATTCCTTTTCTAATAATTCCCAACATTCTGTTTGCTTTTTTGACTGCCGCAGCACACTGAACCGACGATTTCAATGTGTTATCCACTATGACACCTAGATCTCTTTCTTGGGTTGTTGCACCTAATATGGAACCCAACATCGTGTAATTATAGCATGGGTTATTTTTCCCTATATGCATCACCTTGCACTTATCCACATTAAATTTCATCTGCCATTTGGATGCCCAATTTTCCAGTCTCACAAGGTCTTCCTGCAATTTATCACAATCTGCTTGTGATTTAACTACTCTGCACAATTTTGTGTCATCTGCAAATTTGATTATCTCACTCGTCGTATTTCTTTCCAGATCATTTATAAATATATTGAACAGTAAGGGTCCCAATACAGATCCCTGAGGCACTCCACTGTCTACTCCCTTCCACTGAGAAAATTGCCCATTTAATCCTACTCTCTGTTTCCTGTCTTTTAGCCAGTTTGCAATCCATGAAAGGACATCGCCACCTATCCCATGACTTTTTACTTTTCCTAGAAGCCTCTCATGAGGAACTTTGTCAAACGCCTTCTGAAAATCCAAGTATACTATATCTACCGGTTCACCTTTATCCACATGTTTATTAACTCCTTCAAAAAAGTGAAGCAGATTTGTGAGGCAAGACTTGCCCTGGGTAAAGCCATGCTGACTTTGTTCCATTAAACCATGTCTTTCTATATGTTCTGTGATTTTGATGTTTAGAACACTTTCCACTATTTTTCCTGGCACTGAAGTCAGGCTAACCGGTCTGTAGTTTCCCGGATCGCCCCTGGAGCCCTTTTTAAATATTGGGGTTACATTTGCTATCCTCCAGTCTTCAGGTACAATGGATGATTTTAATGATAAGTTACAAATTTTTACTAATAGGTCTGAAATTTCATTTTTTAGTTCCTTCAGAACTCTGGGGTGTATACCATCCGGTCCAGGTGATTTACTACTCTTCAGTTTGTCAATCAGGCCTACCACATCTTCTAGGTTCACCGTGATTTGATTCAGTCCATCTGAATCATTACCCATGAAAACCTTCTCCATTACAGGTACCTCCCCAACATCCTCTTCAGTAAACACCGAAGCAAAGAAATCATTTAATCTTTCCGCGATGGCCTTATCTTCTCTAATTGCCCCTTTAACCCCTCGATCATCTAACGGTCCAACTGACTCCCTCACAGGCTTTCTGCTTCGGATATATTTAAAAAAGTTTTTACTGTGAGTTTTTGCCTCTACAGCCAACTTCTTTTCAAATTCTCTCTTAGCCTGTCTTATCAATGTCTTACATTTAACTTGCCAATGTTTATGCTTTATCCTATTTTCTTCTGTTGGATCCTTCTTCCAATTTTTGAATGAAGATCTTTTGGCTAAAATAGCTTCTTTCACCTCCCCTTTTAACCATGCCGGTAATCGTTTTGCCTTCTTTCCACCTTTCTTAATGTGTGGAATACATCTGGACTGTGCTTCTAGAATGGTATTTTTTAACAATGACCACGCCTCTTGGACATTTTTTACTTTTGTAGCTGCTCCTTTCAGTTTTTTTCTAACAATTTTTCTCATTTTATCAAAGTTTCCCTTTTGAAAGTTTAGCACGAGAGCCTTGGATTTGCACACTGTTCCTTTTCCAGTCATTAAATCAAATTTGATCATATTATGATCACTATTGCCAAGTGGCCCCACCACCGTTACCTCTCTCACCAAGTCCTGTGCTCCACTGAGAATTAGATCTAAAATTGCTCCCTCTCTCGTCGGTTCCTGAACCAATTGCTCCATAAAGCTATCATTTATTCCATCCAGGAACGTTATCTCTCTAGCGTGACCCGATGATACATTTACCCAGTCTATATTGGGGTAATTGAAGTCTAACCAAACAGAGCATGAAGCAGAGAGTCCTGCACAACAATTAAATCCAACACATCCAACGTGCAAGGAATAAGTAGCAAAGTCCATCAATGAATTTATAAGAAAGTTTTTAATTAAACCAAATTTTAAGGCATCAATCGTGGCAACTCCATATCATTTCAAAAGGAAAGAGTAAAGGAGTCCCCCGACACGGTCCGTGTTTCGCGGTAGCTGCATCGGGAGGGACCCGCGGATAAATTTCATCTAAAACATAAAAGACAATAAATAATGGACCTTAAGAAGTGGCTAAAAAGAGCTACAACTGATAGCAATTGAACATACCTTACACATTCATCCTAGGAGCGCAATGGCTCATACATCAGGTGAATTATTTAAAGAGGCAGTTTTGGCGCCAAAGACAGAGAATATCGCGATAGTATCAAGGGCAAAGGTCAGAAGTAGCAAGAACCCCGCCCCCACTGGAGCCCCGCCCCCACTGGAGACAATTCAAGTGAATGCAGGAACCCCGCCCCCGCTAGAAGTCAGGTAAACAAGAAAGTCAGGTAAACAAGAACCATTCGATGTCTTTGTTAAGACCATTCGGGTGGACCGAGGACAATTTAAAAATCCACTTTTGTTCCCGTCGACCCAAAATTTCAGAGAAATCCCCTCCCCGAATCGGGGGTGACACAACCTCTAAAATGGAAAATTGTACATCAGCAATAGTGTGGTGAAATTGGACCCAATGTGTAACAAGGGGTTCATCCATCCTGAGTAGACGGATGTTAGAACAGTGTTCTATGATTCTAGTCTTCACCATTCTCGATGTTTTCCCCACATATAGCAAGGGGCAGGGGCACTGTATAACGTATACTACACCCTTTGTAGTACAGTCTGACTGGCTTCGAAGTTTAAACACACGCCCAGTGTTGGGATGGATAAAAGAGTCTGACTGTGTGGTATGACAACATACTGAACAGTGTCCACAGGGGCTATGCTGGCCATCCCTACCCTCCCTTAATTGTCTGTTAAAACTCGCGTGTACTAGCTGGTCTCGGAGATTGTTCCCTCTCCGAAAAGTGAACCGTAGTGGACCCTGAAAAAGTGAAGTTAAGGATAAATTGTCCCAGTGTCTGCGGATCATAGCTGCAATTGCTTTGCTCGAGATAGAGAAAGGTAAAATACAGTTAAACCATCGATTGTCATTGTCCACTGAAGGGAGGAACAACCAATCTCGGTTGGTATACAAAGCTCTTTTAAAGGCCTTTTTCACCACACGAGGTGGATATCCCCTATCCAGAAAACGCTGAGACAACACCTTGGATTGTGCTAAAAAGTCAGTACGGGATGAACAGAGTCGTTTTAACCTTAAAAATTGACCCGTGGGGATATTGTCTTTTAAGGGTTTTGGATGGCAACTGGAATATGCTAACAATGTATTCCTATCAGTTTCCTTCCTGAACAATGAGGTAACATATTTATCCTGTTCAACAGAGATAACAACGTCAAGGAAAGCAATTTGTAACGAGTGAATACAAAAATTAAACTGTATATGAGGATTTAAGGAATTAAGCCAATCAAAGAACATAAAAAATTGAACGTCGGTCCCCTTCCAAATGATCAGAATGTCATCAATGTAACGTAACCTCGGTCCACCCGAATGGTCTTAACAAAGACATCGAATGGTTCTTGTTTACCTGACTTTCTTGTTTACCTGACTTCTAGCGGGGGCGGGGTTCCTGCATTCACTTGAATTGTCTCCAGTGGGGGCGGGGCTCCAGTGGGGGCGGGGTTCTTGCTACTTCTGACCTTTGCCCTTGATACTATCGCGATATTCTCTGTCTTTGGCGCCAAAACTGCCTCTTTAAATAATTCACCTGATGTATGAGCCATTGCGCTCCTAGGATGAATGTGTAAGGTATGTTCAATTGCTATCAGTTGTAGCTCTTTTTAGCCACTTCTTAAGGTCCATTATTTATTGTCTTTTATGTTTTAGATGAAATTTATCCGCGGGTCCCTCCCGATGCAGCTACCGCGAAACACGGACCGTGTCGGGGGACTCCTTTACTCTTTCCTTTTGAAATGATATGGAGTTGCCACGATTGATGCCTTAAAATTTGGTTTAATTAAAAACTTTCTTATAAATTCATTGATGGACTTTGCTACTTATTCCTTGCACGTTGGATGTGTTGGTAATTGAAGTCTCCCATTATTACTGCACTACCAATTTGGTTAGCTTCCCTAATTTCTCTTAGCATTTCACTGTCCATCTCACCATCTTGACCAGGTGGACGGTAGTATACCCCTATCACTGTAGTCTTCCCTGATACACAAGGGATTTCTACCCATAAAGATTCAATTTTGTATTTAGTCTCATGCAGGATGTTTATCCTGTTGGACTCTATGCCATCCCGGACATAAAGCGCCACACCTCCTCCCGACTGCTCCTCTCTGTCATTGCGATATAATTTGTACCCCGGTATAGCACTGTCCCATTGGTTATCCTCTTTCCACCATGTCTCTGAGATGCCAATTAAGTCTATGTCATCATTTACTGCTATACATTCTAATTCTCCCATCTTACTTCTTAGACTTCTGGCATTAGCATACAAACATTTCAAAGTTTGTTTTTTGATTGTATTTTTATTCTGCTTTTTAATTGATAGGGATAAGTTAGAATTTTTTAGCTCAGGTGAGTTTTTAGTTACAGGCACTTGGACTACTTTTCTAATTATTGGAACCTCACTGTCGGGATGCCCTAATTCTAATGCATCATTAGTATCCTTTAAAGATACATCTCTCCGAACCATGCGCTGCTGAGCGACTGTCGGCTTTCCCCTTTGTTCTAGTTTAAAAGCTGCTCTATCTCCTTTTTAAAGGTTAGCGCCAGCAGTCTGGTTCCACCCTGGTTAAGGTGGAGCCCATCCCTTCGGAAGAGACTCCCCCTTCCCCAAAAGGTTCCCCAGTTCCTAACAAAACTGAATCCCTCTTCCTTGCACCATCGTCTCATCCACGCATTGAGACTCCGGAGCTCTGCCTGCCTCTGGTGACCTGCGCGTGGAACAGGGAGCATTTCAGAGAATGCTACCCTGGAGGTTCTGGATTTAATCTTTCTACCTAAGAGCCTAAATTTGGCTTCCAGAACCTCCCAGGAATATCATGTCAAAAAGAACTGATCCAATTCTTTGATTGGATGATTAGAGAATTAGATCAAGGACATACACTGGATGTGGTTTTCTTATATTTCAGCAAAGCTTTTGATATTGTCTTGCATATTGGCTCCTAAACTGAGCAACTTGTGGATGGGCCCATTGGTGGTGGACTAGATTAGAAAGTGATAGAGTGACAGACATCAGAGGGTGGTGGTAAATGGAATTCACTCTGAGAAAAGAAAAGTGAATTAGGGGGGTTCCTCAGGAATCAGACCTGCAGTTACTTCTATTCAGTATGCCAAATTAAAAAGATATGTGATATTGCAAAGGAGTTAAAAGGAAAAGTTTGCCTATTTGCAGATGACACTAAGATCTGTAGCAGTGTGGACAACTCTGAGGGAGTAAACTGAATGAAAAGTGATATATGAAAGATCAAGGAGTAGTCAAGTACTTGGAAGTTATGAGTCAATGCAAAAGAAAGAGAAGAGTCATGCACTTGGGGTGCAGAAAACAAGCGAGTAGTACACGATGGAGAATAAGAAACTGATGTGCACCAGTCAGGGTGATGGTGTCTGATGATCTCAAGCTAGTGAAACAGTATGATAAGGCAGCAGCCAGAGCCAGAGAGATGATAGAGTGCATAAGAAGAGGCATAACCAGCATGTAAAAGGAGGTGATAATGCTTTTGTGCAGATCACTGGTGAGACTCACCTAGAATATTGTATCCAATTCTAGAAGCCAGCCTTCTGGAAGGATATAAACAGACTGGAAATGGTAGAGAGAGGCTACCAAAATGGTTTGGGGTCTACACCAAAAGCTATATCAGACACAGGCATTAGTGATATCCTGTTTGAATTAATGTAATGCCCTTTATGTGGGTCAACTAGAAAAACTGGTTGGTAAGTTGCAGCTGGTTCAAAATGCAACTGATAAAGTTATATCAGGAAAGAAAGGAGGAAACTTTTTGAAAAGATTGCATTGACTTCCAATCTGTTATTCAGTATAATTTAAGTATGTGACTTTTGTCCATAAAATACTAAGGGGTAGATTTTCAAAGGGTTACGCACGCAAGATACGTGTGTAACCCCCAAAAACCTACCCCTGCGCGTACCGAGCCTAATTTGCATAGGCTCGGCAGCACGCGCAAGCCCCGAAATGCGTGTTTGTCCCGGGGCTTTAAAAAATTGGTGGTCTGGGGGCGGGGCCAGGGGTGTGGCGGTGGTCCGGGGGTGGGGCCAGGGGTGTGGCGGTGGTTCGGGGACGGTTCTGAATCCTCCGGCACAGCAGCCTCTGCCTCGGGCAGGCGTAACTTCGGAAACAAAGGTAGGGGGGGATTTAGTTAGGGCTGGGGGGTGGGCTAGATAGGGGAAGGGAGGGGAAGATGGGAGGGATCGAAAAAAAAGTTCCCTCGAAGGCCACTCCGTTTTCGGAACGGCCTTGGAGGAAATGGGGAAAGCCATCGGGGCTCCCCTTGGGCTCGGCGCGCGCAAGGTGCACAAGTGTGCACCCCCTTGTGTGCGCCGACCCTAGATTTTATAACATGTGCTCGGCAGCGCTCGCATGTTATAAAATCGGGTGTACATTTGTGCGCGCTGGGTAGCGCGCACAAGTGTACCCCGTGCACTTAACATTTAAAATCGGCCCCTAAGAGGGGATGGTCCATCCAGCTACTGTGGTAGAATCCAGCTCATAGTCTGAGATCAGATGAGGAAGCTTTGCTTTGTATTTTCACATTGCAAAAATGAGGCTGGTGAAAACAAGGAAGAGATCATTTTCATATGCAACTCCTAAAATTTGGAACAGTTTACCCAATGAAGCTAAGCTAGCTTTAGATGTCTTTTTAAAAACCCAGTAGTCAATATTTACTTATTTAGTAGTGAGCTGTCTGGCTCCATTATTTGGTTAAACATGTCCAGCTAACTTAAACTGGATATTTATTAGCATTGTTGTGCCATTGAATATACTTTTTTAAAAACAACTAACCTGGATAGATTTATCTGTAAAACTTTAGGACTGGCGCAGAAAACAAGAAGGAAGTCGGTCTAGCAAAGTCGTGAGGGATGAAAACAAGGAGATGCCGAGGTCCTCAAAAGAAGTTTATTGAAAACAATGAATCCGTGAATGTCCAACTCTAGGCCTGAGTTTCGCCCAGTGAAGGGCTACTTCAGGGGCTATAATAAAATAATCATTACAAAATTAACATTAATAACAATATGATTCATAAACAACAAACAGAAAAATAACCTAAATTTTTTCATAATTACAACTGCTTCTAAGATATGAATGTATCAAATATATCATTCATATTTATTTTTATTTATTTTTCCGGATAGGCATGACAGTTTCAAAGTGCTTTGCACCAAATGAGACAATCTGTTTTTAACAGGTAAAAAAAATGCTTTTAAACTGTGCCATGGTCTTTTAGTCTCATTTCTTTCCCATCCTCTCACTGTCCCTTTACAAACTGACTCATATGATTATTTTGTATGTTTATTAGTCTGTTTTGCTTAGGTTATTTTTCTGTGTGTTGTTTATGAATCATATTGTTATTAATGTTAATTTTGTAATGATTATTTTATTATAGCCCCTGAAGCAGCCCTTCACTGGGCAAAACTCAGGCAGGCCTAAAGTCGGGCATTCACGGATTAATTGTTTTCAATAAACTTTAGGACTGGTCTGCAGCATAACCACACTTACTCGAATAATGCTGAATATCAGCATCAGCACTATCTAGCTAACTGGCAGGTCTATCCAGTACCGAGCGGTAGGAAGAGCTGCGTTAGTGCCCGGCGCACCCACGGATGCCGCACGCACAGTGCAGCTCACCTACCGCTCGATCCTGAACTATAATTTCATGCAAATGTAAACCGCGTCTAAGAAGGGTCCGTGAAGCTTTAGGCCCGCGCAACCCATTTTACTGGATAGAGCGCCTATACAGTATCCTGGGTGCGCGGGCCTAACGCTTCACGCCACGCTAGTATCTGTCATTTCAAATGTCATTTGAAATGACAGATACCAGGAAGTTGGGACTGCCAGTCCCCCCTCCCCTCCTCCCGAAGCAGGGCGCGAAAAGCAGCCTTGCTCCGGGAGGAGGGGAGAAGGGACTGGCAGTACTAAGCGGCAAAGCGACTTACTTTTTGCACCCCCCTCCGGACATCGGACGACCTCTCCTGCCTCCAGCTGCTTGCAAAGATGGACACCTGCAAAAAGTAAGTTGCTTCGCCGCTTCACACTGTCAGTGTCTCTTCTTCCCTCCTCCCGGAGCAAGGCTGCTTTTCGCACCCTGCTTCGGGAGGAGGGAAGAAGAGACACTGACAGTGTGAAGCGGCGAAGCAACTTACTTTTTGCAGCCCCCATCGGACCTCTCCTGCCTCCCGCTGCGCGACTTACTTTTTTTTGCAGCCCTCCGGCCATCAGCAGGAACAGATCATGACTCCCCTGCCTCCCGGCGAAGATGGATGCCTGCACGGGGGAAAGCGGCCCCTGTGTATGCAATTGGCCGCTCAAGACGTGACGTCACGACGTTTGGCATCACGGCATGTGACGTCACGAATTGAGCGGCCAATTGCACGAACAGGGGCCGCTTTCCCCCGTGCAGGCGTCCATCTTCGCCGGGAGCCACGATCTGTTCCTGCTGATGGCCGGAGGGCTGCAAAAAAAAGTAAGTCGCGCAGCGGGAGGCAGGAGAGGTCCGATGGGGGCTGCAAAAAGTAAGTTGCTTCGCCGCTTCACACTGTCAGTGTCTCTTCTTCCCTCCTCCCGAAGCAGGGCGCGAAAAGCAGCCACGCTCCGGGAGGAGGGAAGAAGGGGCTGGGAGTACGAAGCGGCGAAGCGACTTACTTTTTGCAGCCCCCTCCGGACATCGGAGGGGGCTGCAACGTTTTTTTCGCTTTTTTTTTTTGCTTCGGGAGGAGGGGAGAGGACTGGGGCTGCCCCGGAAACTGGCACCCATGATCGCGGCCGGGGCAGGTGAGCGGGGGCTGGGGGAAAGCTTGCCGCCTACCCTTACCCCTGCCTCTACCGCAGGGGTAAGGGTAGGTGGTAAGTTAGCAGGTTAAACGCGCGACAAAACGGCAGGGAAAGATAGCGATAGTCAGGGCGCGGGTTACGGGATGCTAGGGAATAGCTAATTCGCTCGTTTGCATGCAATATACATGCCGCGTGCGGAAGGGGTTGCCCGGGGATTTTAGGACGCGGTAGGAGTAGGTTAAAGGGGATTCGGGATCGCAGGAAAGGCTAACGCGGCCGGAAAGTGAGTAGAATGCGGGTTAGGAGCGGGGTAAACGCGGCCGCACTTTACTGGATAGACCTGAGGGTTATTTATCATTTCGTATTAGAGCCTTATCGCGCACGATAATGACATAACACGATAAATAATGCAAAGCAAACTGCATATGCAAATTAAAAATTGAGTATGAGTGGGAGGAGTTTGGGCGGAGTAAATGGAAATGAGGGTCTGCTACTGTGGAATGCGATAGAGCAACACACATTATCTTGGGATTTAACACCAGAAATAACTACACCTTTTTTTTTGTGATATGGTGAAAAAACTATTTATCGGGCTCCCCCAGTCGATATTGCGGATCACTGGTATTATTGCATGAGATAAAAAGAGGAATTATAATGGACGCACCTACCAGGCCTTCCTGCCCCAATAAAAACATCTGTTTTTACCTGGTCTAAATTCCTAAAGCCATAATGTTTGTGGTAAGTTTAATTATTGGGGTATACTGGATGCTTTGGGAGGCTCGCCGCAGACAACAACAAGTAGAACAACAACAATCTCAAGAACAGGCAAAGGCTGCTCCAGTCCCTGCACTGGAGGCCGAGCCATGGGTCCCACAGGGTCAGGACCCAGGGCAGCGCCTGGCACGCAGGCAACCTCAGCAGAGGAGATACAGGGAGTGTATCTTTCCTCCACGAACATCATTGCTGGGCATGCCAGAGGATTATGTAGTTTTCAGGTATCACCTCAGCTCTCAGGCTATCCTGGAATTATATGAAGAAATCCAAGGGGATTTGGATCCAGTCACCGAAAGGTCCCATGCTGTGCCTGGTCTCACCAAATTGTTGGCCACCCTGCATTTCATGGCAACTGGCAATTTCCAAACAACAGTAGGATCATGGGGGGAATGTCCTAAACCACTTTTTCACGCTGTCTGGACCAAATCATCACAGCAATCTCTGACCGCATTAATCACTGCATAGCATTTCCTCAGGGCAGGCAGGACTTGATGGACTTGAAAAGAGGCTTTTATGCCTTTGCAAACTTTCCCAATATTCTGGGAGCTATCGACTGCCCTCACGTGGCCATCATTCAACCCCATGACAGGGAGGAGATGTACCGCAATAGATAGCTCTTCCACTCTATCAGTGTTCAAGGGTCTGTGACGCTCAAATGTGCATTCTTGATGTGGGGGCCAGGTACCCAGGAACCGTGCATGATTCCTTTACTTAGGCAATTGGACCTGTGTGAAAATTTTGAGGATGGCCTGTACATTGATGTTTGGCTCATAGGTAAGAGAGACGCTTCTTTCTACATTCCATCTCTGGCTATGTATTTGTGGCAAACAGCACAGACATGGGGGGTAGCTGGGGGGAAGGAAAAACATCACTGTCATGATAAATGGCTTGTACAGTTATGTCTGCAAGCCATTGCCCCAGGGCCTGGCTTTTTCTCCCCATGCTGCAGAGGCCTGCTAATCTTGTGACAGCAAACAATGCATGGGCCCTAAAGCTTGGTGTGTGAGCAAGCACTATACACTTTCAACATGTTCATTTTCAAAATGGCCCTGTTCCTACCCTCCCATTGGGAGCTATTTTAATCTCACTGGTTAACGACAAGCTGGAAGTGTTCACACTGCTGGTACTGCACAATCACGTGTGGCCAACCGGTTAGTGAAGCATTATCCAGAGTGTCAGCCAGAAGCAGTGTCCTGTGCATGTTGGTGGCCTGGCATATTTCCTGTGTCAGGGCCCACAAATTGGTTTCTATGGAGGACATACTGCAGAGCAGGCAGGGATATTTGCAATCACACAAGGTACCATTTTTTCAGCTAACACAGGTGTGCCAGTTCTTATCTATTGCTTCAAGGTTGGCAGCCTGCTACACACAAGTAGCCTTAGCTAGTAGCCTTAGCTCAGTTGCGAGGGCCTGTCACGCAATTGTTGGAATACCCAGATGTGATTTAGTAGTCCGTCAGAGCTAAGCTGCTTTTGGCTACTGCTATACTGCACATACACTGGCCCAGAACAATGTGACATGCACTTAGGATAGACAAATTGGTCTTTAAGGCTCAGGGAATGGTACAGGCTACCTAATATAGTCTTATAGGATGCTGTGGTTTGCAAGCCAGATCTGCAAGTGACAATGCTATAACTGATGGCTTAAATATGTCTTTGCTGCAGGAAGATCTGGGTACTGTTGCAAGACCTGGATTCTCAATCCCGTTGCCATTCCCAACACACCGGCCGAGATGAGGTACAGCGAGGCCTTATGTGCTACCCGCTGTGTCATCAAACGCACCTTTGGAGTTCTCAAAAGTCAATTTCGCTGTTTTGACAAGATGGGTGGAGCTTTAATGTACGCCCCACCCAAAGTTGGAGATATAGTACTGCTCCGCTGTGTCTTCCATAATCTTGCTCTACACTATGGACTACGAAGGGATATAGTTCCGGATCTCCCCCCGGATCCCCCATGTGTCCCCGCACGAGCCGAGGACACCACACTGAGTGGCAGCTAGCTTTGTCAAAACATTATACAACACTACTTTGCCTGATAGGCCTCCACTACCACATCCCTTTCCGGGGAAGGGAGGCCAGTAGACTGTTAGCTGATGCTCTCCTCATTATCATCTTTCTTTCTTTCACTGCTTCTGTGTCTGGGTCACTGTGTAACAGAAAACACGTATGCCTACTCAGTATTCATCTTGACAATGGAGCTGTACAGTGTACTGGAAAAATAGTTGTGAAAGTAAAAATGGCATAAAATACATGTGGCTGCCATAATGTGTTCTTCCTCACAGTGACACTAAAAGAGGCATATGTGGCACACGAGTTTGTGAACGACAGCCAACACAGTGTTCATAGTCTGGCCAAGTTAGCACAGTATAGCTTGCGGGCCCTCCCCAGCGGAGCCCCTCCTAGCGCTCACATGTGGATGAGATAGTGCCACAAGTGTGATGCCACCCCAGCTGGACCTTGAGCATGGAGTGCTACAGCTCTGGAAATGCTGTAAATATCAAATAGCTCTGAAGCTTAAAGGCACAGCCTAAAGGTACAGGTAAACAGTTAAAGGTTTCAATGGCAGAGTTCCCATTTTACTGCCTCATTCCGTAGCTGACAAATGTATGCATGTAAAGTTATACACCTGTACTGGGTCGGCTTACTGTCACATGGGTGTGGCAAGACACAGCTGCCACCACTGCATCACCAGTTTTAGAGCCACTGCTCACTCAGTGTTCCAACTGGATCCAGATTTCCTGAATATGGTAATGCAGTCCTGATCTTACTCCCATTCATGCAGAAATTGATAGTCTTGGTTTTGCTCAGAAAAGCTGTAGGAAAATCTGATGAAATCCCTGCATGCAATGTGTTCCAAACCAGAACAGGATTTACTTGTCCTGAAAATTGGAGGCAGTTGGCAACCCTATTGCTGACATCAGAGTGCTCTAGTAGCACACCTTCCCGTACAGCCTTGGGTAAAGCGCCTGTGCTACCTGGTGCCATTCCCACAACGCACACAGGTCCTTCCAAGGTAGCATTCTTCTTGGTGGTTGCATGCACCCCTACACATGTACACTGTACTACACCAATCTATGCAATTTGTAAATAATAATGTGAGGGCCTTGGCCATTGTGATATCATGTAGGTTTGGTTATCTTCTCAGCGAACCTACACCAGGATACATGACCGGCTCTGTGAAGTCAGGATTGGGAATCAGATGGTATCCTGCTTTCACTTGTATTTTCCTATCAGCTCTATGTCATCATCACAGTTTAGTTTCTAATGACTCTAAGAACATACACATCTCTCCTGAGCAAAGGTTACCATCATAGAAGCCCATTAGCCGTCACAGCTAGCCTTACAGAAATATTGAGATGTCTGGGTGCTGCAAGGACCTTGATCTTTATGGCTCTCTGATCTTGTGGTGCATGTTTGTTTCTATGTATGTACCCAGAAAATATGCAAGGTATTTTGCTTTGAGCAATAGTTTATATCTCTTACAGTCCTGTGCGATCTGTTACCACCCTTAAAGCACATAAGCTGGGCACTCCTGCGCCAAACAGTTTGCAGATAGTTCCATTTGCAATGTCACTCCACATGTTTCCATGGTTTAATGGTTGCAGGCCCTTGCTCATCCACATGCCTGTCAGAAATTGAGGGAAATCAGGAAAAGCTGCTGTCTTCTATGCTGTGCCTCATGTGGTGTAAGTCACTTTTACAGTTAATGGTGAGCAGGGCAGGTGTGCTCCTACACTCTCAATGTGTAAAGCATTAAGGCTAGAGAAACCTTTGTCAGTTGATGACTTCATGAGCCTACAAGCTGCTTCCATAGTACACGGCACATAGTGCTGAATGTATAGGCCTACTGCTCCCAGAGGTCTCATGTGGTTGGCATGATGGCTAATGGCCTTTCTGTGTTGTTCTCTTGCCAGACATGCATTTAGTGCCACCTAAGGCCTTGAGAGGTCCATTTCAGTAGTACCTCAGACAAAGTAGGTGTCAAATATGCCTCTGACAGATGTGTTTTATGTGGCCAGGACTCCAACTACCTCATTAGCAGTTATGGACAACCTGCCACACACATCAATGTTGTTTGATGACAACATTCCAGGAACATACGCATTGCCCATATGTAGGTGCACAAAATGCTGCAGGTAGTCTGTGCTCAAAAGATAAGTGTGTCAGTGTGTGACTCGGTGAGTGCCATGCTGTGTTACCCTCTGTCAATCTCTGTCTCTGCTTGCTGTTGCACTAGGAGGTCCTGCCCTTACCACAGCAATCCATGCCCAGAGCAGGCAGTGTGTGTGCATTCATTTTGCACACATTACTTTTGGTCAGCAGTGATCGAGTGCTTCCTCTCTTAAGAAGGGGTGCCTCTGAGAGTTGATCATATGGGCTGCAGTAGGCATGGCCTCAGGCTTTGTACTCTAAAATTTCCCCTAGTCCACTCACTATTTATACCTAGCGTTGAGAGAGGGGCATAGGTGTGAAACTTGCCAGCGTCACACATCAAATATGCAGTCTTCAAGTGTGCATATTTAGTTGAAATTTGCCTGTAATGCACACCCTCCACTCCCCGCTATGGAGGCTCTTCCACCTAGTACTTGGCCTAATAGTCCTGTTATTTGGGGGTGTGCAGGCTGCCCAGAGCTTAAGCTGTCACTGAAGCTTCTTAACATCAATTTCCAGGAAATGGATGTTAAGAAGCTTTCCACTGAATGTGGATTTGCTGGGATGGCAGCAACGTGGAATGGCAAAGACCACCTAATAGCATCAGTGTTGGGCTGATTCAGATGAATGGTTTGGATGAGGGTTTAGTGGCAGCATGTAGTAAGATACCTGGTGTAGGGGGTTGTGTGTTTATGTGTGGCTGAATCATTGGACATTCACTCTGTCCTCAGTAGATTCTGGCAGGGTAGGGCTACCTTCCTTCTGCCATATGTAGGTCAATAGCTTTCCTCTGCATACATAGAGGTGGTGCAGCCATATCTGCTGTAGAATCTAGGGGACAGGTTTTGCTTAGCACTTTCGGTACTTCACTTGTACACTAACCAACCTTTCCCTTCGACACCGCTGTGTGCTTGGTGACTGTTGGAACAGAGTGCCAGATGTTGTGTGACAACTAGGGAGGAGGAGTGAGGGAGTAGTGTCTTGTCGAGAATGTCCACAGGCGAAGAGCAGAAGGCCTACATGGCTGCTGCTGCTGTTTGGGACTAGGCAGACTTCCACAGGCTGACTGCCATCCCTATAGTGGACTGCCTTTGTGATATGGATACTACCTGTCAGGTCATCCTTACCTTACACGTATTATATAGATCCCCAATCCATGCCAGTATAGGGGTGCCAGCCAATCTGTGGAAGTCTGCCTGGTCCCAAGCAGCAGCAGCCCTCTAGGCCTCTGCTGTTGGCCTGTGGACATTCTCAACACAACAATACTCCCTCACTCATCCTCCCTAGTTGTCATACAGCAGTTGCCTGCTAGATAAGTAGCTACTTGGAATGTGCAAGGGCATTCTAACATGCAAGGTTACATGGCAGGCAAACCTTGTACCTAGTGAACTATTAAAAATCACACAATGAAAGGAGCCAATCAGGAAGTATATTTTTCAAAGCAGTGATCACTTTATTATGGAAGACTTTATTATGGAAGACCTGTTTGAAATCAAGTCAAAGTCTTAGGTAATCAAAATCTGCAAGGACAAGATAGCAAATAGCACAAAACATTGTAAATTATATGAACAGCATTCTGTGTAGACCTGTACATACATTATTTGAAATGGCAACATTACATATCAGTGATGTGCAATCATTTAGGCAATTTCAACGAAATTGCCTAATTCGTTCTGGTTCGGGGAACCCGAAAACTGAACCAAATTTTTCCAAAATTTTGGGAAAATTTGGTTTTCGGGTTAGTGTGCACTAATGGGGGTTAGTGCGTGCTTACGTTAAAATGTTAGCGCGCACTAACAGGAGTTAGTGCGTGCTAACCCGAAATTCGGGTCCCCTGAATTTCAAAGCCCCGAACTGCGGGAAATACAAAATTTCCCACGGCAGGCCGAAAACAAAGCTTTGGTTCGTACTTTTCACATCTCTATTACATATGCAGGCTTAGCATCTTATCCTTTTGGCACAATCATAATTACAACAAAGACCATAGAAAGTGGAAGTAGCATTCCCATTAGCTAAAGTACAGATCTAATGTTTGAGCTGATAGCAGCTTTGCTGTGTGATGGCTAGGAAAAGGCCTCAAACAGTCCATGTTGAACGAGTGCACTTAAGGGAACAGCCTAAGGGCCAAGGCAGCAGAGTTCAAGTGAAGGCCCCAGACAGTCTATGTTGAAAGAGTGCACTCAAGGGGACAGCCTAAGGGCCAAGGCAGTAGAGTTCAAGTGAAGGCAGCAGGACAAGGACCAAAGATCACAGCATGGAGCCAGCAGGACCTGGACCAAAGAGAGCAACATGGAGGCAGGAGGCCCAGGAGAAGACATAGCTGCATGAGCTGAAATGAGATGAGACACCAGCATCTAGAGCAGGAGTTGAGACATGATGAGAAGAGGCAGCTGCTAGACTATAACTGGAGGCCGCATCAGGGAGGATGGAATACGGGCAGAGCATCGATGAGGGCTTTAGTGTTAGGCTGCTGGGCCACAATGGCTGATAGTAGACCATCCCTTCTGCATGCTGGCACAGTAACTCTGTAGTGAGGATGGGCCCAGAAGACTTTTTCCATCTAGCTGAGACAGGAACTCTATAGTGAGGATGGGCCCAGAAGGCTTTTTCCATCTAGCCAGCACATGTACTCTGTTGTGAGGATGTGCCCAACAGGCTTCCTCCATCTAGCTGAGACAGGAACTCTATAGTGAGGATGGGCCCAGAAGGCTTTTTCCATCTAGCCAGCACATGTACTCTGTTGTGAGGATGTGCCCAACAGGCTTCCTCCATCTAGCTGAGACAGGAACTCTATAGTGAGGATGGGCCCAGAAGACTTTTTCCATCTAGCCAGCACATGTACTCTGTTGTGAGGATGTGCCCAACAGGCTTCCTCCATCTAGCTGAGACAGGAACTCTATAGTGAGGATGGGCCCAGAAGGCTTTTTCCATCTAGCCAGCACAGGACCTCTGTAGAGGGGCCCACCCAGAATTGTTGGTACAACTCTTCTTATTTGGCATTCGATGCCACCACCTTTGATCCTTTATGGCCCCTTGCCTCATCATGGCTTGCCACTTGGGGGGGGGCGGGCCTTTTGGGGGCCTACCTCTCAGGAATCTGTCAACTCAGGGACTCTCTACCTGGGTAACAACAAGCTAGGTTGAGAGACATTGTACAAATCTCATCTTTGTGTGGGTTTCCTCACTCCGAAGGACACCAAATCTTCACAAGAATGTACTGTGTTGTGTCCGTCGGTGCCCGACACCATCTCTCCGCCCTCCTTACCTCTTTGGCGTTCCTAGCGCCTCCTTTTTGACAGGCGCGGCGGCTGTCAGCGGGTTTGACAGCCGACGCTCAATTTTGCCGGCGTCAGTTCTCGAGCCTGCTGACAGCCACGGGCTCAGAAACTGGCGCCGGCAAAATTGAGCGTCCGGTTTTTGGCCCGACAGCCGCGGGCCGAATTCAAATTATTTTTTTTTTTTTACTTTTT
The DNA here is from genome assembly GCF_901001135.1 of Rhinatrema bivittatum. NCBI lineage: Eukaryota > Metazoa > Chordata > Amphibia > Gymnophiona > Rhinatrematidae > Rhinatrema > Rhinatrema bivittatum. Next base: position 586,579,006 of record NC_042615.1, read on the forward strand.
TTACTTTTCTGGACCTCCGACTTAATGGGTGCACAGAAAAGCAGTTTTTACTGCTTTTCTGTGCACTTTCCCAGCGCTGAAAGAAATTAGCGCCGACCTTTGGGTCGGCGCTAATTTCTGAAAGTAAAATGTGCGGCTTGGCTGCACATTTTACTTTCTGTATCCCGCGCGCATACCTAATAGGGCCATCAACTTGCATTTGCATGTTGAGGGCGCTATTAGGTGCCGCGGGTTGGACACGCGTTTTCCTCCCCTTACTGAATAAGGGGTAAGGGAAAACGCGCGTCCAATAGCAGGCTAACAGTGCACTCCATCGGAGCGCACTGTACTGTATCGGCCTGTAAGCCAGTCAAACCATTTAGTATAGATCTCCTGGACTGTTTAATGATGCTTTTAGAGATATACCAGGTCTTTTTTTTATTTTACTTACATTGTATGCATCATTTTAGAAATTGTTCTTCTATTTACGTTTTTGTCTAATACTAGTTTTATTTCTGTGGATGTGTGTTTATGATTTTTTAGTACCTTAAAGTTTTTTAGGTTTTACGATTTTTATAGATTATCTTTTTAGTAATTTTCTAATAAGGTTTATGCATATATATTCTTATTATATGTGGTTATTACTGGCTGTATATTTTGCAAGTATTATAGATTGTCTACGTATTATATTTTATGTAAGTATATGCTTTTTTGCTGCTCTTATATAAGTGAATTTTAAAAGCCCAGCGTGCACCAAAACCGGGAGATATGCGCACAAGTTGAGTTGGCACACACTGAGTGGATTTTAAAAGGCACCTGCATACATGCATATCTCCTGCTTTGTGCACAATTGAAAAGTTACGAAAAAGGGACAGGGTGTGGATGCCCTGCATTTCAACTTCAAATTTGCACGTAAATACTTACTCACTGAATCCTTTGAAGGCCCTGACTGCATGCCAATTTCAAGTATCTCAAGTGGTTCATACAGCATTTGCCAAACTGTGGTGTGAGCCATGTCTGGGTTCAATAGAAAGATACCATTCAGTTAAATGTAGAACTTTCCAGTAAAGATAGGTTCTAAGAGGTAGTGTGAGTGAAAGGGTGTTTCTGCCCCGCTAAGGGAATGGGTTTGGGGTGAGGATATAAAAGCACTTCCACAAAAACTGGAAGGAGTTGTGAAATGGATTTCTGAGACTGTGGAGCTTACAGTCTTGGAAGCTAGCCCTTGAGGGCTTCAGGGCTAGGTACCTGTTGAGGAAGTTTGCCTAAGGAGCAGTAGAGAGCTCCTTCCAGTATGGCTGAGGATCTTCCACGGAGGATAAAGACCACCCATGATCTCCTTGGGGAAGCCCATAGTTAGAGGAATACTCTGAGATGAGAAGTATTTTCAGTCTGTGTTCTTCAATGTGGTCTGAGGAAAAAAGTACTGTAAGACTTTGGTGAGGAACCTGATGGGGAACAGATTCTGAAGATTTTTTGCTCTCATAACTTAGGAGAAAAAGAACTGTGACTTAGAATCACAAAGTTATTTGTGAGTGTACTGAGAAGTTGTTTTTTATATTGAGTGCTAAACTATATTTCTCAGTTTTTTCAAATATTTTTACTACCTTTCTGGAGTTTGAAAGTTTATCTCTAAAATACATTCCTTTTTTCTATTTTTGAAACAGTACTTTTTGTGTGGACCTTCTGTATTTGGGTGGAGGCTCCCCTTTGGCCCCTTGGCATTCTGCTGTTCCCCAGTGGAGGGAACCCTGGTTCTGAGGCTGCAGGCAAGACTTTTCCACCCCTGCAGTTACCAAAGGTTAACCAGGAAACTGGTGGTTATTAGAGAGGCAGCTATTTCAAAAGGTAGCTCAGGCAATAGTGATTTAACATTTAGATAACTGCAACTATATATATTTTTAGGTTGCAGAATGTCCAAAATATAATAGCAAAAACTATTCTCAGTGGTTCAAGGGGAACCCCCTGCCTTCCTTTAACTTAAGCTATTGCATTGGCTCCCAATAAGAACATGCCATACTGGGTCAGACCAAGGGTCCATCAAGCCCAGCATCCTGTTTCCAACAGTGGCCAATCCAGGCCATAAGAACTTGGCAAGTACCCAAAAACTAAGTCTATCCCATGCTACTGATGCTAGTAATAGCAGTAGCTATTTTCTAAGTCAACTTGATTAATAGCAGTTAATGGACATCTCCTCCAAGAATTTATTCAATCCTTTTTTAAATCCAGCTACACTAACTGCAATGCCAATTCAAACTTTGGTGTTTCAAGCACTGAGAATAGTCCTTAAACAAAATTAGAATGGTATGTTCCAGTCCCTTATTTACTCTCCAGTCAAGCAGCACTGCTTTGCATTCTGTTATCCAAAGTAGTGATCACGCTTACGAAGGAAGATGTTTTCAGTTGCAGGATGTACATTTTGGAACTGTCTTCCATTTAGCTGCATTTAGACAAGAGCTAGCTTGAGGAAATTTATGAAAACATTCATTTTCTCTAAGACCTATAAGGGTTTGTTAGTAAGTAGTATCACTATCTTCTTGTACTACAATGACTGGATTTAGTGGAGTGGACTGGAGATATTTAAAGGTGAATTTTAAAAGCCTGGCAGGCACCAAAACCAGTATATGTGCAGAAGCTGGGCTAGTACACGATGAGTGGATTTTAAAAGGCGCCCATGTATGCGCGCATCTCCCGTTATGTGCACAAATGAAAAGTTCCAAAAAAGGAGCGGAGAGTAGGCATGGTCTGGGCAGGGCAAGGGCGTTCCCGGATTTGAACTTCATATTAAATACTTACGTGCGCAGATGCGTGCCAGGGTCCCCTGCCACATAACCTTACTTCTGCTGGAAATAATAAAACAAAGAGAAAGAGATAGATCAGTGGGGTTTTAAAGGTAGGATCTAATAGGGGATACAGGAGGCTATTGAACTAGGGGGATTTGGAAGTCCTAAACCTTACCTGGGTGAATGGGGAAAACTGGAAATGGTATCAGCATACATGTCTACTAAAATCACCCCACTTACATTGGTAGAAGCGGCATTTGTGTGTCCACTTAAAATTGTGCACACATGTGTGCACGGTCAGGCTATTTTATACCATGCGTGCATATAGGCAGTTTGGGGTAGATTTTCAAAGCAGCGCGTGGGCGTACATATGCGCGCGCTACCCAGCGAGCACACATGTATGCCCGATTTTATAACTTGAGTACGCAAGTTATAAAATCAGGGGTCAGTGCGCGCAAGGAGGTGCACAATTGTGCACCTTGCGTGCGCCGAGCCGTGCTGCCTTCCCCCATTCCCTCCCAGGCCGCTTGGAGCGGCCTGGACGGGAACTTCCCTTCCTCCTAACCTAACCTTCCCACCCCTTCCCCTAACCTTTCCTCCCACTAGCCGTACTCTAACCCCCCAAAATTGTTATCTAAACTTTTGTGCCTGCCTGGAGGCAAGCGCAGGTTGCGCGTGCTGGCAGCCTGCTGACACGCGATCCTCCAACACAGCAGCAATGGCCACTATGTCGGAGGCCTCTCGCCCTGCCCCGCCCCACCCAAACTCTTCCCCCAGACCGCCCCTTTTGCAAGCCCCAGGACTTACACGCATCCCTGGACTTTATGCGCGTCACCGGGCCTTTTTAAAATAGGCCCAGGGCGTGTAACCCCCCCTACAGGCGTAAATCCTCTGGATTTATGTGCCTAGGGCTTTTAAAATCCAGCCCTTATGTTATAAAATGGCAATGACCCTAGACATAAGCCGATGAACGCACACACATGTATGCCCGTGCGCCTGTTTAAAAGTTACCATCTTAGGTTTTAAAGAAACTATGAGAGTCATACCTTTTAAGATCTGAGGTTTTTTGTAATGAGGCTGTCATTTTTTTTTGAGTTGCTGTAATATCTGCTGTGTCAATGACTGTTATTTAGTGCTAAGAAGTTATTGTTATTTTTTATTTTATTGTATGTTATTTCTGTTTTGATTGTTTTGTTCTGCCTTGCTTTAGGCAATCTTTTGTAGGATGGGATGGCAGTATGTGTTTAAGTAAAAAAATAAAATACTTTTTGCCAGCACAACTTTCTAAGGGAAAGTATGTTAGTACTTTCCCTGTGAGAACTGGTGCAAAGTTAATAGACAGAAGTACTCATGGTCTTTGCATCTATGCAGGTACCTTTGAAAATTACTCCCATAAGGCTTAAATAGGAGTCACCATGGCTATTTTTCTTAATTACTGAATTACACTGTACAGATTTACTAATTCATCCTACAGAGATAGTGTTTTAATGAAGGATATTCATAAAATTACTCTGAGATGCTATGGTAGGGGTTTTCAATCTGATGCATGTTGATTGGGGCATCCTAACTTTGGTGTCTTCTAGAAGCAACAAAATCCAGAATTCCCTGCAGGAAGAACTGCTCCGTCAAGTGATAATTGAACCCACATGGGAAGGGGTGATACTGGACCTGGTGCCAGCCAATGAGGAACTTGTTTCTTATGTTGCACTGGACAATCATCTGGGATTCAGTGATCACTGAATGGTGTGGTTCAGTACGAAGAGTGCAGGAGATGAAGGTTATTCCTAGACTTTCAGAAAACTAACTGTTAAAATGGGTGAGTACTTCAAGGAATCATTAGCTGGATGGGAAAATCTAGTGGAAGTAGAAGAGCAATGAGAAAAAAATAATAGGATCTATTTATTTATTTAAATGTTATAAGATCATCAAATCTTTTTGTAAGGAAAGTAAATAAGGGTAAGAGGAAAAAGAAGCTGCTACGATTTTCTAAAGAAGTAGCAGAAAGGGTAAGGAAACAAAAGTTAGCATGTATAAATTACAAGAGATCACAGAAAGAGGAAGACAGGCTATGATATCTAGAAAGCTAAGAGAAACTAGGAAAGTGGTCAGGAATGCAAAGATACAAGTGGAAAAATAAACAGCAAATAAAAAAAAATGGGAGGTCAAGGCATTTTTATATATGTCAGAGATAGAAGGAAGCACCAAAGTGGTATTGTGAGACTCAGAGGTTGTAGAGCAATGGGGCGGATTTTAAGAGCCCTGCTCGCGTAAATCCGCCCAGATTTACGCGAGCAGGGCCCTGCGCGCCGGTGCGCCTATTTTACATAGGCCTACCGGCGCGCGCAGAGCCCCGGGACTCGCGTAAGTCCCGGGGTTTTCCGAGGGGGGCGTGTTGGGGGGGGCGGGCCCGATCCGCGCGGCGTTTTCGAGGCGGGACGAAGTGTTTCGGGGGCGGGTCCGGGGGCGTGGTTATGGCCCGGGACGGTCCGGGGGCGTGGCCGCGCCCTCCGGACCCGCCCCCAGGTCACGTCCCAGCGCACTAGCGGCCCGCTGGTGCGCGGGGATTTACGTCTCCCTCTGGGAGGCGTAAATCCCCCGACAAAGGTAAGGGGGGGGTTTAGACAGGGCCGGGGGGGTGGGATAGGTAGGGGCGGCCTCGGAGGGAACGGAGCAGCCTCGGAGGGAACGGAGGTAGGCTGTGCGGTTCGGCGCGCGCCGGCTATATGGAATCGGTAGCCTTGCGCGCGCCGATCCAGGATTTTAGCGGATACGCGCGGCTACGCGCGTATCTACTAAAATCCAGCGTACTTTTGTTTGCGCCTGATGCGCCAACAAAAGTACGCCAAATCGCGCTTTTTGAAAATCTACCCCAATATGTAGAAGCTGATGAAGTAAAAGTGAAATTGCTTAACAAATATTTCTGTTTGGTGTTCAGTGTGGAAGAAGCAAGAGCAGGAGCACATGAAACAAATAGGATTGGAAATGAGAAAATCCTAAATCAATTTCAGAAAATGAGCTAACTAAACCTAAAGTACATAAAATGATGGGGCCAGAATGAATGCATCTGAAGTTATTGAGAGAGAAGTAGCAGGTCCGCTGGCTGACCATTTCAATGCTTCTGTAGATATGAGAGTAGTTCCGGAGAACAGGAGACAAGTAGATGTGGTTCCTATTCACAAAAGCAGAAATAAGGAGGAGGCTGGGAACTGCAAGCAAGTTACTGTGACCTCTATGTTGAGCAAATTAATGGAATCACTGCTAAAACAGTTTCTGGAATCCAATGGATTACAAGATCCAAGGCATTATGGCTTAACTAGAGTGATCAATTTCTGTGATTGGGTAACCAGAGAATTGGATCTGGGAGAGTGCTAAATGTAGTGGACTTGGATTTTGGTAAGGCCTTTGACATGGTTCCGTGTAGGCAACTTATTAATAAATTGATATGGAACCTAAAGTGATTGAGTTAGAAACTGGGTGAGTGGGATGTGACAAAGTGTAGTGGAAAATGGAATTACTAGCAGTGTTCTACAGGAATTGGTCCTTGGATCTGTTTAACATTTTCAGGAGCAACATTGTGGATGGATTATCGGGAATGGTTTATCTTTTTGCTGATGATACCAAAATCTGCAACAGAACAGGATAAATAGCCAGGGAGGTATGAAAGGCATGAGAACGGATCTATAGAAGCTTGAGGAATGGTCTACGGTATGACAGCTATGATTTAATGCTAAAAAATGCTATATATGAAGTTATTATTTTCCACCTTAAAACATTTTTTGGTAAGCAGTTAATGTTGTGATTTATTGGAATTTTTTGGAATTATTGGATTTTGCCTGATGAATACAGAGCAATCAGGAAATTTGTTCATGGTTTTGGGGAGTATTGGTTGATCTTTTAGGGTGATAGAGAGAGGGGTGAAATTCTCCTAACCATGAAAGAAGAGTAGGATCTGGGAGGTGATTGTATATGATAATCTTAAGGTGGCCAAACAGGAAACGGCAAAAGCCAGAAAGATGCTTGGTTGCATAGGAAGAGGAATAATCAGCAGAAAAAAGGAAAAGACATTACCCCTGTGAAGGTCAGTGGTGAGACCTCATTTGGAATACTGTATACAGTTCTGGAAACCACAGCTTTAAAAAGATATAAACCAGATGGAGTCAGTCCAGATGATCAGTGGTCTTCATTCTAAATCATATGGGGACAAAGTTCTAAACATGTATACTTTAGAGTAAAGGTGGGATAGTGGAGATATGATAGAGACATTTAACTCTAGGTTTCCATCCACAGTAATTGGGGCTTCTCTCAAAGGGAAGGAGGCTCTAGGACAAGAAGGCATGGGATGACAGTGAAAGGAGGAAGACTTGGGAGTAATCTTAGGAAATATTTATTTACAGAGAGATAGTAGATGCATGGAACAGCCTCCCAATGAAGATAAAAGAGACAATGACAACATCTGAATTCAAGAAAACATGGGATAAATCTAGAGGATCTCTAAGGAGTTGTAGTGATTGTAAAGCTGAATAGTAGGTGTGGATGAAAAGACTAGATAGGCCTTATGGTCTTTTTCTACTATCAAGTTTCTATATTTATAGAACCCCCTCTCTGCAGATTGGAGGGTGGTGGAGGAAGAGGAGGCAGCAACCTCTAAAGCTAAGGGAAGTAGATTTTATCACCAAAAGAAGCCTAGATTCTTTACATAGAGCAAAGCATACTGAAATTTTGGATCACTTTGCTAACAGAGACAGTCATGTTTAAAATACTAAACTACTCCAAAAATAAACTGGACACATTTTAGAGGAAAAATATATCAGTGCAGATGATGATGATGTAGTTAAATTATATGGATAATATTGTTCCAGGGACTTTATCTAATTGCTCTACTTGAGGTTAGAAGGAATTGTTCACACTTCAGCAGAGTCAAATACAGATGTACAGCTGGGATTTATTGTTTGTTTTGTTTTTGCTTTCTGCAGTATCAGAAAACCAATTAAAAAGAAGCTTGAACTCAATGCACTTAGGATGAACTAGTGTCTGTCTACAGCAGAGGACCGGAAGGCTTAGCAACATACTTCTCCCAGCAGTCCCACCCCAGCAAAGGATTTCAGAGGACACCATGAGCTGTCTTGGCTTCAGCTTCCACAGCTCCCACACTATTTCCAGCAGCAGAGAACTGAATGGTTCATTTGCATACTTTTCCCAGTAGCCTCAGCAGAGGACTCCAGTGGACACTGTGAGTCATCTAGGTTTCAGCTTTCACAGCTTCAGCAGTTTTTCTAGTAGCAGAAGACTTAAAGGTTCATCTGCATACTTCACCCAGCAATTTAATGCAGAGAACACTATGTTCTATCTATGTGTGATCTTTTGCAGTCGTTGTACCTTTCCCTACAGCAGAGAATCTAAAGGCTTATTTGCATACTTCTGCCAGCAGCCCCAGCATCCAAGTTGTCTAGGTCTTAGCTTCCACAGCCCCCCACACAATTTCCATCAGCAGAGAACTGGAAGACATACGTGTCCTAACAGTCCCAGCATAGGACTCTAGAGAACACTATAAGCCATCTAGTGGCCTTATTCATTAAACTGTGTTTGGCCATTTACCATTTGAAAAACACTTGATTTTGCAGAGTTAATGGTCTAATATGGGGATAATGCAAGATATTTGAAATAGTCCACATAATTCTGGGCCCAAAACTGTGCCTATTTAAATGAACTCATTAATCAGTTCTGGCGCGACTGGGTGTGCACATTGTGCATTTGCATGGAGTGGCAGACCCAGGGAGGTGTGGGCCGGTGGCAGCAGGAGAGACCACGGGCCACCGGCTGGTTAGGCTCCGCCGGCGGCCCGCTGCCTCACCTGCTGCCGCACAGCCCACCAATCTTCCTGCTTGGAGGGGAGGGGAAGGGAGCAGACAGCTTCTGCTCCCTCCCCCCCCCCCCCAAGCAGGAAGATCGGTGGGCCGTACGGCCCGAAGATAGCAGAAAGAGTGCAATGCACCCTAAATTTCAGAGGTAATCCTTGTATAGGCAGGTAAAGAGGAGAAAAGCAACAGCATATTAACAGATGGGAGGCAGGATTATAGGCTATGAAGGCCCAGCCTGTGGGAGGGGGAAGAAGGAGGAGAGTGTCAGGATTAGGGAGTGAAGAAAGGAAGGGGGATAACACCATGATTGTGGGGAGGGAAGGAAAGGGGAGAAAACTGGCATGGGAGGAAGAGACAGTGTAAAGAGTGAATGTGTGTGTGATTAGTGGAGGGAGGGGTAAAGAGACATTGTGCCATCCTCAACTAATTCATGCCAGTGGGAATGGCAGCGGAGAGAAAGTTCACATTGTTTACCAATCTGACCTTCCTACTCTTTTCACCCCTTTCCCCCACTCAAACAAACTACATCTATGACTTCAAAGAAGGGCCAGGTTATAGGTAAACTATGTGATTTTTTTTGGGGTGGGGGGGAAGGAGTTGCCCTTATATTGTAGATGATCTTCCAGGAATGGGGGTAGGGAACATATTTTACTAACTACAGCACAAAATCTCAAGAGAACAAGGAAAAATGAAAGGGAGAGTCATAGTAAAAGGGCAATACCTGGTGTTTGCATTTAAAGCCCATGATCCAGGGTTCAGGAAGGATCCCTGGGCTCCTGATCTCAGCATCATTGCTGTAATGACAGACTATGAACAGTAGGAAGAGGGCTTCTATTAAAACAGGGGAGAAATCCCTAGGTTGTTCTAAATGAAGGCTCATGGCAGAAGGATCTCAAACTCCTGGCTTATTAAGGTAGCTTAAAGAGTTCCTTTGCCTTGAGACTATTCTTGTCGCATGTGGTTGCTCCCTGATTTCTTTTTTAAAGTAGGTGACCAAGACATCATTTTTAGCACAGACATTTTGTGCACAGTGAAAACAGAATACAGAGCTCAGAATGTGTTCTTTCCATGGGTGTCCTCACCAAGAAGTTACCTGATGCCGTCAGGCAGTTCTAATATGCAGTAACAGCAGTTTCTGAAAGAACACTGACCATGCTTCAGATGACTTTTTCACTCTGCAGTAACCGATGTAAAAAAAAAGGAAAAAAAGAATGATTTCAAACAGTGAACTGAGCAGATCTCAGCTGGAAGCTCTGAAGATTAATGACACGGGTATCCTGATGGTCTGATTTCTATGCGCTGACATTTAGGATTAGAGAATTTAAAATCCATTCAGATCTAGCACCGTGCTAGCAAACTAATGGAAGCTGGCTTACCTTTAGCAGGATCCTCCCTCGGCATCCCTTGGTGTCTCCCTTCTGCTCCCCCCCCCCTCCCCCCAAAGCAGGAAGATTGGTGAGCCGTATGGCCCAAAGATAGCAGGAGGCCACAGGACCATGGTGGAGCTCATCCCACCATGAGCAGATGATAACAGGAGACCGTTGTGTGTGAGAGTGTATGTATGTGTGAATGAGTGAGATCTTGTGTGTGTCCGAGAGCCTATTTGAGTGCATATGTGTGTTTCTGTGAGAGCGTGTGTGTGTGTGTGTGTGTGTGTGTGTGTGTGTGTTAGGGTCTGTGTGTGTCTGTGTGAGAACCTATGTACCTGTCAATGTGTCTGTGTGAGAGCTTGTGTGTTTGTGTATGTTTTGTGCCTGTGAGAGCCTATGTGTCACATACATATAGTGACACATAGGCTCACATGCTCCCAGCAGGACATGTCTCTTCAGTAATCAATCTGTCTACATTGGATTTAACACCAATGCAGGTTAGTGTTTTGGACAAAGGACTCTCTTTTGTGCCAACAATGAGGTTTAATACATTTGAAGTGGAAAAATATTTACAGCAGTTTATTAGACAGCTTTGGCTCCATGTGTATTTTTCTAAAGAAAGTACACTGCAATTTGATCCCTCAATAGTATGTCCAAAATCCTCTTGGTGCCCTCTGGGCAACTTAGATCTGATCATCAATACATTTAGAGACTTGATTTTGAAAGATCTTAAAGATTTGAAGACTTTTTCGATGGGTGAGGACTCTAATTTTTCTAAGGAAGAATGGAAGGCGCTTACATAATTGGCTAATGATTCTAACATAGTGATCAAATCTGCTGATAAAGGTGATGCAACCGTGGTGTTGAATAAACAAGATTCTAAATATGAAGTAATGTGTCAGCTGGATGATACCGCTTACTATAGGCGTTTAGGTGAGGATCCCACTAATGGGCTAAAAGCTACCATTTGATGTTAGAGGAAGCCTATTGTGGATTACCTCGAGAGAACGCTGTTTTCTGTTGGTTGATTTCCCCAAGATGCCAGTTATGTATGTCTTACCTAAAGTTCATAAGACATTGGAAAAACCTCCAGAGAGACCGATTGTGTCTTCACGAGGTTCCCTACTGGAACCTCTATCAATATTTGTGGACAAATTTCTGGCACCTGTGGTTAAATTACTTCCCTTATATGTGAGAGACTCTTCAGACATGATCACACAGCTAGAAGATTTAGCCAAAAACCTTTGTCCATGTAAAACACTAGCATTAGCAGCTATTGATGTGGTTGCTCTATATACGAATATACCACAGAGAGAGGCTATAGAGATTATTAGCACAAAATTAAGATGTGCTTTAGATAAAAATCATATATCTGCAGATTTTGTGATTTCGCTAGCAACTTTGGCTTTACAAAATAATTATTTTATGTTCGATGGGACATATTATTTATATTTACAAACTAGGGGGATAGCCATGGGAGCCACCATAGCACCAGATGTGGCTAATCTTTATATGGGCCGATTTGGTTGATACAAAATCCTTTCAGGCAATATATTAAATTATGGAGATGCTACATCGATGATATCTTGACAGTATGGGATGTCGAAGTTGGCGTTTTTGAAGAATTTATGCAATGGTTGGGTGCGTGCAATCCTAATTTAAAATTTACGTCAGCATTTAGTAATAAGGGGGTGTCTTATTTAGACATTTTTGTTATGATACAGGAATGAAGCTTTGAATTTTCCCTCTATCGAAAACCTACAGATAGGAACACTATATTACTCTACGAAAGTTGCCACCCTCAACATCTACGGTCCAATTTGCTAATACGACAATTCTTGCAGTTAAGACGACTTTGTTCAGATATACAGGAGTACAAGATAAAAGCGAAAGAGATGATCAAAGGTTTTAAACAGAGAGGATACCCGATGCAGATCGTAAAGGAGGCTTATAAAAGAGCACTTTGGGCAAACAGAGATCTATTGCTCAAACCGCTGAATAGAGTCCTCCAGGACAAGAGCACGAGACCGATTTGTGTATTACCCTTTTCCCCTAACATATAGCATGTGCAGAACAGTATAAAAAAACATTGGCACATCTTGAGTTTACATGAAATCTTCAAGGAAGGTCCCTGTTTTGCCTTGAAAAGAGGCAAAAATATTAGAGATAGATTGGTGCATTCCAGTTTTGGAGATGAAACAAATAATCAAACTAATCGCTCTGATATCAAGACCGGGCATTATTTCTGCAATAAATGTTCCATTTGTGCACAATCATTTAGTGGGGATGTTCTACCATTTTTTAAAGGGGCAAATTTCTCTTGTGGTCCTGCAAAAGGAGTTGTATATGGCATATGGCATTTGGTGACCATGCCCTCTTTTATACATTGACAAGACAAAATGATGCTTATGTACCCGGTTGATTGAACATAAGAGCGCAATCATGAGGGAACGAGTTGAAGCTCCATTGGTTCAACACTGCTTATTTAAAAATCATGATTTTACTGGTCTCACCTTTGCCGTTATTGATCAGCCGAAGGTTTTTGAACGGGGGGGAAATTTTAACAATTATTTACTGCAACGCGAGCAAAAATGGATATACTACTTTGATACTGTAACACCTAGGGGTCTTAATAAAGAAATTAATTGGTCGGTGTTTTAGGTGGAATTTAAGACTTTGTGAATACTGAGAAGAGTAGTGGTGATTTTTGATTGACATGACATATTATGTCATGACATAGGTATAAAACATAGAGGAAATGAAGGCGGGAATGTTTGAACGCTGTGGCGCCATTAACCTGTTCAGGTGTTTATGAGTAAAGAGAGAATTTCTTCTCCCTTGGTGAGTAAATGCTTGTAATTTACATTAGAAGAGTAACTGCTTTAGGAGTATAGAACAAAGTAATTATTGAAGGGGTTGGAATGGGGTTGCAGTTTAATGTTTTGTACTTATTATTTTTATTTGTAGGATGAGAGAATGGTTTCTGAAGGTGTCTGATTTGTACAAATATATGAGGTGACCCCTGATGAAGGCTGGGATGGCCGAATCATGGTCCATGTTCGGCATTTGAGCAATTTTGTGAATGCCATATTGGGAGCTAAGTATTTTTAATTTTTTCATATAGGATATTAAAGAATAAAAAATTACTTTGGATTTACTTAAATCGAACAACAATATATTTGGATAATAAAATAAAAATTTTTTAGGAGGCAACGATAAATGATTGCAATACAGTGCCGAGACGGCTGATACTGTTTGGGGCCCACTGCGGGCGAGAGACAGTGGATTAAACAATAAGGCATTATATTCTGATATCGTTGGCCTCAGATAAAAATAATTCGATAACATTTTCTTTTAGTAAGAATGATTGTTTTCCTCTCTGGTTTACGTGTTTTGATTTATCAGCGAGAGGAGTTGCTTCTGTGTTGTGACATACATATAGTAACATAGTAACATAGTAACAAAGATGGCAGAAAAAGAATAAAATGATCCATCTAATCTGCCCAGCAAGCTTCCCAAGGTAGTAACTGCTTCTCCATGCAGGTTCTCACAGGCACGCACACACACATACACACACACACATAGGGGCGGATTTTAAAAGGCCTGCGCGCGTAAATCCTTCTGGATTTACACGCGCAGGGCCCTCGCACGCTGGCGCGCCTATTTTGCATAGGCCGCCAGCGCGCGTAAAGCCCCGGGACGCTCGTAAGTCCCGGGCTTTCGAAAAGGGGCGGGATGGTGGCGTGTCGGGGGTGTTCCCGAAATGACGCGGCGTTTCGGGGGTGTGCCGTGGCGTTTCGGGGGCGGGCCCGGGGGCGTGGTGCTGGCCTGGGGGCGTGGTCGAGGCCTCCGGACCAGCCCCCGGGACCGGAAGATGGAGCGGGGCTGCCGGCTGGCGCGTGCAAAGTTAGGGGGGGGGTTTAGATAGGGCCGGGGGGGGGGGTAGGTAGGGGAAGGGAGGGCGAAGGAAAGTTCCCTCCGAGGCCGCTCCGAAATCGGAGCGGCCTCGGAGGGAACAGACAGCGCCGCTGGGCTCGGTGCGCGCAGGTTGCACAAATGTGCACCCCCTTGCACGCGCTGACCCCGGATTTTATAAGATACGCGCGGCTACGCGCGTATCTTATAAAATCCAGCGTACTTTTGTTCGCGCCTGGTGCGCGAACAAAAATACACGATCGCGTATTTTTTAAAGATCTACCCCATAATGTATCTGTGAGGCTGAGGGAAAGGCAGCCTATGTATGTTAGAGAGAGGGAGTGTGTGAGAGTTTAAATGTATTATTGTGCATGTGTGTGAGAGAGAAGATGAAATTTGTGTGGCCCTACCTTCTCCAATTCATGACAATCTCAGGGTACTGGAAATCAGATCCCAGGTAAGGAGAGCAGATTTTTAAATCCTTATGAGTTTTAATTATTGGGTGTAATTTGATGATTCTGCTTTTTTGATATATTTTTTTTGGGGGGTGGGGAATAGAACATTTATTAATTGGATTTTTTTATTCATCAGATTTTTGAAATTTTTTATATTCTATTCATTAACTGGTTTGAAATTCATTTTATGAATACAACAACTATTATGATTAATGTTTTATATTTCTTGATTTTATTTATTGTTTTATGACAATGGTTATGTTTCTGTTTTTCCATTGTTGCTCTGCATATAGAAGCTGGCTTGTTGTGGGATCCAGTTCTGTTCTTCTCAGCACGTTTCTGTTTATACTTTCTGATCTCTTTATTCTGTATTTGGTCAGGATCTCTCTGTGTTCTGCAAATGTGACCGAGGTGAGGTATTTTGCTAGCATGTAATTTCTGTGTAGGGATCTATAGCAACCTGGTTTCCTAATACGAGTTTTATTGGTGTTCTAGGGCCTGATGTAATATGTGCAGTGTTGCCTTTTCATAGATAAGGATGTTAGGGTTGTTTTGGTATGGGAGGTTTACTATATTGTAATGGTAATTCTGTTTGTTCATGGCTTTCTGAGGGCCAAGCTCACATTCAAGACGCATTACAAAAAATCTAATTCCATAGGAGTTCCAAGTGTCTTTTTTGCAGAGGTTTCTGGTTGGCACCACAGGAGTGCATGTAAATATAATATGCATGTAGTTAGTGATATTTTTGCCTCAGAAGACTTTACTCTTGAATGTTCTTTTTCATTTGAAAGTTGTTATAAATGCATAATTTAATTGTGTTTGTGTCTGTAAAGGGGGGGGGGGGGAAGAGGTGGCGTGTGTGCAAGGCTGTAAAGTTTGCCTAGGGTACCTAATACCCTTCCTTATCCATGGGTTCTGGGCTTGTCAGTTTGTAAAAAATATAGATTGCAGGACGGAGCTGGGCTTTATCTGATGGGCCCAGGACAAACCCTGAATGAATTAGGGGGAGGCAGCACAGTAATTTTTTGCACAGGGCAGCAAAAAAGCTAGCACCAACCCTGTCATTAATAATGAAATGTGGGCCTTTAAAAAAAAGGAACTTTGGAATTACAGGCCACCTGCAAGGGCGGTGGGGGTCTGGGACAAGGGGACTAAGCAGCCCCACCAGGTGTTTTATATTACTTTGGGGAGATATTTAATTCTCATTTATCATGGCTTAGGGAAAAATACTGCAACTTAAGGAACGATGCCGTAATTTTGAGTTTTCACAGCCACCGAACTCTTTCTAGCAGCAGAGGACCAGAAGGCTCATCTGCATACTTCTCCCAGCAGAGGACTCTACAGCAGTGTTTCCCAGCCCTCTCCTGGAGGTACACTCACCTAACAAGTCGGGATTTCAGGATATCCATAATGAATAGGCATGAGATAGATTTGCATGCATTGGAGACCCAAGGAATGTTAATCCATTTCCTGCATATTCATTGTGGAAGTCCTGAAAACCTGACTGGCTAGGTGTGCCTCCAGCAGAGGATTGGGAAACACTGCTCTGCAGGACACCACAAGCCATTTAGGCTTCAGCTCCCAGATTCCAACTTTCACATCCCCCCCCCCCCCCCCCTTCTTTCCAGCAGGAGAGGATCAGAAGGCATGCGCCAAAACACCACTTCCTATAAATTTTCAACCACAGATTTATTTATTTGATAGAATAACAGGGAATTAGTTCAAAACAAGGGTCAATAAGGTATATAATAGAGTACTTAAAAGAAGATTGTGACCCAAATGGGGTTACCAAACCTTAAGCTGGGGTCACAAGTTCCTTAGATAATGGCATTCTTTAGGCACCTGCATCTTTAGTAGTGGAAGTCTGCATGGGGCCTATGAGCGGCCTATGAGCCAACCCTCATTCACAGGCCTTGAGTGGCACTGTCCTTGCATGAGTTTTTTGTGGTAAAAGGAAACTCTGCACAAGAAGAGGTTGGGCCTGTGAGCTTGCATTGTCTCACAAACTCCATGCTGACTTTCATTACTAATGCTGCTGCTGCTGCTTGTAGATCACTGTCTTAGAACTGGCCATGAAAGGAGAGGGTTGAGTGCACAGGCCAGTGGAAATTGCTTTGGATCCTCTCTTTTCACCCACCACTGAACCTATCCAAAAAGAAAAATGTTTCCCCTGTCATCAGGTTGCCTGCTTTTCTCATCAGTTGTCATCCAACTTTGGCCCAGATCCCAAAGGAAAATGTTGCCATTGACCCTTGTCAGGGAGATATTTAGAGAAAGAATTATTTGAAGGGAGGGATCAGATGCAGGAAGGGTTTGAAGGTTAGATTGGCTATAGAGGGTAAGAGAAGGGCTTGGCTGTGGAGGTAAGAGAAAGGAATGAAAGAAGATTGACTGGGAGAATATAAGAAAAATATGGGATGGGGATGAGAGGGATAAGCGAATGGGGTGAGAGAGAATGACAGATAATAAGCTGTGGGTTGTTATAAGGGTTTGGGGATGAAAGAATCATCTAAGGGGATACAAAAAGGAATGAAGGTGATGAGAGGGGGGTGGGCTGTGAGTTGGTGGATCTAAGAGGGTATTATCTGGAGAAGCAGAGGTTGAGAGATGGGGGGCATGCTGGGGATCTTTTGAGGCGGTGGAGTTCGAGATAGAGGATGTTATGGATTGTGATGAGGGTGTGAGTGGCATGATTGTTGGAAGGGGACTACACCTCTGCTAATTTGTTTTGGTTGCCCTCTGGGGTCATGTGAATTTTCAAGTGCAGTCCCCACTCCAACAATCATGCCACTCGCAACCTCTTTCCCATTGACACTGTTCCCCATGAACATCAGGGCTCCAGCGGTACTATCAACAGAAGACAGTGCGCATAGAGACTGAGACAGGCCAGACTCACATGCCCTACCTTCTGCACAGAAGTCCAAAGGAGGCAGGGCCACTGTGGGACCTGTGAGCTCAGGCAGGCTGTCTGTTTGCTCATGGCCTTCTGTTGTCAGCACCTCTGGAGTTCTGATGTCCTTGGCAAGAGAAGGGGGATCAGAAGTCCATCATGGTGGTTATGAGTAGTGGTGGGGGGAGATTGTGGAAAGGGAATCAGAGGTCCATTGTGGGGTGGTTAGGAATTGAATCCAAGGTATGGAAGAGGGGAGGCCCTGCTGGTGCCTAAGGACATTGAAAGCCAAAATCAGTCACCGCTGTCAGACCTCGTTTTGCATGTGTGAACTAGTAGCCCCTGCTTTTCTTAGGAAAATCAAAACTACAAGTCCACACACACAATAGGATAAAACCAGGACTACATCAACTTGTCATGATTAAATGAAATTAGTTAGTAACCCTACATTCTGGGCCTATATGTAAACCTCATTCTGTATGTATGGAAAGATCAGAGTTTTAGTTGTCGTATGGGTCCTGAAGAAAAATAAAAGATTTTTGGACCAATAAAAGAATTATCCAAAGAGCTTTTATGACATACAAGGTGAAGCATTTTTGGATAATTCTTATGTTGAACCACTAAAAATTATCATAAAGCTTTGAAAAATATAATCGGGCTGGCCCAGTGACATAGTGGTGGTGCTGCACACCACCATGCGAAGGGCCTGGAATCAAACCTCAGCTCAGGTCTTCTGCTGCCTGAGCCAGCCAGGCCTGTAGATGCTATAGGGACAGTATTCACAGCCTCTGGGGTGAGAGTCATAGTAATAGGTCAATGGCAACATCTAGTGCTGGATTTAGGGCCCATGATAGCAGGGTTCCAGGAGCAATGGTACCATAAGCTTCACTGCGGGGTGACAAGAAATGGCTAGTGTCACCCCCAAAAAATGGAAAGCCACCTCAGTTTCATACATTGGATCAGGCAGAGATAAACTAAACTCCTGCCTGATCCAATGTGCTGCTACGCAGTGGAACCGTGATCAACTTCCTCATACCCGAACCCCTCCCAACCCCCACCCCCCATGAGGCAGCAGCAGGAGCAGCATTTAAGCAAATGACATCTCCAGCAGCCATGGGGCCAGTCTCATGGCCCAAGCATTAGATGAGATCTTAAATGCTGCTCCTACTTTTAGCCACTGCTCCCTCTAAGGTGAGCAGCTGTGCACCCAGATGCAGCAACAGGAGTAGCAGGAGCTCATGCTTCTGTCTCCACTACTGCTCTTGTTCTGCGCCTGCCAGTAGGCTGATCTCTTGATGAATGAGATCATCCTAAAGAACATGCCACCCATGAGTTTTCAACACATTTGCCTGGCTGGCACAGACTGAGAGGAGTAGAAGGGACAGTAGCACAGGTCAGCAGATGAGTGGCAGCCCAGGCAGAGGAATTAGAAGAAAGGTTAAGGGGAGGAGGAAGAGAGAAGCTAATAGGGCTGGGGGAGTGGGATGAGAGAAATTGGTGTGGGATTCATGGGACTGTGGGAATGGGAAGAAAAAAAATCTGGTGGAGGACTCATGGGGTTGGGGAAGAAGATGAGAAACTCAAGGGGAACTTGTGAGACTTGGAGGAGAAACAGAGAAACTAGTGAGAGACTTATGAGGCTGGGGGAGTGGAGAAACTGTTAAGAGACTGATGGGGCTGGAGGACGGGGAGAGGAGAAGAATATCTGGAGGGAGGACGTTAGAAGGGGAAGAGCATCTGGAGGGAGGGGTTGAGAAGGGGGATGAACCTTTGGAGAGAGGGGTTTAAAGCGGGAAGAGTCTTTAGAGGGAGGGAGGGAGGGGGAAAGCCTATGGAGGGAGGTGTGAGGATAGAAGAGTCAGTGGAGGGAAAATCACAGAGCATATAGAAAGACATGGTTTAATGGAACACAGTCAACATGGATTTACCCAAGGCAAGTCTTGACTCACAAATCTGCTTCAATTTTTTTGAAGGAGTTAATAAACATGTGGATAAAGGTGAACCGGTAGATGTAGTGTATATGGATTTTAAGAAGGCGTTTGACAAAGTCCTTCATGAGAGGCTTCTAAGAAAACTAAAAAGTCATGGGATAGGAGGCGATGTCCTTTCATGCATTACAAACTGGTTAAAAGAAAGGAAACAGAGAGTATGATTAAATGGACAATTTTCTCAGTGGAAAAGGGTAAACAGTGGAGTGCCTCAGGGATCTGTATTGGGACCCTTACTTTTCAATATATTTATAAATGATCTGGAAAGGAATATGACAAATGAGGTAATCAAATTTGCAGATGATACAAAATTATTCAGAGTAGTTAAATCACAAGCGGATTGTGATAAATTGCAGGAGGACCTTGTGAGACTGGAAAATTGGGCATCGAAATGGCAGATGAAATTTAATGTGGATAAGTGCAAGGTGATGCATATAGGGAAAAATAACCCATGCTATTACATGATGCTAGGTTCCATATTAGGAGCTACCATCCAGGAAAAAGATCTAGGTGTCTTAGTGGATAATATATTGAAATTGTTGGCTCAATGTGCTGCAGCAGTCAAAAAAGCAAACAGAATGTTAAGAATTATTAGGAAGGGAATGGTGAATAAAACAGAAAGTCATAATGCCTTTGTATCGCCCCATGGTGAGACTGCACCTTGAATACTGTGTACAATTCTGGTCACTGCATCTCAAAAAATATATAGTTGCACTGGAGAAGGTACAGAGAAGGGCAACCAAAATGATAAAGGGGATGGAACAGCTCCCCTATGAGGAAAGACTAAAGAGGTTAGGGCTGTTCAGCATGGAGAAGAGACAGCTGAATGAGAATATAATAGAGGTCTTTAAAATCATGAGAGGTCTAGAACAGGTAAATGTGAATCGGTTATTTACTCTTTTAGATAATAGAAGAACTAGGGGGCATCCATGAAGTTATCAAGTAGAACATTTAAAACTAATTGGAGAAAATTCTTTGTCACTCAACGCACAATTAAGCTCTGGAATTTGTTGCCAGAGGATGTGGTTAGTGCAGTTAATATAGCTGGATTTTAAAAAAAGGTTTGGATATGTGCTTGGAGAAGTCCATTAACTGCTATTAATCAAGTTGACTTAGGGAATAGCCTCTGTTATTACTGGCATCAGTAGAATGGGATCTACTTAGTGTTTGGGTTCTTGCCAGGTGCTTGTGGCCTGGTTTGGCCACTGTTGGAAACAGGATGCTGGGCTTGATGGACCCTTGGTCTGACCAAGTATGGCAATTTCTTATGTTCTTAAGGGGCGAGAGTATCTAGGATGAAGGAGCGAGAAAGATAGGAGGCAGTGAGAAGGTGATAGATCCTTTGAAGGGAAGGAGGGCATGAGGAGAGAAGGGCATGAGGGGAGAATATTATCTCTCAGGAGGGAGGATTGGGTGAGAATGGGGAATGAGTATTTTGGGGGGGAGGGCATGAGAAGAGGCAATGTTTGGAGGGAGGGCTAGAGAGATAGTGTGAAGGAACTGGAGCAGCTGAGGGGTTGAGTGGCACTGTAAAGAGAATGGATTATGGAGGGGGTGAAAAACAGAGGAAAGGGACAGGTCTGTGAAGGGGTGAGAGTGTGGAAATGGGACTGGAATGGAGGTGTGAAAGAGTGGAATAAGAAGCTGGATAGGGGGTAAGAGAAAAAAGGGGATGAAAGCCAAGAGGGGGTGAATGACAGTAAAGGAGTTGTGACTATTGAGGAAATTAAAGACAGAGGAAGGTAGATGAAGGCTGGGGAGGGGAAGAATAAAAAGGGTGAAAATGAAGGACTAGCAAATGAAAGACAGAGGGGAAGAGGAGGCTGGGGAAGAGGAGAGTTGGAGGGCTGGAGATGGTTAGAAGGGGAAATGGATAGCTGGTAGATAGGTGAAAGGTGACATGAGGGAGACTATGGACTGGAGGGTGAAAGAATGGGAGAATACGGGTAAAATCAAGCATTGAGGGGAGAGACAAGAGAAGAGAGAAATTGAGAAAAAGATGACAAGGAAATATCAATGTCAGACAGAGATATAGAGTAAGAAGGAAAGTCGATAGGAGAAGAAAAAAGATACAAAAAATGGATAAGAAATCCTGGGAAAGAAAAGAACTTAGGAGAAAACTGATGCCAGGAAAGTGGAAAAAAGAGATTGAGGCCAACAAAATTAGAAAAAAAAATGCCCAAAGAACAATGGTAGAAAAGAAATAAAATATTTTCAGTTTTCAGAAACTGGAATATATCAGCTTTGAGAAACGTGCATCTCTTCTATTTTTGTATTTTGCAAAGTAGAGGACGAATTACATTTCTGTTTCTTTTTCTCCAGTATTTCACGTCTCAGTGACTGACTTCTTGGGTTTTCCATTTTAGTTTTTGTCTGCATGTTTCTAATTCTGTTTTGAGGGGGGATATGATAGAGGTCTTTAAGATCATGAGAGGTCTTGAACGAGTAGATGTGACTCGGTTATTTACACTTTCGAATAATAGAAGGACTAGGGGGCATTCCATGAAGTTAGCAAGTAGCACATTTAAGACTAATCGGAGAAAATTCTTTTTCACTCAACGCACAATAAAGCTCTGGAATTTGTTGCCAGAGGATGTGGTTAGTGCAGTTAGTGTAGCTGGGTTCAAAAAAGGTTTGGATAAGTTCTTGGAGGAGAAGTCCATTAACGGCTATTAATCAAGTTTACTTAGGGAATAGCCACTGCCTATTAATTGCATCAGTAGCATGCGATCTTCTTAGTGTTTGGGTAATTGCCAGGTTCTTGTGGCCTGGTTTGGCCTCTGTTGGAAACAGGATGCTGGGCTTGATGGACCCTTGGTCTGACCCAACATGGCAATTTCTTATGTTCTTATGTTCTTATTAGGTGAGAGTCTGTCCATGTTCTGAGTGTGTGACCAAGGTGAGGGATGCTGCTAGTGTGTAGCACCTGTGTATTGTTCTGCAGCAATCCATTTTGTTTTATTTCCCCAATAGGAAATGTATTGGTGTTCTAGGGCCCAATGTATTATTTACAGTGCATTGCTGCCTTTTTATTAAAGATAGAGTTATTGCTGTTTGAGTCCTTGGAATTAGGGCACTTATGCTATGATTGGTTTGCTACATAAGGTTCTAAAAGTCTTTTTTGCAGTGTTATGTGTTACTTCACAAAGTCAACAAAAAAAGACTGGGACGTCTAGTATCAATCTGTGTACACCTAATGTAGTGCAAATGCTACAAAAAGCTTTGTGAAATTTTTGTAAAACCGCATCAGCAAGCCTGACAACGGCTGTGAAAACACTTGCCGTTCGGACCACTCGTCATTTGCGGTAATGACGAGTGGTCCGAACGGCAAGTGTTTTCACAGCCGTTGTCAGGCTTGCTGATGCGGTTTTACAAAAATTTCACAAAGCTTTTTGTAGCATTTGCACTACATTAGGTGTACACAGATTGATACTAGACGTCCCAGTCTTTTTTTGTTGATTTGTTTACGGTGACAAGACTAGTTGTAGGTTCTTTTGTTTGTTAGCGTTACTTCACAAAGTGCCAGGCAGTGAAAAGTATTTGTGCTGCTGCTATTGAGGTGACAACACAATTTAAATATATTTTTTGTTTACGGTACTCAACATCCTAGGTCTACTGTTGGGGGGATTTCTGTGGATTCTGAGTATCTTACAGAACTGGAAGTGCAGATTTATAATAAGCTTCTGTCCCTTTATGTCTAGAAACTAGACTTCACTCTCATAACCTCCAGTGTACAGAAGCATTGGTTGACTGAGGCTATCAAATAATTTTAATAGTAGTTTGATTGAGAGGTTGAAACTGGCTGGGATTTTAAAAATTACCCAGAAAGACCTTGGGACTTTTTTTTATTGTGCTTTTATAGCCAATTTAAAGGCGTGGGGTGATGTGCAGAAATATCACTTTGGTGTGCCTCACCCCCACCCCTATACTTAGCTTGCTCCCTTCTGCCTCCCCAGATACTTCTGTCTAGAGTCCCCCATCGCTGGCACACAGGCCCCAGCTCTGCTGCTGCAGAAACTGGGCTAGATTAATTAGGAGGGGATATGAAAAACAGGAAAAAATCCACAGGCAGTTAGTTGTAAATGAAGCCCTGGTTCTGCTTAAACTGAAAGCCCAAAAGAGAGCAGAAGAAAACTGCCAGGCCCCTGCATAAAACAGAGCTGTCTGCATTTTCAGAACTATTTCTAAACTAATACATTTTGGGGGCTGTCAGCTATATTGGGTCTATATATCTAGGAATTACACGAGCGAGCTGCTGACATTGATGGGAGCCTGCAAACCATTAGACAGATTTGCAGCTGCTGAAAATGCAAGGAAGTCAATGTGTTTGGAGAAGCCAAGTAAATTCTAAAGATTTGAAGAGTATGCGATAATATTTTTATTTCAAACACCACTCGTTCACACAACTGCAGCGAGCAAAACTGCATTATCTGCTCAAACCTTGTTAACAGTCTCTACCGGCACTGCCAAGTTCACAACCAGATGATCTAAAAGAAAGTTTACCCCAGTGTGTGAAGTACAATATGCACCATGGGCATGCTGCCAGTGTCGCATGCCATCTAGAAATGTTAAAGGCATGCACTTTGCACCCTTAGTGAGTTATCACGAGAGCAATTTTCAAAGCTGTTTTATGTGGGCAAATAGTGATTTTCACATGGAAACTGGCCATCGGAAACTTGCCCTTTCTCCATGTGGGTAAACGTGTGCACAATATTCTACAATTCGTAGACCTTTAGTCGCATTTAGAGGAGGTGATCCCAGGGGACAATAGCAAGCATAGGACCTGATTCATGAAGGGTTTTTCCCATAGACACAAAATGGGAGAAAAGCCTTAATGAATCTGGCTCAGAGATTGCAATTTTCAAGTTTACATGTGTTATTTTCCATTAAAAAAAAAGTACCCATAGGGAAAAGCAGGTGCTAATGTACACGAGGCTTTTGTTTCAGAAACAGGTGCAAAAGCCGTAGGTTGAAAGCACCCACAGACTTTATCCCAGTATGGAGAGTTGGAAAATGATCCTCTCCCCACCCATGTATACTGAAAACATGAAAGCAGCAATACCACTAGAATACTCAGAGTCTCACCTTACCTCTTAGGAACATAAGAACATGCCATACTGGGTC